>NC_037682.1:50241104-50541104 GCF_003255815.1 Theropithecus gelada | reverse complement strand
GAAGCAGCTTATGCTATTGCACCTAATCTGATCTGGGCCTGGGAACCAGGAGAATGAGATCTGATGACAAAGCCTCCTTTCTGGGAACTGTGGCCTTCAGTGTGATCTCAGGTCAGCACCTCCAGCCAACCCCAAAGGCCGTGCTTTCCAGATTTCAGGGGTTGAGCTGGAGTTATCATAGTTCGATAGGTATTTGATATCTATTACTATGTAGCAAGTTACCTCAAAATTTGGCAGCTCACAACTGCAAATACTTATTATCTCACAGTTTCTGAGAACCAGGAATCTGGAAGAGGCTCAGCAAGATGGTTCTGGCTCAGGGTTTCTCATGAGGCTGCAGTCAAACTTTCAACTGGGGCTGTGGTGATCTCAAGGCTCGACTGGGCTTGAAGTATCCACTTCTGAGCTCACACACTTGGCTATTAGCAGGCTGTCATTTCTCACTGGCCACTGGCCAGAGACCTCTATCTCTTTGGACACAGGCCTCTCCACAGCCTACTTGAGTAGCCTCATGACATGGCATCTGGCTTCTCACAGAAGAAGTGACCCAAGAGGTAGAGAAAAGTGAGCAAGTGGGTGAAGCAATGCCCAAAGAGGAAGCAGAGTTGGTATGCAGAATATACATAGAGCTCCTACAACTCAATAGTAATAAAAAAAGCTGTCCAATTAAAAGTGGGCAAAATATTTAAACAGAAACTTTGCAAAAGAAGATAAACAAATGGCCATAAGAAGATACTTAATTTTCAGTAGTCATTAGGGAAAGTTTTTTTTTTTCTTTGAGATAGGGTCTCACTTTGTCACCCAGACAGGAGTGCAGTGGTGTGATCATGGTTCACAGCAGCCTCGACCTCCCCAGGCTCAAGCAGTCCTCCCACCTCAGCCTCCCGAGTAGCTGCGACTACGGGCAAATGCCATCATGCTTGGCTAATTTTTATAAAAAAGTTCTTGTGGAGACCAGGTCTCACTATGTTGCCCAGGCTGGTCTCAAACTCCTGGGTTCAAGCGATCCACCTGCCTCAGCCTCCCAGATTGTTGGGATTGCAGGCAGGAGCCACCATGCTCATCTGGGAAATAAAAATTAAAACCCACAATCAGATACTGTTACAGAATCAAAACAGTGGCTGAAATTAAAAAGAATTGAAAACGCCAAGCATTTGCAAGGGTGTGTGGAGCAAGATAAATGATCACACAGTTCTGCTGGGAGTGTAAAATGGCATAGCCATTTGAAAACAGTTTAGTTATATGCACATTTACTATACTACTTCTAGATATTTATCCAAGAGAACTCAACTGTTCACAGAAAGACTAGTACATAAATGGTCATAAGAGTATCATTCATGGTAAAACCTAGGAACATTTAAGTATTCATGCAATAAATTCATCCAACAAACCTAGGAACATTTTAAGTATTCATCCAACAGTGAAATACTACTTAACCCTCTTCCTCCCCCAAATCCTTGAGAATTAGTACCTGATTAATCCCCCAAGTAATTATATAATGACACATGCAACAATATAAATAAGTCTCTTGAACATTATGTGACTGAAAGAGCTAGATATAAGAGAATGCATTCTATCTATCTATCTGTCTGTCTATCTATCTATCTATCTATCTATCTATCTATCTATCAGTCATCTACCTAATCTATCTTTCTATCTATCTATCTAAAAGTTACTCCACAGTAATAGAAATCAGGTCAGTGATTTCATGGAACAGGGGTTTAGGAGACACTGACTTCACAGTGGCATGAGGAATATTCTTGAACAATGGAAACATTTGATACTTTTCTTGTGGTGGCAATTACATGGATTAGATGGTACATATTTGCAAAACTCATTGAAATACAACTTAAAAAATATAATTTTATATATTACGTATTATATAGCCCCAATCCTAAATATAACAAAGGTAGCACAAAATCCTAAATAAATCACAAATTAAATTCAGTAGTATATTTTAACATATCCTCAACCGAGTAGAGTTTATCAAGAAGTACAGTGATTTAAGAGAGAAAACTCTAGATAGAGAGCCTGGGATTAGGTTTACATCTTGAGATGAATCTAAAAGCTGTATGGCTTTGATCAATCTATTTAATCTCTGTGTGTCTTAGTATCTTCATCCACAAAATAGGGCTTATGATAGTATGTACTTTATACAGCTGTTGTAAAGATTAAAAGAGTTGGTATCTAAAAAGTACTTATTACGATGCTTAGCATGTAGTCAGAATTTGAAAATCTCAACTGCAATGATTAGTTTCTACATTTGAAAATATATTATTAATATTACTAAATCAAAGAAGGAAAGCCATAAGATAATCTTGTTAGATACCTTGTTTTGATAAAATTTAATATCCATCTATGATTTAAAAACATTTCTTAGTACTTTCTTAAGATGATAAAAAATCTCCCTCTGAATTCAACAGCTTTCATCTTCAAGGATGCCTGCTATTACCATTTCTACTTCAACATTGTTCAAGAAGCTCTAGTTGATGCACTATGAACAAAACTATGAAATAAGATTTATTGTTTTTCATAGATAATATAATTATCTACCTGGGAAACCCAATCCCAGTCAAAATACAAATAGTATTTTTAAAAATTGAAAATTATTCTACCTTCCGGAAGAGTAAATGTGTGAAAATTGTCAAGAGCATTTTGAAAAAGATGGGTATGGGGGTTTTTTCCTTTCCTAGCTACTAAGCTGTGATACTAGTACACAGATGTATCAATGCAAGAGAAAAACAAGAAGGCCAGAAGATGATCAGTATATGATACATTTGATATTTCAAATAAATTAAGGACAATTTGATTTATTTAATAAATAATATTAGGACAGAAGACATAATCTGATAATTAATAAAATCTTTCACCTCTTTGTGAGTGTAACCACTATATGATTTTTGAGATCTGCCATATTGTCAGGGGGTATTTGCCAAGCCAACTTGGAACCACGCATAAGGGAGGTGATTCTAGAATCCTATTGCTTTTTGAGAAGGGTGCATTAATTATCTATCAATAATTTTTCAGTAATTACATAATTTGAGGCTGTATTGTTGAGTGCATGTTTTCATGATAAATATATCTTCTTGCTCTGCTGTTCTTTTTCTATATGGCATATTTCTTATTCCGCAAACCATTTTTTTTGCCTTGAATTCTATTTTGACCATATATTAAGAAGTTGTCACAACTTGTTTTTTATATTTGTCTTATATATCTTTCATTACCTTTTGATTTTAATCCATCTGAATCTTTTTGTTCTAAAAGTTTCCTTTGTGGAATAAACATTGCTGGATCCTTTAAAAGTGCAACCTAATAGCCTTGGTGTTTAAATTGTTGAGTTTAACTAATTTGAAATTATTTTAAAGCCATCTAAGTGTTTATTATTGCCGTCATTTTTCACATGGTGCATCCACTATACATTCCCTGGGGTGTTTTGTTTTTCTACTTTGCATTGAATAGAATAGATTTTCTTTGGCTAATTTAAAAGTTATTTATTATTTAAAATTTTTATGATGGTTGCCTTAACTTAAAAAAGGCCCATACTTGTGTTTGTTTATTCCTATTAAACATGAATTATATATGCCATCCACCTATACCAATTACCCAGCTTAGAAAATAAAACCTTAGGAAAGAAAAACCTTGATAGAAGCTGTCTGTGTACTCCTCTTCATGACATTTCCTTTCCATCCCCACACAGTTAATCACTCTTTTGGATATGATATTTATAATCCATATACATGACTTTGTATTTTTACTGTATGTGTATATATCCTTAACTTATGTATAATATTGTTACATATGCTTTAATCTCAAAATAAATGGCATTACCTGATATGCATCCTTGCAACTTACCTTATTTTACACTTATCATTGTTTGAAATTTATCCAAAGTTGATACATATATTTATATTCAGTGCTGTGTAATGTATTGTGCATGTCCATTATACAAATAAACCACAATTAGTTTATCTAAGGTATATGTTATTCAGTTTCAGCAACAGGAGGCTGGAACAGAGATGAGACAAACATCCTTTAAGATGATTTTGAGAAGACAGAGTGAAAATGGTTAGCAAAATAAATTAGTAAAAAGAAGTTAACAAACCTGCATGTTGTGCACATGTACCCTAGAACTTAAAGTATAATAATAATAATAATAATAATAGAAATAAGTAAATTTGTCAAGTTGGACGATCATCAAATTTACCTAGAACTCAACAAGAGGAAAAGCAAACTGTGGCAACAAAAATGATTTTATCCACTAATGCCCCTGAATTAATCTGCTCAGGCTGCCATAAGAGAATGCCACAGACTGACTGGCTTAACAAAAGAAGTTTATTTTCTCATAGTTTTGGAGGCTGGAAGCTCAAAATCAAGGTGCCATTAAGATTGGTGTCTAGGGTGGCCTCTCTTTCTGGCTTGTAGATGGCTGCCTTCTCACTGTGTCTTCACCTGGCCTTCTGCTCTGTGTGCACATGCATGAAGAGAGAGAGAAGGCTCTCTTGTGTCTCTTTCTCCTCTTATAAGGACACCAGTCTTATCAGATTAGGGCCCTACCCTTATGAGCTTTATAATCTTAATTACATCCTTAAAGGCCCTATCTCCAAATGCCATTAGGTCTTGAGTTAGGTCTTCAACGTATAAATTTGGGAGGACATTGGGAGTTAAGTCTTCAACATATAAATTTTGGGAGGACACAACTTAATCCATAACATCCCCAAATACTATGAATCACTTGATTATTGCCACAATACTGCATAAAAGCAAACTTAATTTCAGTGGCTTATAATAACAAATACTTGTTTTTCTTGCTTATGGGTTTGTGGGTTGATTTGGATGAGGTTGATCTCAGCTAGTGGGGTATGGAACCAGACTGTAGGCCAGGTTTAGGTCCACGTGTCTTGTCTTGGAGTCCAGGCTAATAAGGCAAAGAATACTGCTATGATTTGAATATGTCCTTCAAATTTCATATGTTGGAAACTTAATCACCAAATTAATTTGTGGATTGGCAATGGGGCCTTTGAGGGGAAATTATGATTAGAGGGTCATCAGGGTGGAATACACATGATGGGACTGGTGGCTTTATGAGCAGATGAAGAGAGACCTGAGCTGGCACACACTCTTGCCCTCTTACCATGTGATGCCCTCCACCATATTATTACATAGCAAAATGGCCCTCACCAGATGCTTGCAGGCACCATTCTCTTGACTTCCTAGCCTGTAGAACTATGAAAAATAATTTTTTTCTTTATAAATTACCATCTGTTTTATTTTATTAAGCAATGCGAAATGGACTAAGATAGATATCTAGGGCATGTTCTTTTCATGGTGATGGCAGAAGCACAAAAGCCCAAAAGCCAACCACATAAACATATTTCAAGCCTCTGCTTGCACCATGTCTACTATAGCCCATTTGCCAAAACAAACCACATGGACAAGCCCAGAGTCATGAGGCAGAGAAGTCAACTTCTCTCCCTGTGGCAACTTCTACCCATGGCGAACCAACTATGAGATCATGGCAATAACAAGGGTTTATAATACTACGAAAGTATAGTGAAGAACTGGGAGCAATAATTCAGTCAGTCACAGCATATATACTGAGGCTCTGATTGTTTGGGATGAGCCTTAAGTGGTATTAAAAGACGTTCTTTCTCTGTAGTGTCCTATGGGGTTATGAGCAGTAAAGACTGATGATGCATCCACACCAAAAGTCATCGTTTCTTCATTTTGTGCTTTGATTGTCTTATGCACTTCTTACATATTTTCTTAGGTTCCTGATCCAGTGACCTCTGTGTTTTATTTGAGGATTAAAATTAACCACCCCCTTTTACTCTATGAACTCTGGGTCATTTGAGAAATATCCACAAGGTCTTTGTGTGAATTCAATATAGTATTAACTTCATTCTTGGTGAAGGTGTTCTGGACCAAAGACTGAAATAGTATTCTTGCTATTTCTCCTCTTGATTGTGAAGTTACCTATCCACTTGTAGGTATCAAACCTAGAGAGCACCCTCCTGCTTTGTTCACTGCATGGGAAGAAGAAAAGCTGGTCAGAATTAATCATATGGAGGAGGAATATGGGGTTAAAAGTGTGTCCAAACAAAAGAAATAGTCTGTATAAAAGTCTTGAGGCAGGAAACAGAGTTACTGACTAACTGATGGCCACTGCAGTCTTCAGGCTGTTGAACAATTTACTATCCAGACGTGATTGTTAAACCTTAAGGCCCTTGGAGAGTTTGGTATGAAGAAAAATAGGTCCAAAAAAGAGCTGACCACAAAAGTAAAAGAGAAGAAGACTTTAGTTCATTCATTCACTCTTTCATTCAATAAGTATTTGTAGAGTGCTACCTTGTGCCAGGCACACTGTTCAGCATTTGGGGATATGGTAATTAACAAAATAACCATATCCCTGACCATGTGAATCTTATACTTATGTCTGGAAGGGATATAAATAACAAACAAAATAAATAAACAAAACATATAATATGGTAGAAGGTAATAAACAGTAAGGAGAAAAAAATTAAACAAAGAAGAGGGCTAGGGTATGTTGTTAGTGGGAGTGGGGTGCAATTTCAGAAAGAATGGTCAGGATAGGTGACATCTGAGACATAATTGGAGGAGATGAGGGCTGTGGATGAAGAGTGTTCTTTACAGGGTACGAGTGCTGGTTGAGTGCTGGGAGATAGAAGTTGAGGAATACTAAGAGGACCAGTGTGTGGGAGAGTAGGAGATGAGGTCAGGTAGGTAATGGGAGTGGTGGTGAGAGGAGAGAAAGGGAAGATCAATTTGGCCTGCAATGCTTCAGGTGTTTGCTCATGAGATGAGGAGTCACTGGGATGCTTTGAGCATAGGAGAGACACGGTGTGATCTACCTTTTACAGTCACAGTGGGTTACTGTGTTGAGTACAGACTGGAGGAGAGAAGGGGCATAATTCTATATGGTCCTGAGAGAATAGAGTCAGTGGGTAGAAGGGGCTGACTTTTCTAACCACTAGCTAACTAGCTAACTAACTAACTAATAACTAACCTTAGTTAGCTGACTACCACCAGTGAAACTGGCTGCCAACTCACCTTGGGAGGTACACTCAGCAATTTGTCACTCGTGGTCCCAAAGGATGCTATGGTTGTTGATACTGGGTAATTCCTACCTTGAATAAGGAAGGCATCAGACTCTATGACATTCTGGATTCCTTCCAATACTGAGAGTCCTTGATTCTATAGCATGTACCACCTCAATCTCCCCCGCTAGAATGTAAGCCCATAAGCACAGGGAGTTTTGTCTGTTCTGTTCAGTTCATTGCTCTACTCCCAGTGCCTAGAATAGTGCCTAGCATATAGCAGGCACTCAATAAGTATTTGTGAAGTGTATGAATGTCTCTGTTAAACCTATGGCTGGACCTTGAGCAAGACGTTTCTCTGAACCTCACAGAATAAAAAAGTTGGGTTGAATGGCATTGATGACCTTTCTAGGCTGGCCAGTCTGTGATCCCCATTTTAGGCTCTGAGTCATTGTTTCTAAGGCAAGCTAAGGGGTGCATGAAGAGGTTCTTATATGGAGGAAAGACAGGGATGGATAAAGGCAAACCTGCATGAAGGAGGAGCACATGGGTAACTTCTGAGGCTGGAGACCAGGGCACCCTCTGAAAATAAATATGAATTGTTTTCTTTGACATGCACAGGGCTCTAATTCCAATAGGGGATGCTTCACTAGAAACTGAGGGTACAAGACACTAGGGATCCATCCTGGGCATGTTGTCTTTGTGCTAAGTGAGTCAGCTTGGTCAACAGAGTGCTCATAGGCCCCGAAACTCTCCTGGGACAAATAGCATAAATAGCAGCAGAGATTCCATTGAAGGGTATAGAAAATACGTTTTTAATTTTGATAGAGTTCACAAATTACAGCATTGACGTTTCTTTAAACAAATACTTCTGTCAAAGCACAGCATTACCATGTGTCCCCAGATGCCCAAGAGGCAGTGATTTCACGTCCCCCTGAGGTTTAGCAGAGCCACCAATGTCAACAGGATGGCTGACGGGGCCTAGATTTGCTACCAGATAAGCCAGTGAGACATGCTGTCAGATTTATAGTTACATAATCAAGTATTTAAAAAGATGCACAATAGGTAACTGCAATGAGCTTGTTCTGCGTTTAGCAATAGTTCCTTTCAAACAAAGAAGATAGTTTTTAGTATCAAGAAGGATGCCTGTATGTATGTCTTCCACGAGCCTTTCCTACAAATTGCTTTCATTACACAATAAAAGGAGTTCAGCTTCACTGTGACCTAGGAGGAATAACAGCCAGAATTTAGTTACTGGTAAATTGTCAGACTCAACATCTATTATCTCACTTACTCTTTATAGTAATGCTTGGAGGTAGATACTATTGTAGTCCTCAATTTACAGATGGAGAAACTGAGGCTTGGAGAGAGTTAAGTAACCAGTTCATGGTCATATAGCTGGTAAAGGGCAGATACAGTTCTTGAACTCAAGTCTGTGCACTTAATTTGGAGGTACATGATATAGTAATGTATACTCTAAAATGATAGTGCCATTATCTTTCAAAGTCAAATGCTAGAATTGTCAAAATTATAAGTGTCAAAGAGCAGTGTTTTAAATAAACAGGATCTATATTTCTTGGTCTGATGATCTCAGGGTTACAAGGAGAGACTGAAAAAACAGAGATTAATCAAAATTCTAGGGTTTTAGCTATTGGAACTCAGACACTGGTGTGGGTACCTTCCCTTATGGATTTTTTTAAACCACATGGTCTCAGGGAGGCTCAGAGGGTGAAATACACCCCTGTAAAAGCCAGTCATTCATCTTCCCATCCCATCATACAAGGGCAGTCACCTTCTTGAGTCATTCAGCTGCCCAGTCTTGAAGGTCCCTGCGGCGCCTGCCGAAGGCTTTGGAACCCACATTGGTGGGCACAAAGTTGTTCTTCACCACACCCCCTGATCTGCTCAGCAAGCCTGCCAGCCGATGAGTCACACAGGTGGCAGTGTCACAGGCTCTCTTCTGGGCAGTGATTCTGATTTGCAGGATGGAGAAAGAAGAGAAGATCTGTGAGTGGGAGGCTGGGAGAGAGGTCAGCCTCATGGGACCTTCACGGTAAAGTTCCTGTGCTGAAAGGCACCAATTAACTTTAAGTGTTTCTCCCAAACACAATTATCAGAGCAGAAAATCACAAGGCCATTAGGGAAAATGCCATGATCACGCCCCATAGATATTCCCAGGGCTGTCAGAAAACCCAAAGGTGACTCTGGATGACTGGCTATGGAATATGGAGCAGTAACAACCAATCTTTCCTGTATAAACTAACTAAAAATTAAAGCGGAGGTTTATGACACTGGAGTGAATTATGGCCCTACACCCAGCCCCATTCACAAAGGACTATAAAATCTATACCCCACTCATGGGCACCAAATACCCCTTCTTAGGAAAATAAAAAATTCCTCAGTCTTACCTGGAAGATGAGTGGAGTTTGCAGCATCAAATCCTAGAGGTACTTACCTGCTCCTTAGGACTCCTGTTCTTGCTGCTTGAGCTTGGTCAGAGGGACCACCCACCATATCCTCTGTCCAGCTAGCCTAGGGTTAAGGCTATTTCTAAGCATAGGTCTTAGACACTATGAAGCCTGGGACATAGATCAGAGCAATGACCAGCACAGCTCAGATCTTTGGGGAAAAATAGTTTTATTCCTCAAATGATCAGTACATTCAGAAGCAGGACAGAGGAGCTCTCATGACATCTCTGGGGGACTCAAAGCAGCCCTTACTTTGTGGTATTTTCCCGGGTGATTCTCGTCCAGCCTGTGAGTCCTTTTCTTTTTCCTCCCGTCTGAAGCTTGAGACATCCTCTGCCACAAGGAAAGCCACCAATACCAGCCCAAAGAGCCACAACAGAGGAACTAAACCACATGCATCAAGTTATAGGAAGGACGCAAGAAGGGAAATTAGGAAGGAGAGGGAGGAGTTTAGTTGGCATCCTGGGGCATGCTAACATAACGGCGATGGTTTCTCTCCAAGTCGCTGGACATATCCCTTTTCTTTCCAGGTGCTCCAACCCCAATTGCAGTTTGGGGGAACGTGTGAAACTTGTTGAAGTCCTGCGTGTATGTGCCCAGCATGCAAGTACTCAGATTACCGCACCGCTTAGATCTGGGGCTGTCCAGGCTGCAGGGAAGAGACATGCCAGACAGTACCATGCACCAGAATCTGTCCCCATGGGCAGTCACTTAGAAGGTTAGACCAGGCAGGGGACCCTCTGAGTGGGAGCAGGAGGGGCAGGCAGGAGAGCAGCTCACTTATCCTTCCTTAGGACAGCTCAGATGTGCAGTGGGCCAGGGCAGTGCAGGGAAGGGCTAGATGGGGAAGGATGATCTTTTCTGGCATTCCACATGCTGTTCAGTCCTTCATGCTTGACAGAGGGGTTCTCAGGGCAGATGCAGGAGCAATACATGCCTCTGCCTGAGCAGTGCTGGGGCCAGGCCAGGGGATGGTCTCTGCTCAGGCTCAAGGTACACAGGGATGTGTGTACACAGGATCTGGGGAAGGGTGCTCTCCCTGGCTTCCTGATAACATGCACATCTCCACAGATGCCACACATTTAAAGGCTTGACCTACCTCAGACACTGCTCTATCTGTCCCCATCCCCTGCAAGGGCCTTACCTTCACCTTGCAAATGTGAAATGAAGGCTCCTTATAGGTGTGAAAGAATGTCATATGCAGATTAACAAGATGGATCCAAATTTTTAGAATTTCCTGAGATATATTATGTCTATCCCTGACTTCACCCTTACTAGTGTTAACTCAACCAGTGCTGGGAGGTCTCCCAGTACTGCAAGAACAATTACCACAGTGAGCGATTCCACACCTCTCCATTTCATTTCCTAAGAACTTTCAGAAACGGAGCCTTTTATTGTGTCTAACCGCAGTTCAGTTCCTCCAGCCGCACTGGCACCTCTGTCTCCCTTGGAGCCTGAGAACAACCGGGCCCCAGGTCCCGGTGAACAACACAGCCTGTTGGATTCCTGGCCAGTGTGTTCTCTCCTACCGCCTGGGATCCACCTTCCTGGGTATGCTGCGGGGAGAGGAGGCCCTGTGCCGGACGCTTGGGGAGCCTCACCTGGAACCCTCGGTCTCCGGCTCCTGCCCCAGCTCACTGGCCTTCATCTGCACATAGTCCTGCACCAGTGCAGCCAGCAGGAGGCGCGCTTCCTCCTCACTGAGTGTGGCTGGGTCTGGGCTGCTCTCTAGGGCAGACCTGTGAAGGGGAAGCTGACTCAGTGCAGGCTGTCAGCCCCTGCCTGCCCCTCCCCAGGGTAAGCAGCCAGGCTTCCTGGTCTTTGCTTCTTCCCCTGAGAATGTGGCCAGTGGGAGTATTAGGGGACAGGGCACAAGGCCAGTGTCGTTCCCAGGACCCAGGCACTGGTGTGGCCTCCAAGCAGTGGTGTGCTAGAGCCAGTTTGTATAGGCTCGTGAAAGCTGATGGTTAAATTTTCAAGAATTTTGCAAGCTGAGTGCAGCCATTATTAAAAATTAAATGCTAAAACTTACGGTTAGTGCTGAACCTGAAAATAGTTTCAGTTTAATAGATTTATATGTGGGTGAGAAATAGATCAACAGGTAAAATACCAGATTTAACAATAACAAATTTAGTGGCAAACTATTTAACACAATAGGATGCAATTCATTTATCAAATCATGGCGGAATAGGATAAATAGGATGACAAAACATACGAAAGTTTGACTAAAAGCAACAAAAGCATTTTGTGAGACTCAATGGGCCTTATAAAATGTATAATAGGCTGGGTGCGGTGGCTCATGGCTATAATCCCAGCACTTTGGGAGGCCAAGGCAGGCAGATCACCTGAGGTCAGGAGTTTGAGACCAGCCTGGCCAATATGGTGAAACACTACCTCTACTAAAAATATAAAAATTAGGCGGGCAGGGTGGTGGGCGTCTGTAATCCCAGCTACTCGGGAGGCTGAGGCAGGAGAATTGCTTGAACACAGGAGATGGAAGTTGCAGTGAGCCGACACGGTGCCATTGCACTCCAGCATGGGTGACAGAGTGAGACTCCATCTCAAAAAAAATTATAATAAAGAATATTGTCTAAATATTTATCACTACTTATAAATTATGTACTACACATCTTTATATCAGAAAAAATTATATATGTCCACGAGTACATACATTACCCCTGCCCCCAGTCAGTTTTTAAGCATTCAGCACACCACACTTAAGAGGCATGGAATTGTCTGATACCTGTGCGGTTCTGGCTTCAGGCTGTCTTACCTGAATGGTGCTGCATGGAGGCTGCCTGCCTGCAACAGGACCAAGATGCTGAGAGCCAGGAAGGGGGAGAACTTCTGGAAGCCCATGACACCTCTCTGCAAGGGAAGAATGAGGTAAACTACCTGTGCCAGTTCAAAGTTCTAGGAGCCCACAAACCTTGGCTCCTATCCTGCTTTCTGTCTTGCTTCTAACGCCCTGACTTTCTGGCTTCAGACTGGTCATTATATTTCTCTTCTTCTTTGTTTCCTCATCAGCACAGTGGACTCTTCCTCGGAGGTTCAGCAGGCCTCTAGCATGCACAGTTTGACAAAGCTGGAGAAGCAATCCTAGCGGGAGAGCTGAGTGGGGGAGGCCTCAGTCCTACCCTTCTCCCCAAAGCTGCACACATGCATATAAACCTGATAGCCAGGTCTCTGCGGAGGACATGCTCCCAGGCCCCTGTCACAGAAGCTGCTCCCATAAGGAAACCCAGAGCTGTCCTCCTCTTGTGGGGCTTTTGCATACACCGTGGGGGGGGGGGGGGGGGGGGGGGGGGGGGGAGAGATCTGTCCAGAGGGATTGTCTCTACGATTGGAATCTGAGAAATAAAATAATCAATTTTAGTCCTCAGCCGCTCCAGCGCTGACACCTCATCCCCTGCAGGAACGAAATTTTACTCTTAAATTGGGACCCAAGACTTTCTGTCTTTGCTCCCAGAACCTGTGACTGGGGCTTGCAGTTTAGGGCTGCTTGTCCCTCAGTCGTGGGGCCTGTCTGCCACCCATCCACTCTGTTCCAGGTCCTGAACCAATTTCCCTGGGACTGCTAGGCGCAAGACGCCATCCCTGATCGCACCGTCTGCGGAAAGTTACTCTTGCCTCAGTCTCTGTGCTTGGTCCCTGGGGAGCCTGAGTGTCCCGAGACTGGCCCAAGCCTGTGTGCAGAGAGAATAAGACTGGAGTCCGCAGCCGAGCAGGAAGAGCGAGCCTGGGAACTGAGACTGTCTGATCCAACCTAGGGCAGGAGCCGGTATAAATCGCCGACTAACAGAAGCTATCTGATGAAGAGACTAATGGAGAGAGAGGGAGAGGAGGAAAGGGGGAGAGAAACTGACTAATGGAGGGAGAGGGAGAGGAGGAAAGGGGGAGAGAAACTGACTAATGGAGGGAGAGGGAGAGGGAGAGAGAGACATACCTGAGCCAGAATCTCGGGGCTCGCCTGGCAGAAGGTGGCTTGGATCAGAGGCGGTGGCAGCGGCGGCGGCAGCGTACAGCCAGAGCCCTGTGGAAGCGGCGGCGACACTTGGGCTGGGTAGCGTCTCTGATGCCTCCCAGCGCCAGCGACTGCTCTTATTCCCGCCGTTGTGGGTCGGAAAAGTTCAGCCAGTGCACAGCAACCAATGGGCGGAGGGGTCCTTCGCCCCAGCTGGGTTGCGTCACCCTCATGCTTCCGGAACCTGGAGGATCCAGCAGGACGGTCCCACTTGTATTTGCATTGAAGTCATTGATGGAAATGGGCGGGGGGATGGTGGGGCACCAAAAGAAACGCCCTTAAAGTGAGCGGGAATTTGAGGGCAGTTTGACGTCATGGTGAATTTCACCTCTCAGTCCGGCCTGGTTTTGAACCCGCGCCCCACTCCACCCCTGGTTTCGGGATTTGGCGGAAAGGGTCCAGGACTGTAGGGACTCTTCCAACTCTGACCCCAGACCCCTGCCCAAGTGAGATTTTAAAGGCTAATGCCCCTAAGGGTGGGTTCTGGGCCCAAGAAGGCTGACTCCAGTAGCTAGTATTACCCACAGAGGGCCAGGGCTCGTGGGAAACAAGAGAGGGAGCTGGGAGCAAGAACTTTGTTAGGCAGGAGTTCAATTACAGTTGACCCAGTTCCGAGTTGTGTGATCATGGGCAAGTAACTTCCCAGAGCTTCAATATACTCATCTTTGAAATGGGGACCACAGTCTTATCTTGAAAGAATGTTGTGAGAAATAGCCCAGTGCCTGGGCTCCAGATAGGCAGGGATCTAAAAGAGTTTCCTGGTCCGCATGGGGGATTCCGTCAGATCTCCATGGATACCTTCAGAATCCCCATCTCCCCGGACTGTCCTGGGGTACTCTTCAGATCCATTACATGTGTGAGGAGGGGGCCGATGACCTGCTGGGCCTGAGGGGTGAGTTGCAAGGTACAGATGTGGAAGCCTCCATCCAGGCCTCTGGCCCTCTCCCTTCCTACCCTGCCATCCATCACCTGCCTGAGCCGTTTGCACAGCTGCCCCTTCATTTCCGGCTGCTGTTTGCCAAGACTTCCCAGACACATTCTCTTCCGGTCCCGCACCCCCACCCCCACACTTCAGTCCTCTCCTAAAGAGCAGGCAGGCCTGACAGTGCTGTGTGGTCCCTGCCTAGACCAAAGCTCACACTCACTTCCGGTCACACTCATTTACACACACACAAACCCATTACTGTCTCCCAACATGTGCCCACTCTGAATCACAGACACGAAAAAACAGATACTGGCGCAGAAGAGTATCCTGAGGGGTTCACTCAAACGTGTCCCAAGCCTGCCTCCGAGTCTCTCGGGCGGTTGCATCCACAGCCCGCACGACGATGACCTGCTTGCATCAAACCTGCACACATCACAAACAGGCCCCCTCCGTCACACCCAATTACACATGACCTCGACAACTCTCACATCCCGCAGAACCGGGTTTCAATTTCACTGTGCCTGAGCATTCAGCTCCAGGCGCGCCCAGAACAGTAGAGGTCGGGACTAAGGTACTTGCCGCCCACAGCGTCCAGAGTGGCGAGCAATAAGCTTTTCAGCGTCCCCACCACCTCCCGGTTTGAGCGCGCAGCGCGCGATCTGCAGCAGCCGGACCGGGCGCTGCCTGTGCGGTGAGCGCAGCAGCAGCATCCCCGGGCTGTTGGGAGAGGCAAGGACTCTGACTTGAGGTTCTTTGAGGCGGAGCAGAAATTAGCCCCTAGGTGTGCCGTCCGTGGCGCGAGTCACGGACCTCCAGGTACTCTGGGGTCGTGTTAGCACCCTTGTCCTCAGTCCCCAGAAGCGTCTACATTTCTTAGGATAACACCCCTGCCCCGCGCTGCATCTCTTCCCCCTCGGGGGTTGGTGGCCTCCGTGCTCAAGGGGGCAGCGGGAACGCCTGACTTCCGAGATGCCCTTAATTGACTCTCCTCCTTCTTAACTACAGCGAGGGAATAACAACTCGGGGCTGGGGACTAGGTATCTGAGACTAGGTATCGCTCTCCGCAGGGCCCGCCGGTAGGGCGGTCACAGGACCCCGGGATTGGAACTGGACCGGGAGGATAACGGCGAGCGTCAGGCGCAGAGCGTGGAACAGGCAAGTTTCGCGCGGAGCCGGACTTGGATGGCGGATCTTGGGCACAATGAGCCGCGGATCCTGAAGGAAGACAACCCCTGCTGAGACCCTGTCCCGAGCCTTGGAGCTTTTCAGCAGTTTAGACTCCGATCGCGGCATGGGTTTTCGGTGCAGAGCTGCTTGAAGAGTTGCGAAGGCCGCAGTGCGGGCACTAAGTGGAGCGTAGTGTTTGCGCCTCTGCCACCTGGGCTGTAGCAGAAGAGCATTTGCACTCAGCTACCACATACTTCAGCGGAAATGACTTTTTCCAAGACTAGAGGTTTCTAACATAAGAACCTCTTGAAACCGTTTGTAAGTGTGTCTGTGATGTATGTTTTCCTAAAGAAAGAGCTCATAGCTTTCGCCCGTGCCACAGTGACCACAAAATGAAAGACCGTAGAAGCAGATTTTGTGGCCATGTCACTTTGCGGGGTCGGAATTCTACTCCTGACTGTCGTGTGTGTCTTCAGCCTTCAGAATCCACACGCACTCCGCACTATCAAATCTTTGGCGGCTACAAATCAAAGAAAGGCTGGTGCTGTGGAGCGCTAACCAGAGCCTGCGTCCAGAGGGCGCTAGTGTAGCCCCGAGCAGTTTCAAGGCAGACTTTAAAAGTCCGTCTCTTTAGGACAGGAGGGGTGGTCATTAACTCACCTCTCAAGCACTCCTTGAGTTTGTAGGAAGTGCCTGGCGCCTTGCTGGGGGCTGAAAGTTTTTTTCGTTTTTGTTTTAAAGTCATTTTCTCCAGCAATTAGCACCATGCCAGGCACCCTAGTAGATGATCCGCCAAAGTTAAATGAATGAAAATTCATTCTGGCAAATTCACCAGTTTCATAAGGTAGCTCGCAGAAAATTCGGACCTGGTTGGAGCGGCATTTCGCTTTGCTTTCCGAAATTCACAAACTTTTCAGCCAGACTCCTCCCATTTTATTTGTCACAGCAAGTCGGTTCCCAGGCAGAAGTTTTCAGGAATGAGGCAGGGAAATAAGGATTTCGTCTAGGGTTCTCTCTAAAGACTGAGATCTTCTGGTGCGAAATGCGAAGTCATTCTCTGAGCCCATCCCTGATTTACTGAGCGAGCCGAAGGAAGCTTAGAGCTTCCCGTGCTCGGATCGCATAGATTTCATCACGCTATTCCTGGAACTTCTCTGAGTTTCAGTACTAAACGGAGCATGGTCTAAAGAAAGTTGGTAAGGAAAATGCTGATTTTAAAAAAATAGTCGCTTGACTATTTGACCCTTGATTTTTACTGTCTTATTTCCTAACTTTAAAATCTGGAAATCAGGGTCAGTTTTGAAACAATCTGATTTTGGAAAACAGTGTTTTTACAACACCCCAATAAAATCTAACTGCAATGTTTGTTCCCATTCGTTTAGACCAGAATCCTGTACCCTTTGCTTTAGAAATAAAAATAAAGATGCAATCTGGTTGAAAATTCTTATGTGAATTTCCATGTGATTAAAAAAGTCACACCTAAAGGCTTGAGTTCAGAACTCAGGTTAAATTTATTGCTGCTCTACAATTTCTTCATAATATAGACTCAACCACAAAATCTCAGCAGTAGCAACAGCACCACCAGCAACAGTAATACAACAGCCAACAACACACACATTTTCTTCAGCCTGGCAGAAACGTGGAGCTATCAAATTAACTGGAAAATCCCAACTGAAAATCGATTGTACTGTTTAAAGGAGGGCAGAAATCAAAGCTTTCCATCATCATATTTACTGAAGAACATGCCAAGAGAAGTACTTGCTTCTGAATCATTTTCCTAAGACACTTTTAGAGTGCAGTAAAGCTGCTTCTGGGGGAGGGGGTACAGAAATGACTGCCAAAGAGACAGCAAGATTCACAAGAACCAAGATACAGAAACAGCCTAAGTGTCCATTGATGTTTGAATTCTTAAAGAAAATGTGGTGTGTGTTTATCTCACACACACACAATGGAATATCAGTTAGCAATATTATTCAGAAGAAGGAAATATTGTCATTTGTGTCAACATGGCTGAACCTGAGGGATATTATGCCACACCAAATAAGTGAGGCACAGAAAGACACATAATACATGATCTCACTTATATGTAGAATCTCAAAAAACAAGTTGAACTCAGTATCAAAGGGTAGAATAGTGATTATTTGGGGCTGCAGTTGGGGGTAAAAGAGAGAAATTAGTTAAAGGATACAACCTTTCAGTTATAAGGTGAGTAAGTCCTGGAGACCTAATATACAGGCTGGTGACTATAGTTAACATATGCTTGAAATTTGCTAAAAGAGTAGATCTCAAGAGCTCTAAGCACACACACACACACACACATACATGCACACACACAGGAAACTGTGAGGTAATATGTTCATTAACTTGATTGTTGCAATCATTTCATAAAGTATACAAGTATCAAAATATCATATTTTATACCTTAAAAATAAAAACCTTTAATATGGAAATAAAAGTGGAAAAAAAAAAAGAGAGTGGGAGACAGCTGAAATTCCCCAGTGGGAATTTTGCTGAAGGCTTTACAAGAGGTGCCTCTGTGTAAACACTGGAGAGGATATCAATGTTTTATTAATAACCTAGATATAGAATTATCTAAAAGATGTTGCATGTGCAGTAAGTATGAAAAGTCACATAAATCATATTAAATTGAAACAAAGAAAACATATTATAAATATTGTAACTACCATCAACTAAGTTCCATCCATGTGCCAGGCACTGTGTGTATATTATCTTTCTTATTAAACTGTTTAATAAGATAGATATTTTTATATTCGTTGTATATGCAAGGGAATAGTAAGAGTATTTGGCTTGAATTAATTATATTTTCCAGTCTCCTTTTGAGGACCTGAAACATAGCTTATCTGTCTGCCATATCAGTTAAGAGGTGTGGTACCCTGGATCCAGAGGGAGATATAGGCATGTCTGCCTGCTTCAGGGCTAATGTGATTTCTAGTGAGAGACTCAATGAGCAGGCATAAATCATTTATAATTCCTGGACCAACATTTGGGAACATTGACAGTTTTGCAGCAGGAAAATAAATGTTGGTGCCACCACTTAAGTAAATTGCCAAAGAATACAACCCAAATCAGATTTATAACAATATTTATAAGATAAAATTGTAAAACACTTGAGTTCACACAAACAAAAATCCAAATGACTTAACTTCTTATATTTAGCATCATGCATTACTTCATCTTGTCTGAAATTGTGGTTGATTTTATAGAGTGTTCTATTTTGCCAATGGATGTGGGGGGTTGAGATGGGATGGGATAGGAGTTAGTGGAAACAGTGCTGGGAGTCAGAAGTTAGGGTTCTAATTCTCACCCCTAAGGGTATGACTTTGAGGACATCATTTGGACCTCTGTTTCCACATCTGATATATGAACTTTTATGGGATCGAGGGATTCCTAAATTCCTTTTTAATTCTGACATTCTATCAGTATGCTGTGAATTTTATGCTGTTTTTACAGTACTTTTCTATAAGACCAGGCCACCTACTATTTGGCTTCCTCCACTTGCCCTGACAGTTACCACTGTCTTCTAAAAGAACAGCTGAGGAGTTCACCATGAAGGAGGAAGGATATGTCATTCTTTGCAGTGACACAATCAGAAAAGGTACTGCTCCCCCACCTAAATATGAGGGATAAATGATTTTGAGAAGAGACAGGAGAAGAAGGGAACAAATGTCCTCGTCCTTGTCTCCTTATCAACAAAAGATGTACTGGTATCCTTTAAAAGGTGACAGAGAGGATGCCAGCAGAACTGGGAGCACTAAGTTCTCTGCTTTGTGAAAATGAATCTGCAATGAACTCCTGGTCTGGATGCCCATCTTTCTGCAAGTTGTCAGCAGAAGCTTTGCAATGTGGCTACTTGGTGAGTTCACATACAGCCCAACCCATAGTTCTGATGGAGCCTGAAAATCAGCTCTGAAAAGTTCTCCTCAGAAGATGCCTCTGAAGTGAGAGGCATGAAAAAAGAGACTAACCTTCAGGTAGGTCCAGCCAATATTTTGACAAATATTCAATGAATAATTTGGTTGGAAGGTAAATCAATTGAATATGCATAGAGAAATGTATTATGTTAAGTAGTACATACAATAAATACATAAAATGCATTTGTTTAGAGGGGTTATAAAATTATAATTATATGGCTATACATGTTTGAAAATATTCTGTATTAGTAGAAATAGAATGAACCAAGTAAGTACATTTATTAAAATATACGAGGAGCAGGTGAAAGAAAGAAGTGTAGGACTATTTGTATCTTTGCTACCAAAGAGCAAAGAAAAAGTATGGCTAGTTAACTGGAGTTAATGAAGAGACCCCCACCAACTTTTGTAACTAGGCTCTCTTCCAGTGTTAATGACGTTGTGCCCACAAATGCTGTGTGCAAATGAAGCAATCATGTAGAGCCATCCTTGATCTTCAGATCATCTTGGGTGAGTTTGGAGTGCATTTTGAGTAGAGGACAAAGACTGAGATCATATGGATAAGGACTTATATTGCAAATAAAGGACATATGCTGAGTTTTTGTGTTCAAGACCATCTTGGGCCTACCTGTTGGTCTCCTGCTGGTATAACCTTAGAAATGTGAGTAAATCCAGGTTGCCTCACCTTCTATGTTTGCTGTCATCACTTTATGTAAGGATCCCTGGACTAGGGAATAGTAGAGTTTGTTCTCTTGGTGGCTGTTGAGAGCTAAGTTAGGTTGCTAGTAATTGGGTGGCCTGATGCCTCATTTGTTTCTTCCTGAACCTATTGCTGTCAGAGGGTCAGCATTCTCTAGAGGAAGTGAGATAATGAAGTTAACAGGATTGAGGGTTCACCATATGCAGGAAAAGGTGGAAATGAATAAGACCAATTTACTAAAAGCACTATGTGGTCTCTCAGGGAGACAAGACCCACACATCTGAAATAATGAAAGAGGAATACAAGATAGTGAACAAGTATACTAGTTTCCCATTGCTGCTGTAACAAATTACCACAAATTTAGTGGTTTAAAACAACACACATTTATTATATTACATTTTTGTAGGTTAGAAGTTCAACATCCAACATGGGTCTCACTGGTCTAAAATGTTTGCAGGACTGTTTTTCTTTCTATAGGTTCTAGGGGAGCATCCATTTCCTTTCAATTTCCAGCTTTTAGAGGCCTCCCAAGTTCCTTGGCTCATGGCCCCCTTCCTCTATCTTCAAACCCAAAGTGAAATACATCTCACATCACATCACTCTGACCTCCTCTTCTGCTTCCCTCTTTTACTTGACAGGATCCTTTTGATTACCTTAGGTCCAACTCCTGGAGAATCCTGGATAATCTATCTCAGGGTCCTCTATTTAATCACATCTGCAAAGTCCCTTTTGTTCTGTTCTCAGGGATTAGGGTGCAGACATTTTGGGGGAGGTCATTCTTCTGTCTGCCATAATAAGTAAAGGCTGGGTTAATTGGCAAGGAATGTAAATGATGGGGGTTGGAGAAAGAGGCTGCAAGCACTTTTAGGAAGCCTCCCAGAGATGGTGGGGCCGAAACCAGAAAGTGGCTAAATGGGGGAAATTACAGAGTCTCTGTTGAAGAATCCATCTACTGGGTTGGGGAAGAGGATGAGGAGACAAAACAAGCCCTCTTTATGTCAGGTGCCATCCTCTACGCCTCTTTTGCTGCGAAGGGAGACCTCCTGAATATGTACTTTACTCTTGTTGGCATTCAATCCTTAGGTGGACTATGTCTAGAAATCATGAAATCTCATGTATCAGAAGTTTCTCTTTTATCAACTTCCAATTTATTATGTGTCCCTTTGATATTCATGTTTAGATATGCTATAAACAAAGGGGAGATATTGAGCCAACTGGTGTCAGGTTTGGTTCAGGCATCTCTGGGGTGAAATTCCAGTGGGGGTGGGAAATGGAACCTTTGCCACCACATTAGTCCGTGTCTTAGCATATTATGATGGTGTTATTAAATCTTAAAGTTGGAGCTTAGCCTTTGAACCCATGGCTCAGATATCTTGCTAGACTCCTGTGACAAATAACTGAAGAGCAGGTTTCTAATAAATTGATCACCAAATTAAAACGCATTTGAAAAAAATCCACTTAAAAAAATTTGTGGCTTCACAGAGGTTGGGCAGGCAATAGGGAATTGCTAAAATGTGTGGGGTGTGTAGGTGAGCCTCAGGACTTTCCAGCACCCAGTGTGGGGAAGATTTCTAATGTCTCCCTACTCCCATGAGAGAAGTTGCTAATTATTCATACTCAGGCATTGGGGCTTGTGAAGATTTTATGTGTAACTCCCCCCTACCATGGGACATATTAACTGCCATTAGAGCTTAGAACAAGGAACCCCGAGTCAGTACATTTTAGGTTAGATCAGAAATTAGAAAAACATTCACGGCAGAAAGAAAGAACAGGATTTTATTTCTATGGCGGTTTTCCTGGCCTCTCATTCTTGGAAAATGAGAGGGCTTAACTGGCATTTTTGTGGAGTGGAGCTGACTGTTGCCCAGGGAGCAATTCTTCCCAACCTCAGTGGTACTTTATTTACTGTAGGCACCAGGACCGGTTCTTTCCAAGGTCCAGAAGCTATTTTTAGAGTGACTTCAGCTGCCAGGGAAAGAGCTGAGTATAGTGGACCAGGGCCAGGCTGGTCACTGAGAGGTGGATGGACTTAGTGGGTGACGTCAAGGAATTACTCAGGATGGGTTCCTTTAACATGATTAAAATTCTCCCTTGGCTCAGACTAGCCAGATCCAGAATGGCTCTTCTCTCCCTGGCTAGGAACATTGTTCCATGGAAAAAGAGAGATAGGGATAGGAACCTTCCCATGGTACCAGAAAGCTCATTACAGAGATGACTCCTTTATGGGTATTGCCAGGGAATAATACATTACATATAAGGGATTTCTTTTTTTTTTTTTTTAAATTATTATTATACTTTAAGTTCTAGGGTGTGATTTCTTATATAAATAGACTTTGACTGAGATTATGAAGAGTGGGGCTTTGAGGTCTTATGCAACTGGATTTGAGTCTTGACTCTACCATTCACTTATTGTTCTTAGGCAGATAATAATCTCCCTAAACTACAGTTTCTCAACATGTAAAATGAGGATAATAAGAACTACCTAGGAGGGTTAAAGCTATTTTATGCTAGAACACCTGATGCATTGCTTGGCATGGAGCAAATTCTTAAGAGTGGTGGCCATTATTATTAAAACAAGAGCTTATTCCTTCAAGTGCCAAATGACATCAGCTTAATACAGTAAATTAAATAAAATCATTACACATTCCTCTGTCTTCTTAAGAGGACAATCTATAAGCCTTTAATTCTCAGAATAAAACTAATTGCCAAGGCCACAACAGAATGGCTCTGCCTTTCTCAACCCTCTCAGATTCATGTCTGGCTGTGTTGCAGCCCCATTGCCCAGCAGGATTAAGTACCTGGCATATTGCCAGCATATGTAGAGTAGGTACTGTAGAGAGATGGCTATTATTGTCTTTATGACAAAAGCTTACCCCTTCAAGTGCCAAACTATATCAATTTAGTTTGAAAACATAGAAAAAGGGATTTCACACACCTCTACCTTCTTATAAAGAATAAACCAAATATAGTTTCAATTCTTTCTTGACAATTCATTGTCATCATCATAAGAATATCACTTAATGTGTTGGCCTGTATGTTGGACCAATAGCCTCAAGCAAGACCATACCACACTGTCTTTCTTTTTGAGGTGTGATATATATGTAATTTTATGATTATTCTGTTTTTTTTTTTCTTCAGTTTGTCACCTATCGCTTATTACTGGTTTCAAGTAATGTAGCAGTGGTAGAAGATGGCTGAATAGGAACAGCTCCAGTCTCCAACTCCCAGCACGAGCGACACAGAAGACCGGTGATTTCTGCATTTTCAACTGAGGTACTGGGTTCATCTCACTAGGGAGTGCCGGACAATCGGTGCTGGTCAGCTGCTGCAGCCCAACCAGCGAGAGCTGAAGCAGGGCGAGGCATCTCCTCACCTGGGAAGCGCAAGGGGAAAGGGAATCCCTTTTCCTAGCCAGGGGAACTGAGACACACAACACCTGGAAAATTGGGTAACTCCCACCCCAATACTGCGCTTTAAGCAAACAGGCACACCAGGAGATTATATCCCACACCTGGCCAGGAGGGTCCCACGCCCACGGAGCCTTCCTCATTGCTAGCACAGCAGTCTGCGATCTCTGGCAAGGCAGCAGTGAGGCTGGGGGAGGGGCGCCCGCCTTTGCGGAGGCTTAAGTAGGTAAACAAAGCCGCTGGGAAGCTCGAACTGGGTGGAGCTCACAGCAGCTCAAGGAAACCTGCTTGTCTCTGTAGACTCCACCTCTGGGGACAGGGCACAGTAAACAACAACAAAAGCAGCAGAAACCTCTGCAGACGCAAATGACTCTGTCTGACAGCTTTGAAGAGAGCAGTGGATCTCCCAACACGGAGGTTGAGATCTGAGAAGGGACAGACTGCCTGCTCAAGTGGGTCCCTGACCCCTGAGTAGCCTAACTGGGAGACATCCCCCACTAGGGGCAGTCTGACACCCCACACCTCACAGGGTGGAGTACACCCCTGAGAGGAAGCCTCCAAAGCAAGAATCAGACAGGGACACTTGCTGTTCAGCAATATTCTATCTTCTGCAGCCTCTGCTGCTGACACCCAGGCAAACAGGGTCTGGAGTGG
The DNA here is from genome assembly GCF_003255815.1 of Theropithecus gelada. Taxonomy (NCBI): domain Eukaryota; kingdom Metazoa; phylum Chordata; class Mammalia; order Primates; family Cercopithecidae; genus Theropithecus; species Theropithecus gelada. Next base: position 50,516,775 of record NC_037682.1, on the reverse strand, counting down.
ACCTCAAGTAATCTCCAACAGACCTACAGCTGAGGGTCCTGACTGTTAGAAGGAAAACTATCAAACAGGAAGGACATCTATACCAAAACCCCATCAGTACGTCACCATCATCATCAAAGACCAGAGGCAGATAAAACCACAAAGATGGAGAAAAAGCAGGGCAGAAAAGCTGGAAATTCAAAAAATAAGAGCGCATCTCCCCCGGCAAAGGAGCGCAGCTCATCGCCAGCAACGGATCAAAGCTTGACGGAGAATGACTTTGACGAGATGAGAGAAGAAGGCTTCAGTCCATCAAATTTCTCAGAGCTAAAAGAGGAATTACGTACCCATTGCAAAGAAACTAAAAATCTTGAAAAAAAAGTGGAAGAATTGATGGTTAGAGTAATTAATGCAGAGAAGGTCATAAACGAAACGAAAGAGATGAAAACCATGACACGAGAAATACGTGACAAATGCACAAGCTTCAGTAACCGACTCGATCAACTGGAAGAAAGAGTATCAGAGATTGAGGATCAAATGAACGAAATGAAGCGAGAAGAGAAACCAAATGAAAAAAGAAGAAAAAGAAATGAACAAAGCCTGCAAGAAGTATGGGATTATGTAAAAAGACCAAATCTACGTCTGATTGGGGTGCCTGAAAGTGAGGGGGAAAATGGAATCAAGTTGGAAAACACTCTTCAGGATATCATCCAGGAGAACTTCCTCAACCTAGTAGGGCAGGCCAACATTCAAATCCAGGAAATACAGAGAACGCCACAAAGATACTCCTCGAGAAGAGCAACTCCAAGATGCATAATTGCCAGATTCACCAAAGTTGAAATGAAGGAAAAAATCTTAAGGGCAGCCAGAGAGAAAGGTCGGGTTACCCACAAAGGGAAGCCCATCAGACTCACAGCAGATCTCTCGGCAGAAACTCTATAAGCCAGAAGAGAGTGGGGGCCACTATTCAACATTCTTAAAGAAAAGAATTTTAAACCCAGAATTTCATATCCAGCCAAACTAAGTTTCATAAGTGAAGGAGAAATAAAATCCTTCACAGATAAGCAAATGCTTAGAGATTTTGTCACCACTAGGCCTGCCTTACAAGAGACCCTGAAGGAAGCACTAAACATGGAAAGGAACAACCGGTACCAGCCATTGCAAAAACATGCCAAAATGTAAAGACCATTTAGGCTAGGAAGAAACTGCATCAACTAACGAGCAAAATAACCAGTTAATATCGTAATGGCAGGATCAAGTTCACACATAACAATATTAACCTTAAATGTAAATGGACTAAATGCTACAATTAAAAGACACAGACTGGCAAACTGGATAAAGAGTCAAGACCCATCAGTCTGCTGTATTCAGGAGACCCATCTCACACGCAGAGACATACATAGGCTCAAAATAAAGGGATGGAGGAAGATTTACCAAGCAAATGGAGAACAAAAAAAGCAGGAGTTGCAATACTAGTCTCTGATAAAACAGACTTTAAACCATCAAAGATCAAAAGAGACAAAGAAAGCCATTACATAATGGTAAAGGGATCAATTCAACAGGAAGAGCTAACTATCCTAAATATATATGCACCCAATACAGGAGCACCCAGATTCATAAAGCAAGTCCTTAGAGACTTACAAAGAGACTTAGACTCCCATACAATAATAATGGGAGACTTCAACACTCCACTGTCAACATTAGACAGATCAACGAGACAGAAAGTTAACAAGGATATCCAGGAATTGAACTCATCTCTGCAGCAAGCAGACCTAATAGACATCTATAGAACTCTCCACCCCAAATCAACAGAATATACATTCTTCTCAGCACCACATCACACTTATTCCAAAATTGACCACATAATTGGAAGCAAAGCACTCCTCAGCAAATGTACAAGAACAGAAATTGTAACACACTGTCTCTCAGACCACAGTGCAATCAAACTAGAACCCAGGACTAAGAAACTCAATCAAAACCGCTCAACTACATGGAAACTGAACAACCTGCTCCTGAATGACTACTGGGTACATAACGAAATGAAGGCAGAAATAAAGATGTTCTTTGAAACCAGTGAGAACAAAGATACAATATACCAGAATCTCTGGGACACATTTAAAGCAGTGTGTAGAGGGAAATTTATAGCACTAAATGCCCACAAGAGAAAGCAGGAAAGATCTAAAATTGACACTCTAACATCACAATTAAAAGAACGAGAGAAGCAAGAGCAAACGCATTCAAAAGCTAGCAGAAGGCAAGAAATAACTAAGATCAGAGCAGAACTGAAGGAGATAGAGACACAAAAAACCCTCCAAAAAAATCAATGAATCCAGGAGTTGGTTTTTTGAAAAGATCAACAAAATTGACAGACTGCTAGCAAGACTAATAAAGAAGAAAAGAGAGAAGAATCAAATAGATGCAATAAAAAAATGATAAAGGGGATATCACCACCGACCCCACAGAAATACAAACTACCATCAGAGAATACTATAAACACCTCTACGCAAATAAACTAGAAAATCTAGAAGAAATGGATAATTTCCTGGACACTTACACTCTTCCAAGACTAAACCAGGAAGAAGTTGAATCCCTGAATAGACCAATAGCAGGCTCTGAAATTGAGGCAATAATTAATAGCCTACCAACCAAAAAAAGTCTGGGACCAGATGGATTCAAAGCTGAATTCTACCAGAGGTACAAGGAGGAGCTGGTACCATTCCTTCTGAAACTATTCCAATCAATAGAAAAAGAGGGAATCCTCCCTAACTCATTTTATGAGGCCAACATCATCCTGATACCAAAGCCTCGCAGAGATGCAACAAAAAAAGATAATTTTAGACCAATATCCCTGATGAACATCGATGCAAAAATCCTCAATAAAATACTGGCAAACCGGATTCAGCAGCACATCAAAAAGCTTATCCACCATGATCAAGTGGGCTTCATCCCTGGGATGCAAGGCTGGTTCAACATTCGCAAATCAATAAACATAATCCAGCATATAAACAGAACCAAAGACAAGAACCACATGATTATCTCAATAGATGCAGAAAAGGCTTTTGACAAAATTCAACAGCCCTTCATGCTAAAAATGCTCAATAAATTCGGTATTGATGGAACGTACGTCAAAATAATAAGAGCTATTTATGACAAACCCACAACCAATATCATACTGAATGGGCAAAAACTGGAAGCATTCCCTTTGAAAACTGGCCCAAGACAGGGATGCCCTCTCTCACCACTCCTATTCAACATAGTGTTGGAAGTTCTGGCTAGGGCAATCAGGCAAGAGAAAGAAATCAAGGGTATTCAGTTAGGAAAAGAAGAAGTCAAATTGTCCCTGTTTGCAGATGACATGATTGTATATTTAGAAAACCCCATTCGTCTCAGCTCAAAATCTCCTTAAGCTGATAAGCAACTTCAGCAAAGTCTCAGGATACAAAATTAATGTGCAAAAATCACAAGCATTCGTATACACCAGTAACAGACAAACAGAGAGCCAAATCATGAATGAACTTCCATTCACAATTGCTTCAAAGAGAATAAAATACCTAGGAATCCAACTTACAAGGGATGTAAAGGACCTCTTCAAGGAGAACTACAAACCACTGCTCAGTGAAATCAAAGAGGACACAAACAAATGGAAGAACATACCATGCTCATGGATAGGAAGAATCAATATCGTGAAAATGGCCATACTGCCCAAGGTTATTTATAGATTCAATGCCATCCCTATCAAGCTACCAATGAGTTTCTTCACAGAATTGGAAAAAACTGCTTTAAAGTTCATATGGAACCAAAAAAGAGCCCGCATCTCCAAGACAATCCTAAGTCAAAAGAACAAAGCTGGAGGCATCACGCTACCTGACTTCAAACTATACTACAAGGCTACGGTAACCAAAACAGCATGGTACTGGTACCAAAACAGAGATATAGACCAATGGAACAGAACAGAGTCCTCAGAAATAATACCACACATCTATAGCCATCTGATCTTTGACAAACCTGAGAGAAACAAGAAATGGGGAAAGGATTCCCTATTTAATAAATGGTGCTGGAAAAATTGGCTAGCCATAAGTAGAAAGCTGAAACTGGATCCTTTCCTTACTCCTTATACGAAAATTAATTCAAGATGGATTAGAGACTTAAATGTTAGACCTAATACCATAAAAACCCTAGAGGAAAACCTAGGTAGTACCATTTAGGACATAGGCATGGGCAAAGACTTCATGTCTAAAACACCAAAAGCAACGGCAGCAAAAGCCAAAATTGACAAATGGGATCTCATTAAACTAAAGAGCTTCTGCACAGCAAAAGAAACTACCATCAGAGTGAACAGGCAACCTACAGAATGGGAGAAAATTTTTGCAATCTACTCATCTGACAAAGGGCTAATATCCAGAACCTACAAAGAACTCAAACAAATTTACAAGAAAAAAACAAACAACCCCATCAAAAAGTGGGCAAAGGATATGAACAGACATTTCTCAAAAGAAGACATTCCTACAGCCAACAGACACATGAAAAAATGCTCATCATCACTGGCCATCAGAGAAATGCAAATCAAAACCACAATGAGATACCATCTCACACCAGTTAGAATGGCGATCATTAAAAAGTCAGGAAACAACAGGTGTTGGAGAGGATGTGGAGAAATAGGAACACTTTTACACTGTTGGTGGGATTGTAAACTAGTTCAACCATTATGGAAAACAGTATGGCGATTCCTCAAGGATCTAGAACTAGATGTACCATATGACCCAGCCATCCCATTACTGGGTATATACCCAAAGGATTATAAATCATGCTGCTATAAAGACACATGCACACGTATGTTTATTGCGGCACTATTCACAATAGCAAAGACTTGGAATCAACCCAAATGTCCATCAGTGACAGACTGGATTAAGCAAATGTGACACATATACACCATGGAGTACTATGCAGCCATAAAAAGGGATGAGTTTGTGTCCTTTGTAGGGACATGGATGCAGCTGGAAACCATCATTCTTAGCAAACTATCACAAGAACAGAAAACCAAACACCGCATGTTCTCACTCATAGGTGGGAACTGAACAGTGAGATCACTTGGACTCGGGAAGGGGAACATCACACACCGGGGTCTATCATGGGGAGGGGGTGGGGGGAGGGATTGCATTGGGAGTTATACCTGATGTAAATGACAAGTTGATGGGTGCTGACGAGTTGATGGGTGCAGCACAGCAACATGGCACAAGTATACATATGTAACAAACCTGCACGTTATGCACATGTACCCTAGAACTTAAAGTATAATAATAATAAAAAATTTTAAAAAAAGTAATGTAGCAGTAATTTATCTACTGCCATTTTCATTTGACACACAGCAAAACAAACAACAAAACACCAACAAAAACAAAAATCAAGCTTAGTAGAATAATGTGGGAACAAAGAACTTACAGTCATGGAGTATGGACCTGTAAATACTGGTCAAGAACTATAGAAAGGGGACTTTTTGGACATCTGCTCAACTAGTTTGTACTAAAAAGAACAGAAGCAAAGCTTGTCAGAATTATGTTTAGGCACAGAGCAGATACTGAGTGTGCTCTTATGGTCTTTTGGTCAGGAACTTCATGGTCTTTTGCAACAACGGCTTCAACTGACTTGTGCTTAGGGAAATCAAACAGAACAAGCAAACATGATAGAGCTGTGTGTGCATGAAGAGCCTGTAGACCTTGAGTGAGAACTTCATAATGGTCATGATGGCAGTATTGCATCACTGTGACACCATTATAATTATTCACATACGGGTTTTTTTGGTCTTTTTTTCTCAGCTTTGTCTGGTTTAAGGGAGGTTGCCAGGCCAGTGACACCTGATGAATGGGTGTTTTGCAGTTTCTTTCAGGAGGTAGAATACTGGTGAAGACAAAGTCCATGATGTGGGGAAGTGTCTCAGTCCGCTATCTGTTAGTTTTAACACAATCCTTAAAACTGGGTAATTGATAAAGAAAAGGAATTTATTTCTTATAGTTATGGAGGTTGAGAAGTACAAGGTTGAGGGGCCACATCTTGTGAGGGCCTTATTGCTGGTGGGGTCTCCCTGCAAAATCCTGAGGTGGCACAGGGTAGCACATGGAGAAGGGTTTGTGTGTACTTGTTCCTCTCCTTATAAAGCCATTAGTACTATTCCCATGACAACCCATTAATCCATTAACCATTTCATTAATCCATCAGTAGATTAATTCATCCATGAGGGCAGAGCTTTCATAATCTAATCATGTCCTAATGGCCCCCACCTCTCAATACTGCCTCATAGAGGATTAAGTTTCCATATGAGTTTTGGAGGGGACATTAAAACCATAGACAAGGGTTCAATGATCCAGGCTGCAGTTTTATGAGGATTATGTCTCTAATTAATAGGGTTCTGAGGATATGAGTAGAAATGGTATCTTTATTTCCAGGCAAATATCTAATTGGTCCTTGGAGCTGAGGAAAGATCAATCAATTTTCAGGTTTTCAGATCTTATATTGATTTCTGAACTGCAAAGTCATTCTTTGGAATCAAAAACCCTAGAGGATCTTAAAAGGCCCTTTCGAAACCCCTTAGACCTGGCACCAGTTGTCTTAGGCATACTTTTAAGCAGTAGTGAAACATGCTTAAGCAATCGATGCCTAATTTCTCTTCTGCACCAACAAGTATTATTTACAGATAACCTCCAGTTAAATGAGAATGTGGTGAGCAGGCTGCCTGAGGAGTCCAAGGACTGAGCAAAGACCACAGGTTAGCGAATGATTCTTCCTTTTTCCCTCCTTTGCCTTGTGGTAAGCCTGGCAATGACTTGATCCTTTTGTTTTTGTCTCAGAATTTCAAGATTTATTGCCCAAAAGACTGCTAAGAAATCCTTTTTCCTTTCTGTAGGAAGATAGAGATTCCAGATTCCTGCAGGTCATAAAGCAGGATAAGGAGAGGCTGTAGAGAAAGCTTATTTTTACTTCTGTCATGTATATTTAACAGGAAATATCTCCACAAGCCCTCTGGCTTTTATGTTCCTTCTCTGAGGTCCTACTATGTATGGGGTAAAGTTAGATCATATGCAGTTGCTAGATCATATAGAGATCATGTTAGGAAAGTTGTTCTAGTGATTTGACCTCGGTTTATATGTTTTACAAATAATTACATGTAATTAAAATGGCTGTGAGGCCCATTCCAGTCTTATACTTTTAGTTTATTTAAATGCAGAGGGAGTGAGGGACGTGAATATAGAATAATAGAGAACAAAGGAAGGACATTATGTGACAGCAATTAGATTTACTAGGGGGTTAGTTGAGAAGTACTAGTGATGATTATTTTATTATATTTTGGTGGTGAATGTCTGCTCGAATTCCTGATAAGCACTTTTAGAAGAAGCAGTGTTCAAGAAAGCTTCTTTCAGGGGGTTCTTGTTCAAGATGGCTGACAGAAGCAGCTAGTGTGTGCACCGCTTTCACTGAGAGGAAACAAAATGGTAAGTAAATACTAGCTCTTTAACTAGGTTGTCCAGGAGATCACACTAGGATTTACCAAGAAAGCAACTGGACCCACGGAGAACAGCAAATGTGTTCCACCTTGGGTACGTACAGTTGGGTGTTGGCTGCGGTGGTGTCAGCTGGTTGGGTTAACCTGACCTCAGTCCATGGGGGAAGTGGTCAGGTGCCAGCAGAATTTGTAATATACTAGGAAGATATTACTGTTAATATCACTGTGGGTGTACACCCTATGATATTAGAAGAAATATTCTAGAGAGATATTACTCCTAATGTCACAGTAAGTGTACACCCTGTGATATTATTCATCATATCCTAGGGGAATGTTTTACAACTAATGTCACAGGTGGTATACATCCTGTGATATTATTTGTAATACCCTAGGGAATATTACTCCCAGTGTCACAGGGGGTGGTCACGCTGAAATATTATTGATAATATCCTAGGGGTATGTTACTCCTACTATCACAGGGGGTGTACACCCTGTGATATTATTCATAATATTTTAGGAGGATGTTATTTCTAACGTCACAAGTGGTGTACACCTGTGATATCATTCGTAATATCCTAGGGGGTATTAATCCTAATGTCACTGGGGGTGTACACCCAGTGGGTGATATTATTCGTAATGTTCTAGGGAAATGTTATCCCTAATGTCAAAAAGGGTGCACACTCTGTGATATTATTCATGATATCCTAAAGAGATGTTACTCCTAATTTTACAGGGTATGTACACACTGTGATATTATTCTTAATATCCTAGGGAGATTTCATGCACAATGTCACACAGGGAGTACACCCTGTAAAATCCTAGGGAGATGTTACTCCTAATGTCACAGGGGAGGTATAGCCTGTGATATTATTCATAATATCCTAGGGGGATGTTACTCCTAATGACACAGGAAATGTACACCCTGTGATATTATTTGTAATATCTTAAAAGGATGTTACTTTTAATGTCATAGATAGTATACGCCCTGTGATATTATTGATAATATTCTAGTGGGAAGTTACTCCTAATGTCACAGGTGTGTACATCCTGTGATATTATTCACAATATACTAGCAGGATATTACTACTAATGTCACAATGTGTGTACGCCTTGTGATATGATTCATAATATCATGGGGGATGTATTCCTAATGTCACAGGAGGTGCACACCGTGTGTTCAAGAAAGCCATGTGTACCATGTGTGTACACTGCCTGTGACATTATTCGTAATATCCTAGGGGGATGTTTCTTTTAATGTCACAAAGGGTGTACAAAATGTCACAGAAGGTGTACGCCTTGTGATGTTATTCATAATATACTAGAAGGATGTTACTCCTAATGTCATGGGATGTACACTCTTTGTTATTATTTGTAATCTCCTAGGGAGATATTGTTTCAAATATCACAGTGAGTGTACACACCTGGTGTGATATTATTCGTAATATCCTTGGGAGATACAATTCCTAATACCACAGTGTGTGTACCCCATGTGTGTGCACTCTGTGATAGTATTTTTTTATATCCTAGGGAGGAGATATTACTCTTAATATCACAGTGTGTGTTAACCCTGTGATATTATTCATATTTCACCTTGCTGCCTTTTTTAACCCACATTACAAAAGGAATGGAACAGATAACAAGATACTGAGATTAGACTGTTCTGCCTTGCGGCCATCGCAGGACACTTTTAATATCCCTGTTTCTCAGGCTGTAGAAGGGGTTTAGCATGGGGGTGACCACCGTGTATATCACTGAGGCCACTGCACCCTTTCTGGGGGAAGATGACACATCTGAATTGAGGTACCCTCCAATGCCTGTTCCATAAAATAAGCACACAACTGACAGGTGAGACCCACAGGTGGAGAAGGCTTTATAGTTCCCACCTGATGATGAAACCCTCAGAATGGAGGAAACAATTTTATAGTAAGATAAAAGGATCCCCGAGGTGGGAAGAAAACCAAATACAGCAGCAGGGAAATACATGACTATGTTATTAGTGAACGTGTCACAACATGCAAGGTGGGGGAACTGAGAAGGGTCACAGAAGAAATCAGGAATTTCCACATCCTTGAAGCAGGTAATTTGTAAGGCAACCAAATTGTACAGCTGGGAGTCTAAAAGACTGAGAAAAAAAGACAACAGAACTAGGAAGCCACAGAAACACCGGTTCATGATGACTGAATAATATAGAGGGTGACAGATGGCTACAAACCAGTCTTACAGCCATCACACTCAGGAGCATGTCTTTCTTCCATGCCTCCAAAAACGGCAAAAAGAGACATCTGGGTCAGGGAGCCGGCATAGGAGATGACTCTGCTGTGAGGTTGGATGTTCACAAACATCTTGGGGACTGTGGTGGAGGTGAAACTGATGTCAGGCAAGGACAGGTTGGAGAGGAAGAAGTACATGGGGGTGTAGAGGTGGGAGTCAGGGCTGACAGCCAGGATGATGAGCAGGTTCCCCAGCACCGTGATGAGGCACATGGACAGGAACAGCCCAGCGAGGACTGGATGCAGTTCTGGATCCTCTGAGAGTTCTAGGAGGAGGACTACTGAGACATCTGTTAGATTCTGTGGGTCTGTATAGTTTGGACACCTTTTGCGTAGAAAAGAGAGTTGAAAAATCAGAAACAAGTAAACCAACACCCAGCACTGTGTCTGCATTTTGGATATAAGCAATTCACAAGTAATGTTTTCAGATTTCAGAGCAATCCACACTCAGCAATATTTTGCAGTTGTGACAAACTCAATTGCCTTATAATGTGTTCATGATTGATTTTTGTGTTATTCACTTCTTGCTGTACACACCTGCCTTAGAAACACTAGATTCAAGAATGTTCCGAGAACCAGATCATCATATACAACAAATTCGTAATTGCTAGAAAATACAGCCTATCTTTTCAGAAGAAAAATATGTAATAAAAACATTCTCTTCACTTTAAGAAAAAGTTTATCCTAATTAAAGGAAATTAAGAACTCAAATATTTTATTTTATTCTAATAGATTGCCACAAATTCCCTTGATTTAGAACATTTATAAACACTGTATAACAGCTAAGACCATGCCATCTGGAAATGAAATTAAAGTTGACAGTTCATAATCAGAAAATATTTCCATATGCCAGTTATGTTCTAGTGATTTCAACATTATGTTTTCTGACTTTTCTCCCTTGAGGGAGTAATTGCTTACTCAAATAGGTGGGGCTTGTTTTAAAATTCATGTAAGACATAACTCCTGTCCTTAGCTTAGGTGTCTGGACTTAGACTGCCTGGTTCAAATGGGACTTCACCCTTTTCGACTTCATGATCTGGTACAAGTTATATGAAAATGCATTGCTTCTTTTCTAGTCTGTAAAATAATAATGAAATGTGCACTAATAACTGGGAGAAGACTACAAGGATGAAATGAAAGAAGCTGCATAGACCACAGAGCTCAGAGCTTGGCATTTAGGAAGCCTTCAGTAAGGGTTCATAATGCCATGGTGTCTGTCATCATCCTCTTTATCCTCATCATCACCTTCATAATCTTTATGTTGTGCTTAGGGAATAGTTTAGAGGGACTCATTTGCTGCTATCATGGGTGAGATGTCCATGAAAGGGACAACCAGTGTGGGAGGAAAGCAAAATTTTGAATAAGATTTCTGAGACCCCCACCACAACCAAAAACAGAAACCCCACAGTCCGCTGAGCTGACAGTTTGCACACTGGTCTCTTCCCATCTGCCCACCGCACTCCCCTGTTTGTCCTGAGGACGAGGAAACAAAACAAGGCTCCCCACTGTCCCTCAGCACTCACTGAACTGCGCTTCCCCTCTGCCGGGCCACGACCACGGAGAACCGGTCCACTGTCTTCCCTGCGTGGTGCACGATGGAGGCTCAGACTCCGTCCTCAAGCCGGGCAAGAAGACAAGGTCAGACATGAGCCTCCTGATGCAGGTGACAGGTGTGGAGCCCACCTGACTGGAACCTCACACTGCAGGGCTGGAGGTACAGACTGAGTATTTATTATTCCATGGCCTCGGGGGCTCAAGGCACAGAGCTCTTCATTAGCCAAATTCACCGAAGGTCGCCCATCTCTAACGATTTCCTCATAATAATGCAGCAAGAAGAGGAGAAAAATGAGTGTCCATTTTTGGGCTCTTCCTCTAATCAGCAGAAATCCTGTGTGTATTATTTGCTTCTTTCTTTTCTTTTTAAAGATTCAATTGCTTTAATTTTCATATTTTATTATGGTAAAACATACCACATTGAAATATTAAAAATTATAAATATATATTATTTCATGTAGAATGGCCAGTATAAACATTTACAATTTCCACTATTTTTAAGTTTACAGTTTAATGACATTAAGTACATTCACATTGTTTAGCAATCATCACCTCCCTCATCTCCAGAACATTTTTATCTTTCAAAATGGAAATTGTACCCATATTATAAACTCTCCATTCCTCTCTCTCACCCACCCCTGGGGGCCACCATTCTATTTTGCAATTCTATGAGTTTAACTACTCTAGAGTCTTGATGTAAGTGGAATCATACCATGTTTAATTTTTTTTTTTTCTTTGAGACAAAGCCCAGGTTGGAGTATAGTGGCACGATCTCGGCTCACTGCAACTTCCACATCCTGGGTTCAAACAATTCTTGTGTCTCAGTCTACTGAGTAGCTAGGATTAGAAGCGTGTGCCACCATGCCCAACTAATTCTATCATTTTTAGTAGAGATGAGCTTTCACCGTTTTGGCCAGGCTGGTTTCATACTCCTGACCTCAGGTGATCCGCCCACCTTGGCCTCCCAAGATGCTGGGATTACAGGCGTGAGCCACCGCACTGGCCAGAAGTGCCTGCCTTTTTAAGGCTGAATTCCATTGTATGAATGAGCTGCAGTGTGCTTTTTCATTCATCTGTCCATGGACCATTGGGTTGCTTCCACATTTTGGCTACTGTGAATAACGCTGCTATGAATATGGGTGTACAAATATCTCTTCCACTCCTGGCTTCTAATTCTTTTTGGTAGGTACCCACAAATGCAACTGCAGGATCATCTGATAATTCTGTTTCTAATTTTTCAAGTACACTCCATACTATTTTCCCTGTTCCTGCAGTTTTACGTTCCCTCTGATCATGTTGGAGCATTCCTACTTCCCTCTAATTTTCACCATTGCTTGTTTGTTTATCATATTCATCCTAATGTGTGCTATCACATTTTTTATTTGATTTGCACTTCCCTATGATTAGTGATTTTGAATATCATTTTATATGGTTATTTGCCATTGGTATATCTTTCCTAGGGAGATGTCTACTCAAGTCTTCTGATCATTGTTAATGGGATGCCTTGGGTTTCTTGTTGTTTAGTTCTAGCGGTTCTTTGCATATTATGGATATCAGCCTCTTTTCAAATATATGATTTGCAAATATTTTTCCTAATCCATGGGTTATTTTTTCACTCAGTTCATAGCGTTTTTTGATGCACAAAAGTGTTTCTCATTTAGCTGTAATCCAAGGAATCTAATTTTCTTTTGTTGCCTATGCTTTTGGTGTCATATCCCAGAAAGCATTGCCCACTTTGATGTCATAAAGGTTTTGCCAGCATTTTCTTTTAGGCATATTATAGTTTTAGCTCTTGGGGTTAGGTCTTTTATCCGGTTTGTGTTAGTTTTTGCATCTGGTGTGACATATGGTCCATCTTCATTTCTCTGCATGTGGAAATCAAGTTTCTCCAACACCATTTGTTGAAAAGGCTGCATTTCCACCAATGAACTTTCTTGGCACTCATGTTAAAAACCATTTGAACATATATGTGAGAAGTAATTTCTGGGATCAAGAACAAACAAACAACAACAGACAACAGGTAAAGATGTAGCATGGGTTGGGTGTGGGTGCTCACGCCTGTAATCCTAACATTTTGGGAGGCCGAGGTGGGCGGGTCACCTGAGGTTGGGAGTTCAAGACCAGCCTGACCAACAGGGAGAAACCCTGTCTCTACTAAAAATAAAAGTTAGTTGGGCGTGGTGGTGTGTAATCTCAGCTACTAGGGAGGCTGAGGCAGGAGCATTGCTTGAACCCAGGAGGCAGAGTTTGTGGTGAGCCGAGATCATGCCATTGCACTCCAACCTGGGCAACAAGAATGAAACTCCTTCTCAATAAATAAATAAATAAATAAATAAATAAATAAATAAAAATACAGGATGATTTCAAGAGCTCCATTCTAGCCTAAAAAAGAAGAGTATAGAAGGGTGTAATTGGAGGAGAAAGAGAATAACTTAAAAACCATCATAATGAGAAAGTTAGGAAGCTTCTTTCCAAGCCATCTGGAAATACGCAAGAGGTTTTTGTGAATCAAAATTTCCATACTGTACTATCAAACACTAGAACTCATTTGTTCCATCTTTCTGTGTTTTGTACCCAATTATGAACTTCTCTTCATTCCCTATCCCACCCTTTTTCTTTCTAGCCTCTGCTAACCACCTTTATAATCTCCACCTTCATGAGACTCCTTTTGTGTGTATGTGGTTGTTGGAGTCTCGTTCTGTTGCCCGGGTTGGAGTATAGAGGCAAGATCTTGGCTCACTGCAACCTCTGCCTTTTAGATTCAAGCAGTTCTCCAGCCTCAGCCTCCCAAGTAGCTGGGACTACAGGCATGCACAACCATGCCTGGGTAATTTTTGTATTTTTAGTAGAGATGTGGTTTCACCATGTTTGCCAGACTGGTCTCAAACTTGTGGCCTCAAGTGATCCATCTGACTTGGCTTCCCAAAGTGCTGGGATTACCGGCATGAGCCACCACACCTGGTCAAAGTTTTCTTTTTTGTTCCTACATATAAGTGAGGACATGTAACATTTGTCATTCTGCTCCTGGCTTATTTCGTTTAATATACTGACCTGCAATCTCATCCATTTTTGCGGCAGTGGAGAGGATTTTATTCCTTTTAGTTTGAATAATACTTTATTGTGTGTGTATACCATAGTTTCTTAATTGAAACAAACTTATTAAAGACAAATATTTTAAAAATGTTTCGGAATGAGAAACTTTAGGGATACTGTGACCATTTTATTCTTTTCTATTTCCCATTTTATATATGTACAAGTGTGAAATAAAGGAGCAATCAATGTGTGTATAAATCTGTAACTTCAACAAATGTAAAATGAAAATGCTAAGTGGTAAGAAAAAACAGCATAATAAAAATTTTTTATAGTGTTGAAGTACAATGCATTTGAAGATAACATTTGAAGAAATTATATTACAATTAAGTTTTATTCTTACTCATCAGAGCTTGATCACCCCAGGAACTTCATCATTGGAACCATCTCTTTTGCTTAAAAAAAAAAAAAAAAATCTGCATACCCTCACAGGTGCAAGTAAATCAGAATCTTAAATAATGAGACTCAGGCCTCCTCATTTGTAAGCTACCCAGGTGATTTCAGTCAAAGCCAAGACTGAGGAGCGGTGACATGGATCTCTACACATAACCTGCCTAAATAGATTCCCTAGAAGCAGTTTATAAAGGAATTCCACATGAACTGTGGGAAAGGATGTGAATTTGATGTATATGGTATTCCTTACTTAACATTTTTGATAGTCTCTTGAAAACTGCACGTTTAAGCAAAATTATGTAGAGTGAAGCCAATGTATTCCTCATCAACATTAGAACTAGACAACTTTGAACAAACCAATGGTATTGGAGGACCTGCTGTACATTGTTTCCAGAAAGTCAATTTTCAGGGAATTACAAAATGAAGTGAGGACTTCCTGTATATAAAAAGATGGTTGTTATTCCACCTGGACAACAGGGTTATTGCTCAGAAACTAAAGGAGGCCACCTAGGTATAGAGGATTCAGTCATGAGGTTTATGCTAAACAAAGGATCCCAGAATACTCACCCATTCCAGTTAAAGGCATAACAAAGAAAGCAATATTCACATAGGAAATGTGGAAAGGAATAAAAGCCATCAAGCAACAAAAATAATGTGAGGAAGGGGGCAGGATTTGCAGATGTAGAGACTTAATGTGGTTGCCCTTTCTAACCCACACAAGAAAAAGGACAGAACAGATCATGAGATTAGACTGTTCTGCTCCGCAGCCTCCACAGGGCACTTTGAATGCCCCTGTTTCTCAGTCTGCAGATGAAGGGGTTCAGCATGGGGGTGACCACAGTGTACAACACTGATGCTACCACACCATTCCTGGGGGATAGTGACACAGCTGAAGTCAGGTACACGCCAGTGCCTGTTCCATAAAATAAGCAAACAATTGCCAGGTGAGAGCCACAGGTGGAGAAGGCTTTATACTTCCCGTCTGACGATGGAATTCTTAGAGTGGAGGGGACAATTTTATAGTAAGACAAAAGGATCCCTGAAATAAGAAGAAAACCAAATATAGTACTATCTAAATGTATGAATATGTTATTGATGACACAGTCAGAACAGGCAAGGTTGAGAAGTTGAGATCGGTCACAGAAAAAATCAGAGATTTCCACATTCTTGAAGCAGGTGAATCGTAACAATCCAACTGTGCAGCTGGGAATCCAACACGCTGACGAAAAAGACACCAAAACTAAGAAGACACAGAAGTGAGGATTCATGATGACTGGGTAGTGCAGGGGGTGACAGATGGCCACAAATCAGTTATAGGCCATCACAGTCAGGAGCATGTCATCTATACATGCAAAAAGGACAAAGAAAGACATCTGTGCCAGGCAGTCCGCATGGGAGATGACTCTGCTATGCGATTGCATGTCCACAATCATCTTGGGGACCATGGCCAAGGTGAAACTGATGTCAGGCAAGGACAAGTTGGAGAGGAAGAAGTACATGGGGATGTGGAGGTGGGAGTCAGGGCTGATGGCCAAGATGATGAACAGGTTCCCCAGCACCGCGACCAGGCACATGGACAGGAACAGCCCAGCGAGGACTGGATGCAGTTCTGGATCCTCTGAGAGTCCCAGGAGAAGGAATTCTGAGACACCTGTGAGACTCTGTGGTTCTGTGTGACTTGGACACCTTGAGAAGAAAAAAGGATTGGAAAAACAAAAGATAAAAACCAGCACTTAATGCCGCGTGTATACTTTGGATACAAGCAATTCACGAGGAACATTTTCCCACTTGAGGATCATACACCCTCAGCAATATTTCTCAGTTGTGACAAACCCAAAAATCTCAGAATTACATGATTTACTTTTTTGCTATTCAAGTCTTTCTGTGCATACATACTTTAGAGAAAATCCACTGGAGAATGTTAGAAGACCAAAACATAATATGTAGCAAATCCAAGATCTCAGTAAAATATGGCCTACTCTTCTCAGAAAAAAAAAAAAAAGTTCTTCTCTCTCTAAGAAAACAAACTCAGTCTAATTTAAAAATTAAGAAGCAGTGAAATACACTTGATTTTATTCTGACACTGCTACAAATTCCTTTGATGTAGAATTCCTTTGATGTAGAATATTTATAAGCACTATACAAGAGCTAGGATCACATTATCTAAAAATGAAATCGAACCTTATAGTTCTTAATCAAAAGACCTTTTTACATGCCAGTTACTTTTCATATTTATTACCATCCTTAGGTTTTCTGACATAATTTCTTCATAAAAGTAAATGCATACTCAAATATGGCAACCATGTTTCCAAATTTATTTAATATATAACTCTTTGCTGAGCACATTTGCTCACACCTGTAATCCCAGCACTTTGGAAGGCCGAGGCTGGTGGATCACCTGAGGTCAACAGTTTCAGACCAGCCTGACCAGCACTGTGATATCCCATCTCTACTGAAAATACAAAATTAGCCAGGCGTGGTGGTGGGCACCTGTAATCCCAGCCACTTGGGAGGCGGAAGCAGGAGAATCCCTTAGAACCCGTGATGCAGAGGTTGTACACCCTGTGATATTATTTTTGATATCCTAGGGAAATATTGCTTCTAATGTCATAGTGGGCATACACCCTGTGATATTATTTGTAATATTCTACAAAGATATTACTCCTAATATCACAGTGGGTGTACACCCTGTGATATTATTCCTAATATTTTACAGAGATATTACTCCTGATATTACAGTGAGTGTACACCATGTTTGTACACTCTGTGATATCATTAATAATAACCTAAAAAATTACTGTTAATATCACAGTGGGTATACACCCTGTGATATTATTTGTAATATCCTAGGTAGATATTACGCCTAATATCACAGTGGATATATACCATGTGTGCACGTCCTTTGAAATTATTTGTAATATCCTAGGAAGATATTGCTCCTAATATCACAGTGGGTGTACATCCTGTGATATTATTCATAATAACTTAGGGAATTATTACTCCTAATATCACAGTGGGCGTATACTCCATGATATTATTCGTAATATCCTAGAGAAATATTGCTCCCAATATCACAGTGGATGTACACCCTTTTATATGAAAAGTAATATCCTAGGAAGATATTACTTCTAATATCATAGTGAGTGTACACCCTGTGATATTATTTGTAATATCCTAGGGAGATATTACTCCTAATATCACAGTGGATGTGCACCATGAATGAACACCTTGTGATGTTATTCGTAATATTCTAGGGAGAAATTACTCCTAATATCACAGTGGTGTACACCATGTGTGTATACCGTTTGGTGTTATTCGTAATATCCAAGGGAGATATTATGTCTAATGTCACGGTGGGTGTAAACCATGAGTGTACATTCTGTGATGTTATGCGTAATGTCTTAGAAAGTTATTGTTCCTAATGCCACAGAGGGTGTATACCATGTGTGTACACTCTGTGATGTTATTCATAATATCCTAGGGAGATATTTCTCCTAATATTACAGTGGGTGTACACCTTGTGTGTATGCCCTGTACTATTATTTGTTATATCCTGTGCAGATATTACTCCTAATATCACAGTGGGTGCACACCATGGATGTAAAATCTGTGATGTTATTCGTAATATCCTAGGGAGATATTACTCCTAATGTCATAGTGGGTGTATAGCCTGTGACATTATTTGTAATATCCTAGGGAGGTATTATTCCTATTATCACAGTGGGTGTACACCTTGTGATATTATTCATAATATCCTAGGGAGATATTACTTCTAATATCAGAGTGGGTGTACACCCTGTGATATTATTTGTAATATTCTGAGATATTACTGTATACACTGTGATATTTTTGTATTATTTTATGGAGATATTTCTTCTAAAGTCACAGTGGGTGTACACCTGGTGATAGTCTTCCTCATATCACAGTGGGTGTACACCATGTGTATTTGTAATATTCTAGGGAGATATTACTCCTAATATTACTGAGAGTGTACACCCTGCAATATTAGTTGTAACATTTTTGGGAGATATTACTTGTAAAGTCACAATGGGTGTATGATATTCTTCCTAATATTTTAGGGAGATGTTACTTCTAATATCACAGTGGGTGTACACCCTGTGATATTCATCGTAATATCATATGGATGTATTACTCCTAATATATCACTTAGTAGTGATATGGTTCATAATGTCCAGGGAGAGAGAGAATGATATTACACCCCAATATTGCAGGGGGTGGGGAAGAATGATATTACACACAATATCACATGGGGTGTACACCTCCCCTGTGATATTGTTTCTCATATCCATGGGGCGAGAGGATGATATTACTCCAAATATCGCGGGTGGTGTATACCCTACCTATGATATAGTTCCTAATATCCAAAGGGGGAGAGGAGAATATTACTTTCAATGACACAGGGATTGTACACACCCCCCCTTATATGGTTCCTAATATCCAGTGGTAGAGAGGATATTACTACTCCCAATATCACAGGGCGTGTACATCCCCCCTATGATATTGTTCTTAATATCCATGGGGAGGAGGATGATATTACTACCAATATCACAGGAGGTGTACAACCCCCGTAATATTGTTCATAATATCCAGGGGGGAGAGGATGATATTATTCCCAATATCATGGGAGGTGTCCACCCCCTGTGATATGGTTCATAATATCCTATAAGGGAGAAGGGGGTGATATTATTCCCCGCATCTCAGGGGGTGTCCACCCCGCTGTGATATGTCATAATATCTAGGGCGGGAGAGGGGGGTGATATTACTCCCCATATTGCAAAGGGTGTCCACCTCTCTGTGATACCATTCGTAATATCCAGGGCGAGAGAGGGGAGTGATATTACTTCCCATATCTCAAGAAGTTTACACCACCCCCGGTGATATTGCTCCTAATATATAGGGAGGGAGAGGATTATATTACTCCCAATATCGGAGGGTGTATGCACCCCCCTGTGATGTTGTTTATAATATCCAGGCAATGAGAGGATGATGTTACTCCGGAAATCGCAGCAGGTGTACTCTACCCCTGTGATGTTGTTCCTAATATCCTTGGGGAAATGGATGGTACTACTTTCAATATTGCAGGGGTTGTA
This sequence comes from Theropithecus gelada, assembly GCF_003255815.1. Lineage (NCBI taxonomy): Eukaryota > Metazoa > Chordata > Mammalia > Primates > Cercopithecidae > Theropithecus > Theropithecus gelada. The sequence continues at coordinate 50,496,883 of NC_037682.1, read as the reverse complement.
CACCCCCCTGGGATATTGTTCGTAATAAAAAGGGAGGGAGAGGATGACATTACATTCAATATCGAGAGGGGTGTATGCCCCACTCATGTTATTGTTCCTAATATCCAGGTGGGGAGAGGAAGATATTACTCCCAATACTGCACTGGTGTACATTTCCCCTGTGTTATATTTTCTAAAATACAGGGAGGGAGAGGAGAGTATAACCTCCAATTTGGCAGGTAATTTACACCCCCCTTGTAATATTGTTCCTAATATCGAATGGGGAGATAATATTATCCTAAATATTGCAGAGGGTCTACACCACCTCTGTGATATTATTCCTAATTTCCAGGGGGAGAGAGTATGATATTACTCCCAATATCGTAAAAGTATCCCCCCGCAGCTGTGATATTGTTCCTAACTTCCGGGGGGTGGGGCAAGTATGATATTATTCCCAATATGGCAGTGGGTGTACATTCCCCCTGTGTTATTGTTTCTAATATACGAGAGAGAGAGGATAGTATTTTTCCCAATTTGGCAGGTACTTTACACTGCCCTTGTAATATTGTTCCTAATATTGAGGGGAGGAGACGATAATATTTTCCTAAATATCCCAGGGGATGTACACCACCCCTGTGATATTGTTCCTAATTTCCAGGGGGAGAAAGGATGATATTACTCCCAATATTGTAAAAGTGTACAACCCCTATGATATTGTTTCAAATATCTAGGGAGGGCAAGTATGATCTTCCTTCCAATCTTGAAGGGGGAATACATCCCCCTGTAATATGGTTCCTAATACCCAGTGGGGGAGAGGATGACATTACTGCCAATATCGCAGGAGGTGTACACCCCTCTGTCATATTGTTCATAATGTTCAAAGGGAAAGATAATATTACTCAAAATATCGTTAATGCCTTGTGTCTGCATCCCCCTGTTATATGGTTTGTAATATCCAGCAGGGAAAAGTGGGGTGATATTGCTCCCCATATTGTGGGGGGTGTCCACCCTTCATGATATGGTTGGTAATATTGGGAGCGGGAGAGGGGGGTAATATTACTCCCTACATCACATCATGGGGGGTGTCCACCCCCCTGTGACATGGTTCCTAACATTTGGGGGGGGGGTGAAATTACTCCCCCTATCATGGGGGCTGTTTCCCCCCTGTGACACGGCTTGTAATATCCAGGGGGTGGGAGAGTGGGGTGATATTACTCCCCCTATTGTGGGGGATGTTCACCACCCTGTGACATGGTTCATAACATCCAGGGGGTGAGAGTGGGGTGACATTACTCCCCATATCATGGGGGATTTTTCCCCCACTGTGACACGGTTCATAATATCCAGTTAGGGGAGAGGGGGGTGATATTACTCCCCATATGGCAAAGGGTGTCCACCCCCCATGACATGGTTCATAATATCCAGGGGGGGAGAGGGGTGTGATATTACTCCCCATATCATGGGGGTGTTTATCCCCCTGTGACATGGTTCATAATATCCAGTGGGGGTAAAGGAGGGTGATGTTACTCCCCATATCACGGGGGGTGTCCAACCCCCATGATATGTTTTGTAATATCCAGGGTGGGGAGAGGGGTGTGATATTACTCCCCATATCGTGGGGGGCGTCCACCTCCCTATGACATGGTTTGTAATATCCAGGGGGAGATAGCTGAATTGATCAAGCAGAAGCAAGGATATCAGAGATTGAAGATCAGCTTAATGAAATAAAGCAAGAAGACAAGATTAGAGAAAAAAGAATAAAAAGGAACAAACAAAACCTCCAAGAAATATGGGACTATGTGACAAGACCATATCTACGTTTGATTACCTGAAAGTGGCAGGGAGAATGGAACCAAGCTGAAAAACACTCTTCAGGATATTATCCAGGAGAACTTCCCCAACCTAGCAAGACAGGCCAACATTCAAATTCAGGAAATACAGACAACACCACAAAGATACTCCTCGAGAAGAGCAACCCCAAGACACATAATCGTCAGATTCACCAAGGTTGAAATGAAGGAAAAAATGTTAAGGGCAGCCAGAGAGAAAGGTCAGGTTATCCACAAAGGGAAGCCCATAAGACTAACAGCGAGTCTCTCAGCAGAAAACCTACAAGCCAGAAGACAGCAGGGGCCAATATTCAACATTCTCAAAGAAAAGAATTTCCAATTACAAATTTCATATCCAGCCAAACTAAGCTTCATAAGTGAAGGAGAAATAAAATCTTTTACAGATAAGCAAATGCTGAAAGATTTTGTCACCAACGGGCCTGCCTTACAAGAGCTCCTGAAGGAAGCACAAAATATGGAAAGGAACAACCAGTACCAGCCACTAGAAAAACATACCAAATTGTAAAGTCCATCGACACTTTAAAGAAACTGCATCAACTAATGCGCAAAATAACCTGCTAGCATCATAATGACAGGATCAAATTCACACATAACAATATTAATCTTAAATGTAAATGGATTAAATGCCCCAATTAAAAGACACAGACTGGCAAATTGGATAAAGAGTTAAGACCAATCAGTGTGCTGTATTCAGGAGACCCATCTGACCTGCAAAGACACACTTAGGCTCAAAATAAAGGGATGAAGGAATATTTACCAAGCAAATGGAAAACAAAACAAAAAAAAAAGCAGGAGTTGCCATCCTAATCTCTGATAAAACAGACTTTAAACCAACAGAAATCAAAAGAGACAAAGAAGGGCATTACATAATGGTAAAGGGATCAATGCATCAAGAACTAACTATCCTAAATATATATGCGCCCAATACAGGAGCTCTCAGACTCAAAAAGCAAGTGCTTAGAGTCCTATAAAGAGACTTAGACTCCCACACAATAATAGTGGGAGACTTTAACATCCCACTGTCAATATTAGACAGATCAATGAGGCAGAAAATTAACAAGGATATTGAGGACTTGAACTCAGCTCTGGACCAAGCAGATCTAATAGACATCTACAGAACTCTCCACCCCAAATCAACAGAGTATACATTCTTCTCAGCACCTCATCGCACTTATTCCGAACTTGACCACATAATTGGAATCAAAACACTCCTCAGCAAATGCAAAAGAACAGAAATCATAACCAACAGTCTCTCAGACCACAGTACAATCAAATTAGAACTCAGGATTAAGAAACTCACTCAGAACCACACAACTATACAGAAACTGAACAACCTGCTCCTGAATGACTACTGGGTAAATAACGAAATGAAGGAAGAAATAAAGATGTTTTTGGAACCAATGAGAACAAAGACACAATGTACCAGAATCTCTGGGACACATTTAAAGCAGTGTGTAGAGGGAAATTTATAGTACTAAATGCCCACAAGAGAAAGCAGGAGATATCTGAAATCAACACCCTAACATCAAAATTAAAAGAATTAGAGAAGAAAGAGCAAACAAACCCAAAAGCTAGCAGAAAACAAGAGATAACTAAGATCAGAGCAGAACTGAAGGAGATAGCGCCACGAAAAACCCTTCAAAAAATCAATGAATCCGGGAGCTGGTTTTTTCAAAAGATCCACAAAATAGATAGACCACTAGCCAGACTAGTAAAGAAGAAAAGAGAGAAGAATCAAATAGACGCGATAAAAAAATCATAAAGGGGATATCACCACCGATCCCACAGAAATACAAACTACCATTGGCGAATACTATAAACACCTCTCGGCAAATAAACTAGAAAATCTAGAAGAAATGGATAAATTCCCGGACACATACACCCTCCCAAGTCTAAACCAGGAAGAAGTCGAATCCCTGAATAGGTCCATAACAAAGTCTGAAATTGACGCAGTAATTAATAGCCTACCAACCAAAAAAAGTCCAGGACCAGACGGATTCACAGCCAAATTCTACCAGAGGCACAAAGAGGAGCTGGTACCATTCCTTCTGAAATTATTCCAAACAATAGAAAAAGAGGGAATCCTCCCAAACTCATTTTGTGAGGCCAGCATCATCCTGACACCAAAATCTTGCAGAGACACAACATAAAAAGAAAATTTCAGGCCAATATCCCTGATGAACATCGATGCAAAAATCCTCAATAAAATACTGGCAAACCGAATTGAACCCCACATCAAAAAGCTTATCCACCACAATCAAGTTGGCTTCATCCCTGGGATGCAAGGTTGGTTTAACATATGCAAATAAATAAATGTAATCCATTACATAAACAGAACAAGTGACAAAAACCACATGATTATCTCAATAGATGCAGAAAAGGCCTTCGACAAAATTCAACACCCCTTCATGTTAAACCTCTCAATAAGCTAGGTATCAGTGGAATGAATCTCAAAATAATTAGAGCTATTTATGATAAACCCACAGCCAATATACTGAATGGGCAAAAACTAGAAGCATTCTCTCTGAAAACTAAACTGGTACAAGACAAGGATGCCCTCTCTCACCACTCCTATTCAACATAGTATTGGAAGTTCTGGCTAGGGCAATCAGGCAAGAGAAATAAATGAAGAGTATTTAAATAGGAAAAGAGGAAGTCAAATTGTCTCTGTCTGCAGATGACTTGATTGTATATTTAGAAAACCCCATCGTCTCAGCCCAAAACCTCCTTAAGCTGACAAATAACTTCAGCAAAATCTCAGGATACAAAAATCAATGTGCAAAAATCACAAGCATTCCTATACATCAATAACAGATAGAGAGCCAAATCATGAGTAAACTCCCATTCACAACTGCTACTAAGAGAATAAAATACCTATGAATACAACTTACAAGGGATGTGAAGGACCTCTTCGAGGAGAACTACAAACCACTGCTCAAGGAAGTAAGAGAGGACACAAACAAATGGAAAAATCTTCCATGCTCCTGGATAGGAAGAATCAATATCGTGAAAATGGCCATACTGCCCAAAGAAATTTATTGATTCAATGTTATCCCCATTAAGCTCCCACTGACTTTCTTCACAAAATTGGAAAAAACTACTTTAAACTTCACATGAAACCAGAAAAGAGCCTGCATAGCCAAGCCAATCCTAAGCAAAACGAACAAAGCTGGAGGCATTGCGCTACCTGACTTCAAACTATACTACAAAGCTACAGTAACCAAAATAGCATGGTACTGGTACCAACACAGATATATAGACCAATGGAACAGAATAGAGGCCTCAGAAATAACACCACACATCTACAGCCATCTGATCTTTGACAAACCTCACACAAACAAGCAATAGGGAAAGCATTCTCTATTTAATAAATGGTGTTGGAAAAACTGGCTAGCCATATGCAGAAAATTGAAACTGGACTCCTTCCTTACACTTTATACAAAAATTAACTGAAAATGGATTAAAGACTTAAACGTAAGACCTAAAACCATAAAAATCCTAGAAGAAAACCTAGGCAATACCATTCAGCACATAAGCATGAGCAAAGACTTCATGTCTAAAATACCAAAAGCAATAGCAACAAAAGCCAAAATTGACAAATGGGATCTAATTAAACTAAAGAGCTTCTGTGAAGCTAAAGAAACTATCACCAGAGTGAACATGCAACCTACAGAATGGGAGAAAACTTTTGTACTCTATCCATCTGACAAAGGGCTAATATCCAGAATCTACAAAAAACTTAAACAAATTTACAAGAAAAAAAACCAAACAACCCCATCAAAAAGTTGACAAAGGATATTAATATACACTTCTCAAAAGAAGACATTTATGCAGCCAACAAACATATGAAAAAAGACTCATCATCACTGGTCATTAGAGAAATGCAAATCAAAACCACAATGAGATACCATCTCATGCCAGTTAGAATGGTGATCATTAAAAAGTCAGGAAACAACAGATGCTGGAGAGGATGTGGAGAAATAGGAACACTTTTACACCATTAGTGGGAGTGTAAATTAGTCCAACCACTGTGGAAGACAGTGTGGCAATTCCTCAAGAATTTAGAACTAGAAATACCATTTGACCCAGCAATCCCATTACTGGGTATACACCCAAAGGATTATAAATCATTCTACTATAAAGATACATGCACATGTATGTTTATCATGGCACTATTCACAATAGCAAATACTTGGATCCAACACAAATGTCCGTCAATGATAGACTGGATAAAGAAAATGTGGCACATATACACCATGGAATACTATGCAGCCATAAAAAAGGATGGGTTCATGTCCTTTGTAGGGATATGGATGAAGCTGGAAACTCATTCTCAGCAAACCAAAACAAGAACAGAAACCAAACACTGCATGTTCTCACTCATAAGTGGGAGTTGAACAATGAGAACACGTGGACACAGGGAGGGGAGCATCACACACCAGGGCTTGTTGGCGGGTGAAGGGCTAGGGGAAGGATAGCATTGGGAGAAATACCTAATGTAGTTGACGGGTTGATGGGTGTGGCAAACCACCATGTCATGTGTATACCTATGTAACAAAACTGCACGTTCTGCACATGTACCCCAGAACTTAAAGTGTAATAAAAAAAAAAGAAAGATTCCAAACATACATTTATGTGTACAAAATCAGACAAAAAACTCTGATACATAGGTGGTAGGCAAGTAGATAAATAAGAATAGTTTTATAATTGTTTCATATTATACATGCCTTTTAAATGTACTTCATTAATTATATTTGAATTCACTAGAATAAAATAGGCTTAAGGAATTGCTGAATTGTAGGTAAATATTTAATAACAGGATCATACAATTTATCATGAATTGAAGTTGTACTTTGCATTTTTAGTGCATATGTCCTCTTTAGACAATAAGAGTATACTCCCTGCTATAAAAACACTTTCTCATACCTTCTCATATTTTAGTCATAAAATTATTTTATTTTGTCAGAGCAAATACTATGTTTTACAGTAGGAAAACAGGAATGAATTAACATAAAATTTGAATGAAACTTAAAACAAAGCCTTGCATAAAATGTACCACATTATTTCAGGAGTATGATTCTGGGAATCAGATATTATATGTCACCTTGCAAATTTTTCTAAGTTACAATTTATATACTATCAGATACACCCATTTTAAGAGCACTCACAGTTTGATTAATTTTGACAAAAGTATACACACATGTAATCACCACCATATTTAAGATGTAGAATATTTCTATCACCCCAAAAGTTTCCCTTCTTCCTCTTCCCAGTCAATCACCCTTTCTTCACCCATACTTCCACTGATCTGCTATGACTGTAGATTAGATTAGTTTTCTAGAGTTTCCAATAATCGTAACTATATATTATATACTCTTTTATCTGCGTTCTTTTTGGAACCTATCCGTGTTGTGTACATCAATAGTTTGTTTCTTTTTACTTCTGAGTAATAGTTCGTTGTATGAATGTGTTTATAATTGTGTTTATTCACTTAATGGACATTTTGGCTGTTTGCAGTTTTTGTCTTTCATAAAAAAAATCTGTGAATAACCTTGTACATATCATTTTGTGCAAATATATTTTCATTTTTCTTGGGTAAATACCTAGAAGTGTCATTGCTGTATTACATGATTAGTATATGTTTAATTTTGTAAGAAGCTGCCAAGCCATTTCTCAAAATGATTGTAACAATTTACATTCCCGTCAATTATTTATGACAATTCCACTTGTTCCACATTCTCCTCAACACCTGGCATTGTCAGCTTTTAAAATTTTTGGCCATTCTACTAGTGGTGTGTTTGTATCTCACTGTGGTTTTGATTTGCTGTTTCCTGAGACTAATAATCTTAGCATCTTTTGATGTATTGACCATTTGTATATCTTCTTTTGTGAAATGTGTTTGTTGAAACCTTCTGCCTGTTTTTTTTAACTGAGTGGATGTCTTCTAACATTGAGTCATAAGAGTTCTTATAAATTGTAAGATTTATATACATCTGATATATACTTAGATATCAGTTTTTGTCAGATATATGTATTATGAATATTTTCTCCCAGTCTGTGGCATTTCTTTAAAAAGCAGGAGGTTTTAGTTTTATGAAGTCCAATGTTTCATGCTTTTTGTTTCCTGTCTAAAGAAATCCTTACCAACTCCAAGGTCACAAGGATTTTCTCTTGCGCTTTCTTCTGTAAGTTTTATAGTTTTAGCTTTTATGTTTAGGTCTATGGTCCTTTTCAAGTTAATGTTTTGGTATGGTGTGGGATCAAGATTTCTTTTTTTTTTAATCCTACATGAATATTCAGTTGTTCCAATACCATCTGTTAAAAAGATTATCCCCTTCTCACTGAATTGGCTTGGAACTTTTGTCAAAATCAGTTGACCACATGCATATGTTTCTATTTTTGAACTATTCTGTTGCACTGATCTGTATGCTTATCCTTATTCCACTGCCACACTGTCTTAATTACTGTAGTTTACATTAAATCTTGAAAACTAGTAGTGTGAGTTCTCCTAATTTATTCTTTTTCAAAATGATTTTGGCTATTCTAGGTCCTTTACATTTTGATTTAAATTATTAAAAAAACTTGTCAATTTTGAAAAATGTCCCCTGATGTTTTGATTGGCGTTGCATTGAATTTATATATCTACTTAGAGATAATCGGAATTTTAGTGATACTGACTATTCCAATCCATGAACTTGGTAACTTTCTCCATTTATTTGGGTCTTCTGTAGGCCTTTCAGAAGTGTGTTGTAGCTTTCACTATAAATTTCTTCCTTTTTATTTTATGTTTGTTAATGTTTTTGTAAATGATTTCTATTTGTTAATTATTTGAACATAGAAACAACTGCTTTACTTATTGAACTTGTATCCTGTGACCTTGTTTAACTCACTATTTCTCACAGTTTTTTTTTGTAGATTTCTCCAAATTTGGTACTTACATTGTATCATCATCTGTGAATGAAAGCAATTTTATATCTTTCTCTCCAATATGTATAACTTGTGTTTATTTTTCTTATCTTATTGCATTGACTTTGACATCCAATACAATGTTGAATAAACATGATGGTTGTAAACATTTTTACTTTGTTTACAATCTTTGGGGGAAAGCCTTCATTTATTCACAAGTAAATGTGATGTTAACTTCAGGGTATTTATAGATGGCTTTGATCAAATTCCTTCTATTCTATAAAAACTGAGAATTTTTACCATATATTTGACTTTGTCAAATGCATTTTCTGCACCTATTAAGACGTTCTATTTTTATTTTTTTAATGTTATTTTGTTGAATTGCATTGATTGATTTGAAATATTAAACAAACTTTGCATTTCTGGGACAAATTCCACTTGTTCAAGATACATAATACTTTGTACATATTATTTGATGCAATTTGTTACTATCATAGTGTTAAGGATTTATTTTGTCTGTGTAGATGATGGCTATTAAATTAATCTGTAGTTTCTTTTTCCTAAAATGTTTTCATCTTTTTTTTTTTTTTTTTTTTTTTAAATCAGGGTAATGCTAGCTTCAGAAAATGAGTCGGGATGGGTATCTCATTCTTAATCTTCTAATTGAATTTGTATAATTTTCACTTCAGATACTTCATTTTTCTTCTCTTGCAATTTCACTCAGTTTCATTCTTTAAATCTTCCATTTTTCTCCTCATTACATTCAATTTTTTCTTTAAATTCTTAAGCATATTAAACACATTTTTAAAGTGATTATTTTATCATTCTTGCTACTAATTCCACCTTATCATTTCTGTATCTGTTTCTATGGAATTATTTTTTTCTTTCGATACGTTTTCTTCTATTTTTGCATGTCTATCAATTTTTGATTGAATGTTAAACATCATAAACATTTTATTGTTAAGGGCTGGATTTTGTTGTATTTCTTTAAAGGAAATTAATTTCGTTCTGGCAAGAAATTAAACTACTTGTAATTCAGTTTGATATTTTCTAGGCTTGTTTTAAAACTTTTTATGCTTTTTGAGGGTGTGTTTAAAGTCACTGTTCCTGTAGTACCAGTTTAGCTCCAGATAGGCTTCTTCTGGTGTCTCTAGTAAATTTCTTATGCATTTAATAAAATCGTTCTGCCCTGGCTGGAAGGAACTTGAATAATTCTGGTTCTGAATAAGCTATAGATATTGTTCGGCTTCTATTTCTTGGTAATTTTTCTTTTTCTACATGTTGTTATTTGTATAGTCTTGTTAAATTTTATCCTATGCATGGGCAGGTTATTATTGAGTCAAAGACTCAAAGCGACTCCTATTCAATTACCCAGAGCCCTTTTCTCTGAATAGTCATCCTCTCTGCGATATTCTACCTTCTAAAATCTAGTTGCCTGGGCCACCCTGAACTCTAATCTCCGTCTCCTCAACTCAGGGAAAACTCCTCATACTTTGATCAGCTTCCCTATATCTGCACTCATGGGCCATAAATTGTCTATAGGCTAAAAGTGGAAGCTATTGTAGGATTCACCTATTTCCCTTCTGTCAGGGATCACAACCCTTTACTGAATTTGTCCAATGTCCAAACACTTTTATTTTATGTATATTTGGCCAGATTTCTAACTGTTCCTGGTTAGAGAGTACATCCATGTTCTTTTACTCCCTCATGACTGTAGGCAAAAACTACAGTATTAAATAATAATCAGGATCTGTCATTGATGTTTCTCTGTACATTTTTTGGGGGGCATGTGGTGTACCATTTTAATCTGATGATTTTGATTTACAGATTTTATTATTTCAAGGAGTTTTTTTCTGGGTTCTATTTCTAAACAATTTTGGGGGGCATTCTATTTGTTGGCTTCACTATTTTTGGGACATCAAATATCCTCAATGTGAGATTTTCTTTCTCTGATTTCTATGTCTATTTTTACACCATTTGTTTTACTCTTTTTTTCTATTAATTTATTATTATTGGATTAAACCTTCCAACTGTTTTTATTTGAGTATTGGCTTTGTATATCCTGTTCAGGTAATTTTTAGTTTATAGACAATGTTATTTTGACTTGTTTTTATTTCCTCAACTTTACAATTTCTATTTTTCTTTCCATTGTTACTTTGTTTTCCATTTAGACTTTAAGCTCTTGATTTACTGATTTCATATTTACTAAGTAGATCTATAAAGCTCAGCACTTGAAGGCAATTTGTTTTCATATTCCATGTTACGTTATTATTCAGACTGGGTTATTTGACAGTTCTTGCTGACTTTCTGGATTATTTGCTTCCTGGGAATGAATTCTGTTTGATATCTTTCTCACTTTGAGAACTGTTTTTCTTTTCTGGTTGGAGGTCTAGATATTTATTTCCATTCACTTTTCTGAAGCCGGTTTATACCTTGGGTCTTGAACTAAATAGTTACTTAGAGAGGCTTTCTCTTATTCTCTTATCTAAATTAGGATTCCACTGTTATTCTCCATCTCTGAACCCTGATCTTTTCCTTTATAGCATTTATTACAATGTGTGATTTTGATCACAATTTGACAAAGAAAATTCCTCCTATCTTTGATGTAATTTTTGCTCACACCCCAAAAGGTCTACCAGTGCCATCAAGGGGTTTCTTTTTTTTTAATTTTTAGCATTAGAAACTTCAACATTGTAACTTGCTATCTGGTGAATAAAAAACAATTACTGTGAAACTTTCAGAGAATTTTAAAGAAAAATAACTCGTTTATAAACAGCACAGATAATATAGCTTGCTTGGGGCATGAATAAAAGTCTAAATGTCATTGGAAGATATTGATTTTCACAGCTAGTTTGTTTGATCCTTTCTATTAAAGTCCTTACCCAGTGCTAAGTGATCAATACCACTTAAGAGTGTTCTCAGACCATCACAAAAAAAAGATGATCAAAAGGACAAAAATGTATGGATAAAACAAAAATCTGATGCTCTCTTTTGGCCCTGTCTGAAAATGATATTTTACTCTATGCCCCAAATCTACCCCATGCACATTCTGAAAATTTCTGACTTCATCTTTTCAGACGTTTTATTCTCTCTCTCGTGTATAGACAGCTATGTAACTACTTATTTTTTTGTGCAGACTGTCATTAGCATAACTTAAGAATTGTGGCCAGACAAAACATGAGAAGAATTTACATACTTGAAACCAAAACATTGTGTGATATATCTAGAGCCAACTGAAAAGAATTTGAAAAAAACACCACAAAATTTAATTGGGCAGAAAAGTGGTTAAATCCAACGTGGGTGTTTCAAAATACCATTTGTCCCAATGAACTCGCTATAAAAGAGCCCAGCATGTTCTATTCCAAAGTAGAATCGTTTTGGAAGCAAAGAATGTCTTTTGTTAACAATGGTGCATTCCTCTTAGAGTATAAAAGCCTCTGGGATGCCAAAATGGTTTATTTGGAACTTTTGTTGCTGGTATTGAGAAAGTAAATCCTAAAGATTTTGTTAAAATCTTTGGCAAGTCAAACGGTTTCTAACTATTTGTTTTCAACAAAACTGAAAAAGATTCAAATCAAGATATCTTGTACATCGTTAAAAATTATTTTTAAAGTAGATCAGCAGGTGCTTTCTGGCATTTAACTCAGAAGTAGTTCAAAGATTTGTGATACTGCAATGACAAAACTTCTTCCATTTCCATTCTCATGGTTTTTTTTTTTGTTGTTGTTGTTGTTGTTGTTGTTTTTTTTTTTTTTTTTTGAGATGGAGTCTTGCTCTGTCTCCCAGGCTGTAGTGCAGTGGCGCAATCTCAGCTCACTGAAACCTCTGCCTCCTGGGTTCACGCCATTCTCCTGCCTCAGCATCCCAAGGAGCTGGGACCACAGGCGCCCGCCATCACGCCCGGCTAGTTTTTTTGTATTTTTTTTAGTAGAGACGGGGTTTCACTGTGTTAGCCAGGATGGTCTCAATCTCCTGACCTCGTGATCCGCCTGCCTCAGCCTCCCAAAGTGCTGGGATTACAGGCACCAGATGTGGTGGTGTGCTCCTGTAATCCCAGCTACTTGGGAGGCTGAGGCAGGAGAATCACTTGAACCTGGGAAGCAGAGGTTGCAGTGAACTTAGATCGTACCACTGCACTCCAGCCCGGGCAACAGACTGAAGTGCAGACTCCATCTGGAAAAAGAAAGAAAAGAGCAATGCAATAGCTTAAAATGTCAATATTTATAATATATTGGAAAATTTACATTTATAACTATTTAAATTTATGAAAAACATTTTAAGTGTCACTTAAAAAAAGTGAGCGAAATTGTTTGAAGATCACTGTACTAAGCTATGCAGACTTGTAATAATCTCAATTACCTTAACTTTTGTAATCTGAAAAGTAGATACAATTATATCAAATTTACAGAGTACTGTGAGAGTTAAATGAAATAATAAGTGCAAACATCCTAGCAATAAAAAAGGTCTCAATGAATGTTAAGTTCATTTTCAAGTGAAGTCTCCAAGTTGAACTGACCTTTCTAAGAAAGATGGTGTGAGGCCTGCCCCAGCTCCAGTGAGAGAGGTTATGGAAGCCACACCTTTGGTTAGCAGCCCTGGGTAAGGTGTAGGGACAGGCCAAAAATTCCAGAGAAATGAAGAGACATATCTGGGTACTACTTAATCGGGGCAGGACCAGAACAGGAAGCCAATTACCCGCTTCTCCACATACAAAACATTTCTTATGTGTCTGGTGCAGTGTGTCAAACCTATTTCAATCATTATATAATTTAATCCCATGAACAAACTAAAACAAAGGTTTTCCAATGAGATTTTCTCTGACTCACTACAAGTTCATCCCCATTTCCTGCTTAATTTTTCCATAATACACAACATCTGGCATTTCATGTATTTTGTTTTGTATTTGTCTGTCCCCCACTAGAATGTAGTAGGGTAGAAATCATGAGTTTTGTTTACCATACTATATCCGCCACCTGGAATAGTGTTGGGCATGTAGTAAATGTTTACTGAATTCAATGTATCAATAAATATAAAAAAACTTAAAGGAACAATATTTAAGGGGACAATGTTTATGAACCAAGTGAAAACTTGTGGGATGAATGCAAGAACAAAAATGTGGACAAATAAGTGTTGAAGGGGCCTGTCTGAAGGTTACTAATTAATAAACCAATTTCATTCTGGAAAAATCTTTCCAGTGCTTTCAAAACTCTGCTTTGTGCTTTGTTCAGGTAGAGTTAATTAGTGCTCCATGAATAAAGGTTCTGCAGTAAAATAAGCTTGAGAAATCTTTTTGGAAATTCATGACATTAAAAGACTGAAAGAAAAAACATAAATGAAAATGTAATCTTAAATTTTGTTTAAGGGAAAATGAATTTATTTGTACAGAATACATTTTTCTTCACTTACTTTTAAACATTTTCCATCGAATATTAGCTTATGAATTTCTGCTCTTTAGGCATACCTCCGTTCTATGTTCTTAGTGACATCTTGCTGAAAACACTGCTCTTAATACATGACATGAGGCTAGAGAAAGTCATAACTGAAGGGATAGACTAAGTGAATGGCAGTTTGGAGCACCAACCTATAAAGAGGCTAAGACATCTCTAGACAACTGGAAATACGCCGCCAGTTCTGTTTCCCATTACCAGATGGAAAATGGCGACATGCACATGGTTCTTACTTCTACTGAAGGAGATAGTGCCCTCTAGTGGAAATCAAAACAAAAAGACCCACCTTGCTGGCGTCAATTGCTATAGCTGTGCTCCTCACTAACCGCTACACGTGGCTATTTAAAATTTTAATTTCCTATGTTTTAAATTAAAATTTCTGTTTCTCAGCTCAGTTGTATTAGCCACACTTCAAGAGCTCAACATCCACATGTGGCTAGCAGTTACTGTACTGGATAGCACATAAATAGAACATTCTCACCTTTGGACAAATTTTGTACAGGGTGTACCACTAACCCCAAGCCAACCAGCTGACATGCCTTAAGTCTATTGTCCTAGTCAACTAAAATTCCTAAACTATTAAAATGCCTGGTATTGTGCTTTTTACTAGGAATAAGTGATTCACTTTGTTGTTGAATTTTTCATTTCTTAAAAATACCTCTCAAGAAGTAATTTCAAAAAAAACCCCCACAATTTCAAATATTTTAACTTTAAATAAACAAAAATGTTACATTAAACATAGCTTTTATAGCATAAAAAGGCATACTGTTTTTTATTTATGGAAAATTAGTTTTATTGTATCCCTACTAAATAATATTGAACAACTTTACAACGAATTTTGGCTTAAAGCAGTGTCATATTTTTAGCTTATTTGTATTCTCTATCCTACCCTTTTCTTGGTGGGCTCTATCTTCCTCAACTTCAGTAAGGAATAATAAGAGTTACTAAAGTTTCAGGCTTTCGTTGTTTCTGGAAATCCGAAATATTCACGAAAGTTATTTGGAGAGCAAGTTTTGTCATAAACAATCCATGGCATATATCCTGCATGAAAGCTGGGTAGTAGCACAAGAAAACCAGTAAAGACTCACAAACATTTGGCTTATTTATTCTGGTCATGTCCATATGTGTAAAAGAGGCAACTGGCAGGCATCATGCCCAAGAAATTCTCATCAATTAAAATCTACTTTGGGAGGCTGAGGTGGGCAGATTATGAAGTCAGGAGTTCGAGACCAGCCTGGCCAACATAGATGGTGAAACCCCCCTCTACTAAAAATACAAAAATAAGCCAGGCATGGGGGCGCACGCCTTTAATCCCAGCTCCTTGGGAGACTGAGGCAGGAGAATTGCTTGAATCCAGTTGACAGAGGTTGCAGGAAGCCAAAATCACACCACTGTACTCCAGCCTGGGTGGCAGAGCAAGACTCTGTCTCAAAAAAAAAAACAAAACAAAAAAACAAAAAAAACCTCTTTTGTTTATTACTGTAACCATTCTCTTAAAAATCTCAGTCAGTATCCTCTGTACACATTTCCTTCAAAATCTATCTCATATGTAACATTCTTAGTGCTAGAAAAATATTGAAAGTGTCTCTTTCTTTTTGTTATGCCATTGACTTGAATTATCTTGCTGGCTGAGACATATTTTTGATGCTTATTAAGTTAAATTACCTCATTCTACTGAGTCAATTCATTCTATCATAAAACATAGCATGCAAAATATTCCTGACAATGTATGATCTCATAATTATATATTTTACTTAGAATCTTTTACAAAATGCTTTTCTCTATATATTCCTTAGCTTGACAATTTGTTGTTATTTTAATGTAATATATTTCCTCTTATCAGCACATTGGGAACTGGGGTTTCTTGATCAGGCCTTGGGAAAAGTGCACATGAATAGAAGCTTGAGAGATTAGTTGTCACTAATAAATTAAACATAAGATGAGTAAGTGTAGCGTCTTGCAATTATGTCCCCAAAAGCTAACTATACATATATACAGAAAGTTTGGGGGAGACATGGCTAAGCAGATACATTTGTGAAAAATATTTGGTGGTTTTAGTGATTCTTGATTTTGAGATATGTTGGCAAAAATGACAGTGTAGTGGATACTAATTGGGACAACTGTCTGACTATCCCCTCTTCTCTCTGAGAACAACAACAACACACAGGGTTAGGTCTCCATTGGTCATGTCTGATCTAAATTACCTGCAGTGAACTTGCCCAGGTGGCGCGATAAAGACTGGACAGCCAACCTCTGTTCCCAAGGTTTGTCACTCAGAACTAAGGAGAGAGAGTTTGTTAATGATATGTGAGATATGGCACCTGTCAGTACTATATTTCCCAGCATGAGTGTGCTGGAAGAATTTACTCCTTTCAAGTTCTAGTCAACTAACTGTCAGATAAGTTTCCCCATTCTGTGCAGTAAAGTAAGATATATCTATGTATGCCTAGTGTTCCACTATTGGAACGCTAAGCTAGTGGGAGTTATTTATATCCTACTGCTCAAGGTCATCACCAAGGTCTGATTTTTCACCAAAAAAATTGCAACTTCCAGCATAAATGGGTTAAAATCTCAGTTATCATCCTCTGTACAAACTTCTTCCAAAATTCTTTTCTTTACTCTTTATCCTTCAAAATCTCCTGTCTTTTCAGTGACTTTTTTTTGCCTAAGCTCATTTGAGTTGGCTTTCTATCACTTGCAGTCAAAGTTGAGAATACATATTGTTGTCAAAGTAGCTAATGTAATCTTAGTCTACAATACTGTAAGTAGTTAAGACAAGATGAGTGATACTCATATTTTATTTTAAACTATTGCAATATAGTGATTCTGGATGTCAAATTTGATGGTGAAGAGATTCAAAGTTACATCATATAAAAGGAGTTTGAAGGAATTAGGAATTTAATTTAGAAAAGAGACTCCATTTGAATGGAGTCACACTGCTATGTGACTCTTAGATTTGTTTTATACTGATTTAAAGGCCTTTAAAAACTATCTGAAGTCCAACATGCTTTCAATGCCTAAATCTCTTCTATTTACTGTCTAGTAGGTAGCTGACTTATTCTTGATAAATACAGTGATTTAAAAATAATCCCGCTTATAGCTATTGAGTACCCACTGTGTGCTATTGTACTAGAATGTGTTTCGGCAGTGAGGAGAGATATTGTCTCTGTCCTTGTGGCAACTATGGGCTTGATAAGGAATTAACTACCACTTGACACATCCCATCTTTAGATAATTCAGAAAATTCTTCCTGGGACCAGTGGAAAAACGTTATAGAAATACATGATCTATCTGAATAGTTTGAAAATGGCTAAATCTAAATGAGACCAGATATTTAGACAGATTTGGATAACATCCAGTCTTAGATTGTATGAAAATAAGGACACCTTTTATACAAGTGGTTTCTAATTTTGGGACTGCAGAACACAAGGAATCCAAGGAGTTACTTAAAAAGGTTTAGGAATCCACATGTACTTTAGTAATAATTTCAGATTAATAAGTAATATTGCTAACACTATTATGTAAGTGGCCATTGAAATTTTCATCCATTCATGCATTCATCATCCAATATATAGAAGACTTATCAGATTCTAGACGTTGTTCTAAAAGCTGGAGGAAAAATCCAGAACAAAAACATTTGGAAACACTGGGAGTCACCACTTTGTGCTTCTTGCAATACTCATCATATTTACAGAAATGCTTTTATCAGAATGTCAGATGGCAAATCTATGATTCTGTTGGCTTTTGGGGAGAGGGGCAGACTGGGCTTTTCACACGCAAAGTTGATATACAAGTTGTTAGGATATAAACAGTACTCTGTAAGCCATGGGATCCAGGATGACTCAAACATTTTAGGACTTTTATTTTGACCTGTGGTTGTGGATAAAATATAACTTGACCAAAACTTCATTATTTTTCTATGTTCACACAAAAGAGAGTTTCTTCTTTTCTTATGGCAGTTAATTTAATGTGAAACAGTCCTGTTCAAAAATAATGAGATGTCTGTTTCCATGGTAGCTTTACAAGAACTGTCCACATAGCAGAAGATTTCAAAAGCTCCAGTAACCCGTCCTCAGAATTCTGTGGTTGTTAATCCTGGGAGAACCTGCAGTCCTAGGGCATATCGTATCAGAAGTAAGAAAAGAAAATAATCAAGCTCTGTTCTTTGCCCCTTTCTTTGCACAGGGCTAAAAGGTGAGGGCAAGACTACAGAGACCCATTAGTCAAGATAAAATCTTAAAAAGAATCAGTTAAAACCAGTGAATGGTGCACTATCCCAGTGCTATATAGTGTTCACAAGAGCAGTGCCTTCTTCCAATATTACTGATAAAATCAATACTATCTATGCATAGTCACATTAAAATACAGAAAATCTCTAGGTTATAAGCAGGTAAAAAAGGACTCTACAGTATTAATATACTTAAAAGAAAGATATGTCAAAGGAATAGAATGTTGGCAAGAAATATGGCAAACATGGTGTCAAAGAGGAAGATTTTGGCAGCATTTATACAGTGTTGTCTAGAAAATGAAGAGAAACCAAATTGTTACTTATACCTCTGTTGTAGGACCGAGATTTTTTAAAAATCAGGTTTTATTATGGCTTGAATGAAATCTCTCTGTGGTTTATACATTTCTGTGCTTGCCAAGTAATTATTAACAATTCTTAAATTGCGTCTTAATTAACTAGCTGCCAGGAAGCAGACACAGTATACTATTTATTTTGGAGGTATATGTTCCATTGTATATTAACATGTTTTCATGGAAGATCTGATCAATGAATTTGGGTATAGAGTGTGACTGATAGTCTAAATTAGTAAATTTGACCTTCTAGCTTATGTATCTATCATTTATTGAGAATCTGAGATCCACCAGCTCATGTTTATGGATAAAATGAAGACTAGAAAAAGGCACTATAACCTTGGACAATGATACCATCTCATGAGACTCTGTCTAAGCAGTTAGTTCTCTACCGTAGGTGAATTATTTTCCACCTACCTTCTGGTCCTCTGACCTAGAAATCAGTCAGACATTGGAAATGTGGAAGATTAGTCTCATTTGTTAGGTGCTTTACAAAAACAAACAAACAAAACTGGAAAAAATCCCTCTGTCCAGATATATTATTTTATTTCCAACCCACCTATGAACATCCAATTCCCAAATTGATATGTGTATAGGCATAGATGATTTAATACAGTACACACTTTATGTTAAAAATTGCATTTATACATTATAGATGCCAATTAAAAATTCCCAGATTTCAAACACTTAAGTTGAATGATTCTTACGAATTTTGCTGTTGTTAATATTTTAAGTGGTTTGATAAGGGGAGTTAGGAACAATGAGGACAAATATTTTGAAGATCTTTTTCAGGCTTAACTCAGGTACAAATCTAGTTTAAGTTGTATTGATCATCACAGACTAGCTATAAACTAAACTCTGGCTATGACTAAATATGTTGGATTGAATGACTTATAAGTACCTTTTAATTTTCAAAAGTTGATAAACAGGATGAGGAGTGTAACTGCCCAGTAGGTTCACCTTGCTTGTTGCCTAGATGGAGCCCATTTATCAAGAAAGGGTAATTGCAATAGAGAAAGACTTACTTACACAGAGCCAGCTATGCAGGATACAGGTGTTTTATTATTAATCAAATTAGTCTCCTGGAAAACTCAGGGGCTGAAGTTTTTGAGGATAATTTGGTGGGGAGTGCTGATTGGTCAAGTTGGAGTGAGTTTTTCTTGCTGTCTTCTGTTCCTGGGTGGGGTTGCGGAACTGTTCGAGACAGATTACAGGTCTGGGTGGTGTCAGCTGGTGCATCAGAATGCAGGGTCTACAAAATATCACAAGCACTGATCTGAGGTTTTACAATAGTGATGTTATTGCCAGGAGCAATTTGGCAGGCTTAGAATCTTTCAGCCTCCAGTTGCATAAGTCCTAAACCATAATTTCTAATCTTGTGGTGAATTTGATAGTCCTGGAAAGACAGTCTAGTTCCCAGGCAGGAAGGGGTTTGTTTTGGGAAAGGGCTGTTATCATCTTTGTTTCAAAGCTAACTTATAATCCAAGTTCCTCCCAAAGTTAGTTTGGCATATTCCTAGGACAGCTTGGAAATTAAAGCAAGATGGAGTTGGGTAGGTCAGATCTCTTTCATTGTAATAATTTTCTGTTTTAATTTTTGCAAAGGTGGTTTCAATCCCTCCCTTTGGATTTTATAACACCTTATTCTTCAAGTGTGGGCTACAAAGTTGGAAACAATGAAAACTGCTCTAAGCTTTTCCTGCTGACAGGGGGATAGATGTTGACCCCAAGGCAAGAGGAGTGGAACTGCTTTGCAGCTGTCTGCACATACTCATGGGTGCCTCATTAAGCTTTCAAAGCTTGCATGACAAGGGCATTAGTATTTTCATCTATAGTTTTAGCAAAGAACAGTGAACTATAAGGTAAATAATGAGTCCCAGGATAAACATTGAAAGTCTTAGCTTCAGAAGCTTTCGTAGAATTGATCTTAAACTCTGGGGGATCCAGGTGAACAGCTCGGAGAACAAATTCGACATGGGGTTACTAACAGAGAGAGATTTGGGTCAGAGGTTGTTAAACAGATTGGGATAGACAGGAAAGAGCAAATTTAAACATACCGTCCCATATGTTTTTTTGTCAGTTTCCTAGTCCTGAGACTAGATCAGTTCAGCTAAACAGCTATCTTATGTATCAGGAGGTTCATTACAAATGGGCTAAGCCTCTTAAGTTATAGAGGAGGAAGGAGGTGGCAGTCTGACACGTTTTTATTGCCTGTATTACAAAGAATACGCTTCAGTTTTCAGGGCCTCAGGTAAAAGGCAGTAGCCATTTCACTAAGTTCAAGTCAGAAAAAGTGAAACAAAAATCTGAGAGTGTTAGTTTGGGGACTTGCAACCCACAAAGAATTCAGGATTTAGTTCAAACTACAGAAAATAATAAAAATTCAAGAACAACAAACAACAGATATACTATAGTTTGTTGCAACACATTTTTTCTCTCTCCAGTCCCCATTTTTATTAAAGAAAAATCATAGTAGGGCAAGTTTACTTGCAATATAAATCTTAGCTTTATTATGCTTGGCCTGATTATTTGCATAAAGTGCATTAGGAGTAATTATTTTCCATACAAATTGTAGAATTAATCTTAAACTTTTAAAAATCAGCTTTGCTGAATGTTTGTTCCAAAAGGAATATCAGGTTACACTCTTTTTTTTTCTTTTTTTGAGATGGAGTCTTGCTCTGTTGCCCAGGCTGGAGTGCAGTGTTGCGATCTCTGCTCACTGCAAGCTCCGCATCCGGGGTTCATGCCATTCTCCTGCTCAGCCTCCCAAGTGGCTGGGACTACAGGTGCTCGCCATCATGCCTGGCTAAGTCAGGTAAAGCCTTGAGCCTAGTTACAAATTTGTGACATCAAATACCTAGATTAGTTGGGTAAATTCTTCTTGTCTTGAGATCTCAGGATAACTTGGGGGTTCCTGAGTCTGTCAGAAAGTGACATTCTTTACTTACCACGGGCCAGGAACCCTGTACAGGGACTGCGTAGACAAGGTATGAGGCCAGTTATCCCAATGGCTTTTTTTTTTTTTTGATAGAGTCTTGCTCTGTCATCCAGGCTGGAGTGGTAGAGTGGCGTGATCTGGAGTCACTGCAACCTCCGCCTCCTGGGTTAAAGGGATTCCCCTGCCTCAGCCTCCCAAGTAGCTGGGACTACAGGTGCCCACCACCAAGCCCAGCTAATTTTTTTGTATTTTAGTAGAGATGGGGTTTCACTGTATTGGCCAGGATGGTCTTGATCTCCTGACCTCGTGTTATGCCCACCTTGGCCTCCCAAAGTGCTGGAATTACAGGTGTGAGCCACCATGCCTGGCACCCAATAGGGTTTTACTGGCTCTACAAGTCAAGTTTGATTCCTAAAAAAATAAAAATAAAAAACCCACCATTCCAGTCAAATCTTTGGTAACATAACCAGCATCTCCAATTGTGTTCTGTTACAAACGAAAACAGATTCTTATTACACTTGTGAAAATAACTATACTGCCATAAGTTGAGTATACCCACAAATAGTTTCTAAATTCTGGAGAAATCAGGTAGGAGAGAAAACAATATGCTGTGAATTTTGTTTACAAGAGTATACTTTGTCACTAAAAGTTGTAAATGGCTCAAAAGGAAAAATGTTATCTTAATTCTGAAAAATAAAAGGATTAGCAATGTTTAACATATCAGCTCTCCATGAGAGTCTTAGAAATCTTTCTTCTCGATTCCAATAGCACAATTTCTAAAGTTATCAGAGACCTGCATTCAAGAGTACCCATCAGAGTTTTCTATCAGATTATAAACCACCTTTTGAAAAGAATCAAAACAAGACAACAATTATCTGTGGGTGACAAAATTCTCAGGACAACCATCATTAAAAATGCAATTAAAAAAGAAATCTGGTCATCTCTGTGACACACAACTGTTTAACATAAGAATTATAATTGGGGGAGGGGCTATCAAAATCCCCCCATTAGGGGGAGAGGTGGCTGTGGTATCCACAAATCACCAGTCTTAGTCTTTTCTGCCTGTGGGCTCTGGAGAGTCAGGACAGTCTGGAAGAGGGGAATCCCCACCAAGCACAGCACACCTGCTTTGCCAAGACTACCTATTTAAGCAGGTCCCTGATCCCATTTCTCCTGACTGGGTGAGAACTCCCAACAGGGGTCTCCAGACACCTCATACAAAAGCCTCTAGCTGGCATCAGGTGAGTGCCCCTCTGGGACAGAGCTCCCAGAAGAAGGAGCAGGCAACCATCTTTGCAGTGTTGCAGCCGCCACTGGTGATACCACCAGGTACAGGAGGGACTCAGGCAAATAAAGTCTGGAGTGGAATCCCGGGAAACCACAACAGCCCTACAGAAGAGGGGCCTAACTGCTAAAAGAAAAATAAATAGAAAGCAGCAACAACAACAACATCAATGAAAAAGGCCCCACATAAACCCCAGCCAAGTCTCAGAAGCTTCAAAGATTGAAGGTAGATAAACCCATAAAGTTGAGAAAGAATCAACACAAAAGCACTGAAAACTCAAAATGCCAGAGTGCTTATTCTCCTCCCAATTACCTCAACACCTCTTCAGCAAGGGCACAGAACTGGGCTGAGGTTGAAATGGAGGAATTGACAGAAGTAGGCTTCAGAAGATGGGCAAAAATGAACTTTGCTGAGCTAAAGGAGTATGTTCTAACTAATTTGAAAGAATCTAAGAACCAAGATAAAACATTACAGGAGCTGTTCACCAGGATAACTAGTTCAGAGAGAAACATAAATAACCTGATGGAGCTGGAAAACACAAGATGAGAACTTCACAGTACAAACACAAGTATCAATAGCTGAATAGACCAAGGAAAAGAAAGAGTATCAGAACTTGAAGATCAACCTGCTGAAATAAGGCAGGCAGACAAGATTAGAGAAAAAAGAGAAGGAGGAACAAAACCCCTGAGAACTATGAGATTAGGTAAAAAGATCAAACCTATGACTGATTGGGGTATCTGAAAGAGATGGGGTGAATGTAACCAAGTTGGAAAACACACTTCCGTATGCCAGAAGGATATCATTTAGGATATGCCAACAGGGTATCATCCAGGAGAACTTCCCCAACCTATCAAGACAGGCCAACATTCAAATTCAGGAAAACCGGAGAACCCCAGTAAGATACATTATGAGAAGATCAACCCCAAGACACATAATCATCAGATTCTCCAAGGTCAAAATGAGGGAAAAATATTAAGGGTAGCCAGAGAGACAGGCCAGGTCACCTATAAAGGGAAGCCCATCAGACTAACAGTGACATTTCAGCAGAAACTCTATAACCCAAAATAGATTGGGAGCCAATATTCAACATTATTAAAAAAGGAATTTCCTACCCATAATTTCATATCTGGCCAAACTAAGCTTCATAAATGAAGGAGAAATAAGATCCTCTTCAGACAAGCAAATGCTGAGGGAATTCATCACCACCAGTCCTGTCTTGCATAAGCTCCTGAAGGAAGCACTAAATATGGAAAGGAAAACCTGTTTCCAGCTAGTACAAAAACACACTGAAGTACACAGACCAATGACACTATGAAGCAATTACCTAAACAAGTTTGCAAAATAACCAGCTAGCATCATGACAGGATGAAATTACTCATAACAATATTAACCTTAAATGTACATAAGCTAAATGCCCCAATTACAAGGCACAGAATGGCAAGCTGGATAAAGGGTCAAGACCCATTGGTGTGCTGTATTCAAGAGACCCATCTCATATGCAAAGACACATATAGACTGAAAATAAAGGAATGGAGGAAAATTTACCAAGCAAATGAAAAGCAGAAAAAAGCAGGGGTTGCAATTCTAGTGATATGGCTTGGCTGTGTCTCCCCACCCAAATTTCACCTTCAGTTGTAATAATCCTTATGTGTCAATGGCAGGACCAAGTGGAGATAATTGAATCATGGGGGCAGTTTCTGCCATGTTGTTCTCATGATTGTGAGGGAATTCTCACAAGATCTGATGGTTTTGTAAGGGGCTTCCCCCTTTGCTTGGCACTCATACTCTCTCCTGCTTCCCTGTAAAGAGGTGCCTTCCACCATGATTGTAAATTTCCTGAGGCCTCTCCAGCCATGCTGAACTGTGAGTCAATTAAACCTCTTTCCTTTATAAGTTACCCAGTCTTGGGTATGTCTTTATTAGTGGTGTGAGATGGTCTGATACAGCAAATTGCTACCAGGAGCGGGGCACTGCTGTAAAGATATGCAAAAATGTGAAAGTGACTTTGGAAGTGGGTAACAGGCAGAGGCTGTAACAGTTTAGAGGGCTCAGAAGAAGACAGGAAAATGTGGGAATATTTGGAACTTCTTAGAGACTTGTTGAATGGTTTTGACCAAAATGCTGATAGTAATATGGATGGACAATGAATTCCAGCCTCAGCTGGTCTCAGATGGAGATGAGGAACTTCTTGGGAACTGGAGCAAAGGTGACTCTTGCTATGCTTTAGCAAAGAAACTGGTTACTTTTTGCCCCTGCCCTACAGAACTGTGATACTTTGGACTTGAGAGATATAATTTAGGGTATCTGGTGGAAGAAATGTCTATGCAGCAAAGCTTTCATGAGGTGACAGAGCATAAAAGTTTGGAAAATTTGCAACCTGATGATGCAGTAGAAAAGAAAAACCTATTTTCTGAGAAGATATTCAAGCAGGGTGCAGAAATTGGTGTAAGTAATGAGAAGCCAAAAGCTAATTGCCAAAACAATGGAGGAAATGCCTCCAGGACATGTCAGACACCTTTATGGCAGCCCCTCCCATCACAGGCCGGGAGGCCTAGGAGAGAAACATGGTTCTCTGGGCTGGGTCAAGGGCCCCCCTGCTGTGTGCAACCTTAGTACTTGGTGTCCTGTTTTCCAGCTGCTCCAGCCGTAGCCAAAATGGGCTAAAGTATAGCTCAGGGGTGTTGGTCCTGTGGGGACACAGAAAACAAGAATTGAAGTTTGAAAACCTCCACTTAGATTTCAAAGGATATATGGAAATGCATGGATGTCTAGGCCTGGAAAAGCCACACTCAATGCCAGCCCATGAAAGCAGCCAGGAGGTGGGTTATACTCTGCAAAGCCACAGAGGTGGAGATGCCCAAGGCTGTGGGAGCCCACTCTTGCATCAATGTGACCTGGATGTGAGACATGGAGTCAAAGGAGATAATTTTGAAACTTTAAAGTTTAATGATTGCCCTATTGGATTTTGGACTTGCATGGGGCCTGTAGCCCCTTTGTTTTGGCCAATTCCTTGCATTTGGAAGGGGTGTATTTACCCAATGCCTGTATGCTCATTTTATCTAGGAAGTAACTAATTTGCTTTTGATTTTACAGGCTCATAGGCAGAAACGGCTTGCCTTGTCTCAGATGAGACTTTGGACTTAGACTTTTGGGTGAATGCTGGGATGAGTTAAGGCTTTGGGGGACTGTTGGAAGGGCATGATTGTGTTTCAAAATGTGAGAACATGAGATTTGGGAGGGCTGAGGGGCAGAATGATATGGTTTGTTTCTCTGTCCCCACCCAAATCTCACCTTGAATTGTAATAATCCCCACATGTCAAGGGCATGATCAAGTGGAGATAATTGAAACATGAAGGCTGTTTCTGCTATGCTGTTCTCATAACAGTGAGGGAGTTCTCATGAGATCTGATGGTTTTATAAGGGGCTTCTCTGTTCACTTGGTGCTCATTCTCTCTCCTGCTGCCCTGTGAAGAGGTGCCTTCTTCCATAATTGTAAGTTTCCTGAGGCCTCTCCAGCCATGTTGTGTTGTGACTGAATTAAACCTCTTTCCTTTACAAATTACTCAGTTTTGGGTATGTCTTTATTAGCAGTGTAAGAATGGACAAATACAACTAGTTTCTGATAAAAAAAAAAAGTTTACAGCAACAATTGTCAAAAAAGACAAAGGAAGGCATTATATTATGGTAAAGGGTTCAATTCAACAAGAAGAGCTAATTCTCCTAAATATATATGCACCCAATACAGGAACACTCAGATTCATAAAACAAGTTCTTAGAGACCTATAGAAATATTTAGACTGCTGCACAATAGTAGTGGGAGACCTTAACACCCCACTGTCAATGTTAGAAAGATCATTAAGACAGAAAGTTAACAAAGATATTCAGGACTTGAACTCAGCTGTAGATCAAATGGACCTGATAGATATCCACAGAGCTCTTCATTCAAAAACAGCAGAATACACATTCTTGTCAGTGCCATATGGCATGGAACTTACTCTAAAATTGATCACAAAATTGGAAGTAAAACCCTTCTCAGCAAATACAAAAGAACTGAAATCACAATAGTCTCTCAGACCACAGTGCAATCAAGTTAGAATTCAAGATTAAGAAACTCACTCAAAACCACACAAGTACAAGAAAATTGAACAACTTGCTCCTAAATGACTCTTGGGTAAATAATGAAATTAATATACAAATCAAGAAGTTCTTTGAAACTAATGAGAACAAAGAGACAACATACCGGAATCTCTGGAATGTAGCTGAAGCAGTGTTAAGAGGGAAATTTATAGCACTAAATGCCCACATCAAAAAGCTAGAAAGATCTCAAATTGACATTCTAATATTACAACTAAATGAACTAGAAAACCAAGAGCAAACAAACCCTGGAGATAGCAGAAGACAAGAAATAACCAAGCTCAGAGCAGAACTAAAGGAGATAGAGATACAAAAAACCCTTCAAAAAATCAATGAATCCAAGAGCCGTTTTTTTTTTTTTGAAAATAATAATAAAATAAATAGACCACTAGCCAGACTAATAAATAAGAAAAGAGAGAAGAATCAAATAGGCACAACAAAATATGATGAAGGGGATATGACTGTTGATCCCAAAGAAATACAAACAACCAACAAAGAATGTTATAAACACCTCTAGCCAGATAAACTAGAAAATCTAAAATAAATGGATAAATTCCTAAACACATACACCCTCCCAAGACTCAACCAGGAAGAAGTTGAATCCCTGAATAGACCAATAATAAGTTATGAAATTGAGGCAGTAATAAATAACCTACCAACCAAAAAAAGCCCATGACCAGATGAATTTACAGCTGAATTCTACCAGACTTAGAATTCTACCAGAGGTTAAAAGAGTAGCTGGTACCATTTCTTCTGAAACTATTCCAAACAATTGAAAAGGAAGAACTGCTACCTAGCTCATTTTGTGAGCCCAGCATCATGCTAATACCAAAGCCTTGCAGAGATACAACAAAAAAGAACACTTCAGGCCAGTATCCCTGATGAACCTCGATGCAAAAATCCTCAATAAAATACTTGCAAACTGAATCCAGCAGCACCTTAAAAAGTTGATCCACCACAATCAAGTTGGCTTCATCATTGGGATGCAAGGCTGGTTCAACATATGCAAATTAACACATGAAATTCATCACATAATTGTAATTAAAGACAAAAACTACATGGTTATTTCACTAGATGCAGAAAAGGCCTTCAATAAAATTCAATATCCTTTTATGTTAAAAACTCTCAATAAACAAGGTATTGAAGGAATATACCTCAAAATGATTAGAGCCATTTATGAACAAACCCACAGTTGGTATCACACTGAATGGTCAAAAGCTGGAAGCATTCCCCTTGAAAACTGGTCCAAGACAAGTATATCTTCTCTCATCACTCCTATTCAACATAGTATTGGAAGTTCTGGCCTGGACAATCAGGCAAGAGAAAGAGATAAAGCATATTCAAATAGGAAGAGACAAAGTAAATCGTCTTTGTTTGCAGATGACATAATTCTATATCTAGAAAACCCCGTATTCTCAGCCCAAACCTTCTTAAACTGATAAGCACTTCAGCAAAGTCTCAGGATACAAAATCAATGTGCAAATATCACAAGCATCCATATGCACCAACAAGAGATAAGCAGAGAGACAAATCATGAATGAACTCCTATTTGCAACTGTTACAAAGAGAATAAAACAAATACCTAGGAATACAGGTAACAAAGGAAGTGAAGGACCTCTTCAATGAGAACTATAACAACTCTCCAAGGAAATCAGACAGGACACAAACAGATGCTCTGGGTAGGAAGAATCAATTTCTTGAAAATGGTCATACCATCCAAAGCAATTTACAGATTCAATGCTATTCCCATCAAGCTACCATTGACATTCTTCACATAATTAGAAAAAACAATTTCAAAACTCATATGAAACCCAAAAAGAGCTCATATAGCCAAGACAATCCTAAGCAAAAAGAACAAAACTGGAGGTATCATGCTACCCAACTTCAAGCTATGCTACAAGGCTACAGTAACCAAAATAGCATGGTACTGATATAAAAACAGAGACATAGACTAATGTAACAAAATTGAGAACTCAGAAATACGATCACACATCTATAACCATCTGTTCTTCAACAAACCTGACAAAAACAAGCAATGGTGAAAGTATTCCCAATTTAATAAATGGTGCTGGGAGAACTGGCTAGTCATATGCAGAAAATTGAAAGTGAAACTGGACCCCTTCCTTACCCCTTAAACAAAAATTAACTCAAGATGGATTGGATGTAAAACCCAAAGCTATTAAAAACTCCAGAAGAAAATCTAGGTTAATGTCATTCAGGACACAGGCACAGGCAAAAGTTTCATCCAATTGACAAAAACAATTGCAACAAAAGCAAAACTTGACAAATGGGATCTAATTAAACTAAATAGCTTCTGCACAGCAATATAAACGATCATCTGAGTAAACATACAACCTACAGAGAGGGAGAAAATTTTTGCAATCTATCCATCTGATAAAGGTCTAATATACGGAATCTATAAGAAACTTAAATTTACAAGAAAAAAGCAATCCCATTAAAAAGTGGGCAAATGACATGAACAGACACTTCTCAAAAGAATGTCTTCTTAAGGAGACAACAAACATATGACATATGACAAGGAGGGCAACATCCCTGATCATTAGAGAAATGCAAATTGAAACCACAATGAGATACCATCTCATACCAGTCAGAGTGGCAATTATTGAAAAGTCAAAAAACAACAGATGCTGTAGAGGTTGCAGAGAAATAGAAATGCTTTTACACTGTTGGTGGGAATGTAAATTAGTTCAACCATTATGGAAGACAGAGTGGCAATTCCTCAAAGATCTAGAACCAGAAATATCCTTTGGCCCAGCAATCCCATTACTAAGTATATACCCAAAAGAATATACATCATTCTATTATAAAGATAACATGCATGTGTTTGCTCATTGCAGCACTATTCATAATAGCAAAGACATAGAGTCAACCCAAATGCCCATCAATTATAGACTGGATAAAGAAAAGGTGGTACATATATACCATGGAGTACTATGCAGCCATATAAAGAAATGAGATTATGTCCTTTGCAGGGACATGGGTGGAGCTGGAAGCCATTATTCTCAGCAAATTAACACAGGAACAGAAAACCAAACACTGCATGTTCTCCCTTGCAAGTGGGAGCTGAACAGTGAGAACATATGGCTACAGGGAGGAGAACAACACACTCTGGGGCCTGTTTTGGGGAGGTGAAGGGAGGGAGAGTATTAGGAAAAATAGCTAATGCATGCTGGGCTTAACAGTGAGATGATAGGTTGACAGGTGCAGCAAACCATGATGACACATGTTTACCTATGTAACAAACCTGCACACCCTGCACATGTACCCCAGAACTATTAAAAAATTATAATTGTGAGTAATAACATTTACTGAGACATGTCAGCATTTTAGGAATCTTATTATTAATTTTGTAACACATATTAACATATTTATATGAATATAACTCAAAGAAAGTTAAACACCATTTTAAATTTGACAATGCTTCCTGCATGATTTTAATACATCAAGTAAGCTGAATATGTCTCTTTGGACTTTTAGGGACCTTTTTTTTAAAATTTAGAATATGATCTTGGAAGGCTTGGCAAATATTAAAGGTTTAAAAAAACTGGATATCACAAAATATGATCACAGGTTATTCACTTAGCTGAAATGGTAACTCCAAAAAAATTTTAAAAGGCAAAAATCCATACTCATTGATAGAGGAGAGAATCAGTTTTGTAAACAAGACCCAATAAAGACAGCATGAAGCCCATGAAATCTATCTCTTCTCCCTCCCCGTTCCTGTTTTTGTAGTTTACTCAAAAGGCAAACAAAAATCTTTGATTGTCTCTCAATATTCCAAAAAATTTTTTTAAAAGAGAAAACCAAATTTTATTTTCGTATTAGTGCATCTTTAATGCTAAAGCTTGTTTTTAATTAAATTTTATAAATCTATTCAGTTTTAACTAGTTTGATCATAAAATAAGATTTTCATAAACTTTCTATAACTTTATAATATTTTTGTCAAAGAACTAATCAATGTTCAAAAAAATCCCGTTACTTTGACATATGGGCCAAGATTCTGGCCCTATGTCAGTGTGCATTTGTTTTAATATTTAATTTATGGAAGAACTAAATAATAAATACACTTTTAATTTTAGTCCACTTGCCCACTGACAGAATTCTTTACAAAGTTAATTTTTCATAAACCTTCTATAACTTGCTTAAACTTTCAATTTTATTTTCTTACAAGAAAATATAATTCTTAATTTTTCTAAATTAGACAAAATTAGTTTTTTGAAAAAAAGATATTCCCATGACTTTGTATCAAAAACACATAATTTTTCTTTTTAGTGTAAGCAATTTTTATTACAAAGGCTCAGAGTCTAGGATGCACAACAGAACTGCAGATAAAGTCTGACTGTTTCCAGCATAGCTAGGAGACATGGCTAGCTACACATGTCCCCAGGCCTTAATTAAAATCTATTGACTCTAAAGCATGTAAGTTGCACAGTTTTCAAAAGTCAAAGAAGCAGTTTATGACATTAAAGTATTTAGCAAATCTAATCTCTGACTTAATTTGTATCAAATGTCTAAATTTTGAAGACATTTTTATTTTACCAATAATCTTTAAAACTGTTTTTATTTCCCAAAGATTACTAAAGTCACATGAACCAGAAGGCATTAGAGTTTCTATTTTTCTGACAAAATATTTGATTCAAGTGCTTTCATTTTCTTTAAGCCAATTAATTAGAGCTCCTTTATATAAGTACACAGACAGAAGAAGATGTAGCAGTTGTAAATTTTTTGTTTTCATTTTATGAACCTTATCACAACTCACACAGTCCATCCATGACATACCTGGACTTTCTGATTTGTCCTATATTTCCCTCTTTCTTCAATAATTCATCATTCTACTTTAGGACAGGAATTTACTGGACAAGATCCTTTCTCATGTTAAATTTCTTTTCTTTATAACCTTCCTTACCATAAATACATCTTCAGATCCATAAATTTCTTTACATATCTCTCCTCTACTAAAGTAAGTTCTGATGCCTCCAAAAGTCAAAAATGTCAGGTAATGTGATGCAAAACAGAGCAGAACCTTAGATTTTGAAAGGAACCTGTCTGCTTACACTTCTTGGGGTTCCATGAGGAAAACAGAGATTTCTCCCAAAATATGCCATGTGTCACCTTCTCTGTTTTTCCCAAGGAGTCCCAGGCTCTCAGAAATTACCTTAGGTCCTCTCATGTGGGCATCAACAAGAGTGGCAAGAAGACGTACTGGGGAAATAAATCAGTAGACTGAGAAGAAAAACAAACAAAAACTTTTTCTTCTCAGAGAAAGGAAGGAAAAAAAAAACAAGATCCAAGAAGAGAAAAGGCATAAAAGCCTTTTAAATATATATATATATTTATATATATATATATACACACACACACATACACACAAACATATAAATATATATCTTGAATATTCATTTTTAATTAAGCTGATTTTAACCATGGAGCTCTTTAAATAATTTATTTATGTTTTATCTCTTATTATGTGACTCTAGCCAGGACAGACAACCAATATTTCTGGCTTTTGAATTCTACTACAGGTAACCTCCCATGCAAAATTAGTAAGTCTTAACTAAGGTTATGACTTAACCATGGATGCATAAGCTATCTCAGAGATGATAAGCAGTTTCTTTTTTTTTTTTTCTCTTTGTTTTTTTCTTTTTTCTCTTTCTTTCTTTCTTCTCTTTCTTTCTTTCTTTTGTTCGTTCATTCATTCATTCTTTTTTTCAAGATTTACAATCTCCCTAAAGGTAGTTCAGAGAAAGGAAAAATCAAGACAGAAAATCAGAAGCAGTCCACGGGTGGAAATGAATCAATACATGACAAAAAAAGAACACAAATAACAAACCAGAATGGACTCATTCCTTAAGCCAAGAATTGAACTTGTGCTACCATTGTCAAAAGACAAAGCCTTAGCTATTGAGCTACAGCACTGAGCAATTTCTATTGCTTTTTCCAGAAGGAGGCTACAGCAGCCAATCTCAAGCTTGCAAAGGCTTTTAACTGCTGCTTTTAGAACCAACTATGATATGAACCCCAAAATTCATCCCCTCTAGATGGCAAAGTCCAAGAGAAAGTATCCCCACATGGTCACAAGGTTAAGCTCCCAAGGACATAAAACAAGAGAGAGAAACTTCATCCAGTACTGGTTTCAGGGACCTGTAGCAAAGTTTGTAACCGACCAGCCTGCTAGGCTGGTTTGAAAAGCAGGTGTATAGGGTTCCTAAGCCCACATTCTATCCTGTGATACTCATCTCTCAATGACAGAATGACACAGAAAGACAAATTTCTAGCACAAAGTACACCAGATTTACCACAGTCTGAGAGTAGTCTCACAAATTCTTTTTTTCTATTAATCAAACCCTAGCAGAGGAGACAAACAGTGGTGACATTTACTGTACACACACACACACACACACAGCACACACACACACATACACACACACACATACACACAACACACACATACACACACACACACACACACAGAGCCCAGAAGCCTGGCTGGTAAGAAATTCGTACTCTTTTTGCTGGCACACTAGGTTTCTGGGTTCCCTTTCTCTGCAGCTTCCAGAAGAATGGAGTCGCTTTTGATGACCCTGCTTCCTCTCCTGTAGCTGTGGGGTCAGGCCATGTTACAAAAGAAAATTATCCATTTTGTGTTTTGCAAGATACTGCCCAACAGGTTGCATGAGTAACTGAATTAACATTTTCCATCAGAGGAAAATATACATAACAAATGGACACTAATCACCTTGGTCAACACCTAATATCAACCTGGCAAGACTCAAACTTTCTCCCCTTGGTCCTTGTCACCTTTGATCCACTCAAGGTGGGGAGAGATGACCTCTGACTGGGAATTTTAGAGGTGTTCTCTGGACAAGATGAAGAGCAGACAGTAACCCCAAGTCAGGCCTGTTGAGCTTTATTCGGGACTCACCAAATGTCACCAGAACTTGGGTTCTCCAAGTTAGGCCTGCTGGACTTCTGTCAGCAAGTCCTTCAGAGATCCCCTCCACATATACAAACACACACACAAAAATACAAGACAGACAAAAGGTCTTCCAAACCAAGATCCCTAACCAAGAATTCCAAGAGTATTCCTTCCAAACTAGCCTCCTATTCTCCATCTGAGAAATCTCCCCCAATCTTCCTGACTGAGGAGAAATCTCCTGAATCAAGACTCTTCCTACTAATTAGAAAGAGCCAACAGAGATCCCCGAAGGAGCTCAACTGATTTGGATAAGAAAGGAGATGTTGGCAGATCCTAGAATACTCACCAAATTGGACACCCTGTATTGGGGCTACAGTTACAGATACTCCATGATGGGCACCCTGTGATAGGACTACAGTTACAGACACCCTGTGGTGGAACTACAGACAGACACTCTGCAATGGGGATACAGACAGACCCACCACCATGTGGCTACAGACAGACACTCCATCCTGGGGCTACAGTTATGGGATGGGACGTGTCCCCAGGACTATTTCTCTATTGCAATTAAATCCATGCACATTAGATCAGCCATGCCCTGCCGGTAGAGATAGTACCAGAGTCAGCCCCTAGTTCAGGAGAACTGGGTGGTCACTTGGCTAGCCTCTGGATGGGTTGCCAGAGGGGGCCACTGAACCATGAACAGGTAGCCACAAAGGAAATCCCAGACGATCCCTCAAATGTGTGACTGCCCAATAGGTTCACCTTGCCCACTGCCTAGATACAGCTGATTTATCAAGACAGGGGAATTGCGATAAAGAAAAACTTATTCACACAGAGCTTGCTGTGTGGGAGACTGAAGTTTTATTGTTATTCAAATCAGTCTCCTGGAAAACTCGGGGACTGAAATTTTTAAGGATAATTTGGTGGGTAGGGGCTCATGAAGTGAGGAGTGCTAATTGGTCAGGTTGGAGATGAAATCATAGGGGGTCAGAATGAGTTTTTCTTGCTGTTTTCTTCTCCTGGATGGGATTGCAGAACTGGTTGTGCCAAATTACAGGTCTGGGTGGTGTCAGCTGGTGCATCATAATGCAGGGTTTGCAAAATATCACAAGCACCTATCTGAGGTTTTACAATAGTGATGTTATTGCCAGGAGCAGTTTGGGAGGCTTAGAATCTTGCAGCCTCCAGCTGCATGACTACTAAACTATAATTTCTAATCTTGTGGCTAATTTGTTAGTCCTGCAAAGGTGGTCTAGTTCCCAAACAGGAAGGGGTTTGTTTTGGGAAAGGGCTATTATCATCTTTGTTTCAAAGCTAACTTATAATGTAAGTTCCTCCCAAAATTATTTTGGCATATTCCTAGGAATGAACAAGGACAGCTTGGGGGTTAGAAGCAAGATGGAGTTGGTTAGGTCAGATCTCTTTCACTGTAATAATTTTCTGAGTTATGATATTTGCACAGGTGGTTTCAGGAGTCTAGTACAGAGTAAAATGCATGGACCAGGAAACTTAAGGGTGTTGTTTGTATTGAATGCTTGGCGTGAGCTGTGAGGGATGTTTAAAGGCAGAAAAAAATTGCTACTGGTAAGAAGATTCAGGCATCTCTTTTTATTTAGATGGGAGAAAAATAATAAATCGATTACATATTCAGAAGAAAACCAGATTGTTCAGTAGAAAAATTCATTTCCTGGAATTGAAATCGCCATCAAATATCATTTTTAAATGGATTTTATTTTCAAAATGAAAAAGGCTTTTTGTTTGTTTCTGATTATAAAAGTAATGGGATTAATGGGAAAGATAATGGTATAAGTGCACATTTATGCCTCATATTTACTGAAATGAAGTAAAACAATGAACTAAGCGAAAGTAAACTTCATTAATGCTGGAGCTAGAGCAGGCTTCATCTTTATAACACAATCTCGGGATAAAGGATGCCAAGGGTAGGTTCATGATCTTCCTGTTCATGTGCACAGTGGGCTGGGCTGTGGGAAGTGGGTGGAGCTGAGTCACAGGAACCTCAGTGGCACGTCTCAATCAGAAGAGCAGATACTGTTGGCATGATTGGGCTGGAGGAAGGATCGAAAACATCTTACTTGGAATGAAGTGGGGTCTAGAAGAGAAATTGTATGACTAAATAATGCCGTTATGTTTCTATGACTTCCCAAGCAGTAGAGATCTACAGGTGAACTTTTACCGCAGCTGCAAACCAGGAATAATAGTATTGATTTGCAAAATTGAATGTGCACTAAGCTTTTAAGACCACTCAATATTAAAAATAGATTGTATATCAGAAGTAGTAAAGTAAATCCAAATTTAAGGTATGCCTCCCATGGAATATGGGATAGCGCAGAATGAATAATAAAAGTTTTAAAATAAATACAGTAAGAAAATGCAGTCAAATTTCCCAAACTGCAGTTGTAGATAGACACAGCTCCGTACCCACTGATCCACCCACCCATTATAGACAGCTTATACCAGCGAAGAGAGAATATTTCCCGTAAAAATACCTCCCTTTAGCATTAGTGCTAATGGCAAGATCAAAATAATGCTTGAGTAAATAGGAAGGAGACTCAAGGAGTTTCTACCAATACTAATCAGGGACAAATTTTTGACTTACATTAAGATTAAATATGCAGGAAAATATTCAGCACACAAACCAAATAAACATTGTATAGTGAAAAGGATTAAAAGAACATTTTATGCAAAAGATGGATGAAAGTAACATTTTGGAACATTTACTCTAGGAAACAGAAACATTTTAACTATAACCACATTGTGTTTTCAAGGAAATTAAAGAAAACAAGGATTCAAGCAGTAAATTTTATGATAGGGTGAAATGGAAAGCTACTGCAAACACTAAGGTAAAAAGAAAAGGAAGAAAAGGATCACTTTCCAGACATAAATAATATTATACTAATGTTAGTTTCCTGTTTTAATAATTATACTATATTTATGTAGGTTGTTTGTATATGTTTATACATGTGTATATGTATATATATATGTGTGTGTGTGTATGTATATATATATCCAGTTATATCTATATAGATCTCACTGTTGCACTGTTGAACAATGAGATCTATATCTCAGCATCTAGAGTGCTGGGATATAGTAGGTATTCAATAAATATCTTTTGAATGAATGAATCAATTTCACTCATAGTGGTGTGCCATAGTGGTAAAGAGTAATCATCAGAATTATTCAGGGAGTTGTTTAAAAATACAGGAATCTAGATTTCATTCCATATCTATTTAATTAGAATTGCTGAGGATAGAACAGAAATTGATAAGAACAGAAAAGCAGTGAGAGACTTTGACATATGCCTCTCATGATCACACCTAGTGACTCACTTGGAGAATTTGAGCTTCTTGTCTCAACCATTTGAGGTTCATCATGTCTGTAAGTCCTGATTCCTGGGGTTGGAGGATGGCTATTATTTTACCTGAACATAGTCAGGATTCTATCAAGCCTCAAGTTATGGCTGCTGCCTGGTACTTTTTGTCTCTCCCTGCTAGTAAAACAATAGAGAAAGAAAAAACTTACTATACTATAGGGTAGTTAACCCTGATCACTGTAAGGAGGTATGGTTGATGCTAAATAATGGAAGCAGGGAGGAGTATATCTGGAACACAGGGGACCTGCTGGGGTATTGCTTTGTGTTTCCAACCCAGTTTTAACTGAGAGTAAGCAATTACAACAAAGATGACCCAACAAAGACGTGATTACTAGAGGCTTTGGCTCCTTAGGGATGAAAATTTGGGTCACGACACCAGGAAAGCAATTCAGACCAGCAGAAGTACTAGACAATGGTGGAAAGAAATCTGAAGTGGATATTAAAGGTGGAACATAATAAATAGCAGTGATGATCTTGAGATCAACAACTGCAGCAGGGATTCTATGGCATGAATCTATGTGTCCTCTCAAAATTCGGATCTTGTAACTTAAATCCTAAGGTGATGGTATTAAAAGGTGAGGTCTTTTGGCATGAGGGCTCTACCTTCACAAATGGCAATAATGAAGTTTATTATGAAAAAGGTTTCAGAGAGCTGTCTGGCCCTTCCATCTCTTCTGTACATGAGGACACAGTGTTAGTTCCCTTTTGCCCTTCTACCACGTGAGAATGCAATGAGAAGGTGCCATCTTGGAAGCAGAAAGCAGCCCTTACCAGACACTGAATCTGTTGGTACCTTGAGCTTGGACTCCCTGCCTCCAGCACTGTGAAAAAAAGAAATTTGTGTTCTTTATACATTACACAATCTCAGGTATTTTATAGCAGCAGAAACAGACTAAGACAGCTTATTCCATTAACTCTTCTCACACAAAGTCTCATTTTTCCCTAGAATTGTGGCCAGCCACTATTCTGAAGAATTAGTGGAGTAAACTTAGTGTGAGGAATAGTGGATCTGAACAGCACAAGACTTGGGCTGTAGCAGATATTGTTAGTGCTCTGCCTACATCTCCTTGGATCCCTTTTACAACTATCATGCTCATCAGCTTCTGCATCTTTTTGTCAGGGATCTCTGGAGACCCTTTATCTCTTCACGTAGAGAGCCAGTTATTCTTGGGAATTCACAAACCCGAAGGTTAGCTTTTAACCAATGACTGATGAGTGTGCAGAATATAAATATTCTAGCTCCTCAGCTCCTGAGTGGGACTAATATTATAATCTACACTGTATCCAAAGTTCCCCTGTGGGACCGAGTCAAAATTACCTTACTGGGGACTTTTCTTAATATTGTACTCTTCCTAGAGTGCTTTTCCATCTCATTTTTCCTTTATTACTAGTTTTTCTTGGAGATTTTTTTTTTCTGTAGACACGAGGTCTCATTTTGTTGCCCAGGCTGGTCTCGAACTCCTGGGCTCAGGCAATCCTCCTGCCTTAGCCTCCCAAGGTCTGGGATTATAGGCATGCGCCACTATGCCTGGCCCAGTAATATTTCTTATTAAATCTCATTCACAGGTTCTGATTCTGGGGAATCTGATTTCAGAAACTGATAATGTGGTTGGGGTTTAAGGAGCGTAAATGATTAAGGTAGAATTTCACCAGTTTGACATGATGGTAATTTGAATCGTTACTAAGATGATTTGTAGTTTTTAAGACATGCCTATTTCTAGCTGTCTGCATTTTTGGACTGAAATGCTTATGCAACACACACATATACCCAGCATTAAATATTTAGATTGTGTCTAGACACTGAGAATTCCCAGTTAACTAAAACTATGGTTATAATTTGAATGTGTCCCCTCCAAAATTCAGCTATTATGAATATGACAATATTAAGAGGTGGAGTCTTTAAGAGGTGATTAAGCAATTAGGATCCTTCCTTGTAAGTAGGATTGGGTTTATATAAAAGAGGCTTCAACATAACAAAAAAGTCGTTGTCTTCAAGTCAAAGAGAGAGGTCTCAGGAGAAACCAAACCTGCTGACACTCTGATCTTGAACTCCCAGACTCCAGAACTGTGAGAAAATAAATTTCTGTTGTTTAAGCCACCCAGTCTGTGTACTTGATTATAGCAGTCCTAGCAGACTAATATACAGTTGATCCTTGAACAACTGAATATTAGTTTGAACTAATATGGGTCCACTTGGGTTTAAACTACTAGGGTTCACTTGTGGATTTTTTTCGATAAATGTTACACCAAGTGTGCCTGCATATCCTGTTTCCCCTTCCACCTACTCCACTTCTTCCACCTCTGCCATCTCTGAGACAGTAAGGACAAACTCTTCTCCTTCCTTCTCCTCCTCAGCCTGCTCTAGGTAAAGACAACGGGAACGAAGACCTTCATGATAATCCACCTCCACTAATGAATAGTACATGTATTTTCTCTGTCTTATGATTTTCTTAATAACATTTTATTTTGTCTAACTTACTTTATTGTAAGAATTCAGTATATAAAACATATAACATTTAGAAAAAGAGGCTTCATGCAGTGTTCGTCTCGCTTACCCTTCAGCCTTTGGCGGTGTGAGGATACTGCATTCCTCCCCTCAGTAGGATGCAGCAGCTGGGCGCCATCTTGTAGACGGAGAGCAGCCCTCAACAGACAATGAATCTTTTGGTGCTTTGTTTTTGGACTTCCCAGCCTCCATAAGTGTGAAAAAATAAATTTCTGTTTTTTATAAATTACCCAGTCTGTGGTATTTTGTTATAGCAGCATAAATAGACTAAGAGAAAAACCAAATCTATTGTTTTGTTTTACAAATGAAACTAGAAGATGTGTGCTGCTTCATGATTCAAGTTCCAGTTTTGTTGCTATTCTGGAGCACCAAAGAAAGATTCACCATTGATGTGTGTTCTATGCAAGAGTGGAACCCTTCAAAAAGGAACAATTATGCACCATTACCAAAGAAAGAATATTCCGCCAGCTTCTGCTCATTTTCCACACTGTTCCATCTGTCTGAAACTCAGCACTATGATGCACCCCAGTCCTTTGAGAGTTTTATAGTGTAATCAACAATGGCACCAATGATTACTCTGAGAAAAACATGGCACATGAGAGAGTCCAAAAGCCTTCATAAAGATAACACACCTGTGCCCTAGTGACTATGAGCAAAGAAAAATCTCTCAAGGCCAATTCTGGCTTTCCATTCTTATAAAGTATTCCTTAAATAATAAAGGGATCTGGTATTTGGCCAATGGCAGTGCTCAGAAGAGAAATAGCATTATACTGGAGTGTGAATCAATGCAAACATTCATTAAAGATCGGGAAACTGAGTCTCAGAAAAAGGAAGAGAAATAGTGAGCTAGTGGTAGAGTTAGAACTAGGACTTCTATCAGAAACTTCTGTTGGGATGGGGTTACATTTTGGATTGTTTATTGTTGGTAAATAAGAAAACTATTAATTTTTTTTCATTCTCTTCTGGGCAGATGAGCATATCACAAATAATGATTTATATCCTGCTTTCTAATATTTATCCCTTTTAATTTTCTTACCTTAATATATTATTTATGATATGGAATAGTTGCAATGATGTGAGTTTTTCTTGTCTTGTTCCTGATATGAGTGGGAAGGCTTCTAATATTCTATCATTAGGAATAACATTTTTTATAGGTAGGAATCCTTTATCAAGTCACAGAAGTTTTCTTTTATTCTTAACTTGCTAAGGGTTTTTCTTTTTTCTTTTTTTTCTTTCATTTGCTTGCTTGCTTGATTTGAGGAAGGAGTGTTGATTTTTTAAATATGGCAAGTTTAGCATAATAACTAAGCAGCCTGGTTCTGGAGACCAACAGCCTAGATTTCAATCCTCGCTTCACTGTATACTGGTGGTGCATCCTTGAACAAGTTACTTAACTGCCCTATCACTCAGGGAAATGTAAATGTTACCTAACTAACAAAGTTGTGAGAATTAAATAAGATGATAGACATGAAGCTTATGGCACAGAAGTGCCCAGTATGTGTAACCTGACTACTAGTCTGCCTTGATTCTTATATTGGTATCCATGTCAAAGAGCTGCATAGAATCATGTGATCTGTTTTCATCTAGGCCAGCTGGTTCTCAGACTTTTAGATTATATACATTGTAACACAAATTATTTTAAAATCTGTGGTGAAGATATTGTTATCAGCTTTTTATTTA
Organism: Theropithecus gelada; assembly: GCF_003255815.1. NCBI lineage: Eukaryota > Metazoa > Chordata > Mammalia > Primates > Cercopithecidae > Theropithecus > Theropithecus gelada. The sequence continues at coordinate 50,455,249 of NC_037682.1, read as the reverse complement.
CCATATAAGGTTACTAATAAAAGAAACAAAACAACAATGTTAAATGTGGAAAAGTTTCATTTAATGCCTTAAAACAAGGAAGAGTGCAATCTCAAAATAAAAGAGGGCCTTCTAAAGTGAATAAATATGACGTTTTGAGGAATTTACTATATTGTTCTCCTTTTTTCTCATTCACCACAGAGCAGTGAACATGACGTGGATGGGTAAGTTTGGGAGCCTCTGACCCAGGCCCATCTCTCACCTAATGCAAGAATCATTCTTCCTCCAACATCCCTCTCAGCCTCTGATGGACTCTTCCAGAAGTGGGGTGCTTCATTTCTGAACAATCTGGTTAAAAATTATTCTCTGAACTAGCTTCCTTATAACTTCAATTCACTGTTGCTTGGATTGCTGTTTGGAAACAACACTGAGTAAATTTGTTCTCGTTCAACAAACGCCTGTCAACCGTTAAGACAATATTTTTCACCCTCACCTCACAATCATCCTTACTTGAGAGTCAATATCCATAATACTTTCAACCTCTTCTTAACTGCATGGCCTTTAAGATCTCTTCACCTTGTATTTCCCTTCTCTGAATACAGTCAAGTTTCTCAAACTCTTTCTTAATTTGTAGAATCACCTCATTTATGACAATAGGATCTGGCCTGCTGCTGGTTTAGTCAGGAACATTTGGTTGGGAGTGTGAATGTAACATGTAGCCTGCTCAGGTAGAAAAAATTCCTGGTTATGAGGGACTTCTATAGGAGGTAGTGTTATGGAGTCTTTAGGATATCAATTTTTCCAGCTAGAAACCTCTGTGGCTGGTGCCTTGGTCTGAGTTCTTGTCCCGCATCCTGGAAGAATGAGGTATACAGACAAATGGAGGGTGAACAAGATGAAGAGGAGCTTTACTGAGCTCAGACAAGACCTCCAGTGAGTAGCTTCTCTTTGTAGGCAAGTGGGTAGCTCCTCTCTGTAGGCGGGTCATCTTGTGGAGTGTTCAGCTCTCAGCACAGAGGAGGTTCTGGAGAGGGTGGCTCCTCTCTGCCTATGGGTCTTCTTGTCCTCTCTGCACCTCTCACTGGAGAGGGTAGCTCCTTTCTGTCTGTCACGTCCAGCTATCACCAGAGGCACTAGTTCCTCTCTGCAGCTGGTCCTTCTTTGTCTCTCTGTGTCCCTCCATCCTCTGCCCTGCTCTGGCTGAGCCCAGGGCTTTTATGGACATAAGAGGGGAGGAAGTGCATGCTGATTGGTCCATGGGTGGCCATGGGCAGGCCGGAAGAAGCACCACAAGTCCCCACTCTGGTCTGCAGGGCTGGCAGTCTGTCCCCCAGTCTTCAGGCCCTCCCTGGCCCAAAGGTAGGGGCTTACCAGAAGCTGCCCCTTCCACCCAGGAATCTGTCTGCCTCCCACTGGCATCCATGGCCCCAGGAGTCTGCCCCACTGTGCTCCCAGATCAGAGGGGGCACTGACAGCAGGAGATGCCAGGCACTGGGGGCAGGCAATTCTGAGCCTATCAGGGGATGGGGGCCTTCATGGGCCCCCAAGAGTGTAGGGATGCCTGAGTCTGTAGCCAGGTTTGGGTGGTGGCAGCTGGGAGCCATGTGGGGCTCCTGCCCACTCAGTGGCCTGCATCAGTAGCAGCAGTTTGGGTGGCTGCGGCTGTGCCCAGCAGGGCAGGGATCATGCCTGCTTCCAGCCTTCCAAGAGCACAGGAGGCTTGGATTCACTGTCACAATTTGGGCAGCTGCAGCCCCGCCCAGGAGGGCGGGGCTCCTGCCTGCTCCATGGAGCAGTAGGTCTGCGTCTGCAGCCGCGATTTGGGCACCTGCGGAGCTCCCGCCCCAACTCAGAACCGGTAGGGCTCCCACCGGCTCCATGAAATCTGCAGTCCCAGCTGTGCCGCCCTGCTGCAGCTGGCATGATGGCAACGGCAAGCCATCTGGAGCGGTAGCTGCCATCAGTAGCTCACCTTGTTTTGAGGTTAAGAAGCAGTTTGAAGGAGTTAGTGATTAAAAATATAGACTTTGGCATCAGACAGAATTGGCTTGAGTTCATCCTCCATGATTTACTAGCTGTGCATCTTTGAATAAGTTTTTTAACCTCTCTAAGTCCAAGTAAGGTTTAAATGATTCTATTTATGAAGATCTTAAAATGGTGCCTGGCATATAGCAAATACTAAATTAATGTTACATAATCTTTTTATTCTTATTCATTTTAAGGATCAGCATCTTAACCGTAATCGTTATTTGGGTCCAGCCAGTCCAGAAATGCATTTATAATAATATCTGGGAACATTATTTAGCTCAGCGTTATACAGTAATAAAAAAAAAAAAGGCTAAACTGAGAATATCTGAGCCCACATTATGGAATGGGAAACCAGAGTGTGTTTAATTATATGTGTGACTTCAGGATAACCATTTTTATTATTTGTTATTATTTTTAATTTTGTTATTACCTGTGTGTTACCTGTGTATCTTCTCAGGGAGAGCTGGAGACAGAGCCTGGACCTTTCTCTCTCTCCTCCTCTTTACTTGCTCCTTCCCACAGTAGGAGGAACGAATTATCTGATGGATGTAACTTGCAAGAATGTAACAGCAGTCACAACTTTAGTAGGGGCAGGCAGGATAACTGCAATAAAGAGTGGGCTTTTCTCTCTTCCTTTTTTGGGCGTCTTGATGATGAGGAGTCAGCATGTGGATAGGACACAGAGCCCTGGCTCAGGAACATCAGCTGAGTTCCCGTTCTCTGAGTTTTGGCTTCTTTATCACACTTGGACAACTAAGGTCAATCCTTTACCTCCAATTCAGGAGGAAGTTCCATGCTGGCCTCTCGTCTAAACCACTTTCTCCAATCTTTGAAAAAAAGCTAATTAACATTTTGATTTAACTCTAATGTTAATCTACAATCATGATAACTATAACATGAGATTCTGATATCCATGTCCATTTCTTTAGCCATTGAATGATGAGTTATTAATTCATTCACCCACTCACTCATTCATACATTAATTCTGGAGATTTACTGCTCAATATTTGTTGAGTGCCTACTGTGTACCAGGGACTCTCTTAGGCACTGCAGCTACAACAGTGTACAAAACAGACTAGAATATCTACCCCAATGAGACTTACATTTTAGTAGGGAAGTCAGACCATAAATGATAGAAATAAATAAAATATAAAAGTATAAAAAATTATAAAATGTGATGTACACTGCTGAGGAAAAGCAAAGCAGAGAATAAGGTTAGGAAGTGTTGTAACTGGGATGGGGTCATATTTTGGATTGGGTGATCAGTAAAGGCATTATAGAAATGGGAAAGGACTGAAGGAAGAGAAGAAGCAAGATCTGAGCTACCTAGGGTACGGGTCCTGGTAGAATGAACAGGATGTGCACAGGCCAGAGGTGGAGACGGCCAGTGTGGCTGAATAGGATTTTGACACTTCGAATACAAGAGAAGCCTCTGGAGGATTTTAAGCACAGGGGTGATATGATATGCCCTATATTTTAACAGTGCACAGAAAAGACACAATTTCTGCCCTTATGAAATTTATATTCCAATAGAGGATGCAGATGATAAACAAAATTACTAAGTAAAATTTACAGATGGAAGGTGATGCTACTAAAGGAGAATAAGTGTGGGAGAGAGGGCATTTCGGCCACCATGTTGAGAACAGATTGTTGTGGAACCCTAGAGAGAGTGTGAGTGTGGATGGAAGAGGGACAAGTTAAAGGTCATTGCAGCAACTGAGGCAAGAGATAGTGAGAGTGACTGACAGCAGGATGGTAGGAGTGGAGGTGGTGGGACATGGCCAATTTGGGACACATTTAGAAGGCAGAGCCAACTGGTCTCTGCTGTTAGATTGAATGTATGGTGTGAAAGAAAGAGAATTCAGTAATGATTCCAAGGTTTTTAGGCTAAGTGACTGGAAAGATGGCATATCCATTAACTAAGAGGTGAAAGGAGCAGGTTTTGGAGAAACTAGGAGTTCGTTTTGAACTCGTTGTTTGCAAGGCCTAATATATATTCAAGTAGATGTGTTGAGGGGGGTGAACTGGAGTTAAGATAGAAGATTTGGCATGGGTTTTTCCTTTTCAGATCATGCTTATTGTGAGCCATCATCTTGGCTTGCTCTTCACAGCCAAGAAGCAGTGAAGCACATTGGTTCTACAGTTTGATTCCCTGGGCTCAAGTGTGGCTTTGAAAGCTTTATGCTGTTAGGCAATTATTGAACCTCTCGCTGCCTCAGTTTTGCCATCTGTAAAATAGAAAATAATTGTGTGACTCAGGATTGTTGTGTGAATGAAATGAGTTCATCCCTTTCACGATCTTGGCATTGAGCAAGGAATGAAATATTATTCAAAAATTTTGAAAAAATTATAATAGCAGTAGCTAATATTAATATAGCCTTTATTTTATGCCCAACCCTATTCTAGAAACTTTGTAATATATTAACTGATTTATCACTCAAAAAACCCTAGGAGGCGGATACTATTACTTCCTAATGGCATGGAGATGGCATGGATGGTTAAGTTACACAGGTAGCAGGTGGTAGAGCTGGAGTCCAATCCCAGGCAGTCTGGCTTCAAAGGGCATGAACTTTAATACCACACAGCACTATCTCTCAGACCATGTTAGCTATGGGTATTATTTTCCTGGGTTTTTCCTTCCTTTTATGAGAGCATCCATTCTTAATCTACTTATGAAGCTGCTCAAAGTTCACTTAGAGTCCAGTATTTATCAATTGTACTTCTAAGGCATATGGTTACCTTCAATATACTTTGCAAAATAAAATATCGAATTGCCCTAGGAATGACCCAACTCCCCATTTGCCAGGTCCTGTTGCTTCCTGTCCTTCTCTAATTTGGGCACTCCATCTTCTGCATCGGGTGATAAGCATTCTGTCTCTGCAATAGCAATGCAGAGATTCAGGTCTGCCTACTTTAATGAGAAGAGATTCTTGGTTGAGATTCCATCTCCCATGGCTGCTGCCACTTGGGGGCATTCTTGTTTTACCATTTTATGTCCACTGGTATGTGCACAATAGCTGCATAGCTAGGTGGTAACTCATAAACACTTGGGTTCACTCTCGCCATACCATATCATAAATAGAATATTTTATTTCTAACAGATATTTTAAATCTCTATCCAGCATCTTGTTAGGTAAAATATAATATTTTAAAAATCAAGTAGATGTTTTTTAGTCATGTAAATATTCCAAGTATTTAGTTATAATCATAGTATATGTACAATAAATAACAAAGCAATGGCTTTGGCATGTGCTTGTGAAAATAACAGGACTAGATATTTTAAGGAAAAATCCTAATTATATAATTGGAGTAAAAATGGACCTTTTGAACTCTCTGCACAAATAATGATATAAACCAGTGGTTGTCAAATCCGAGCATGGGCCAAATCCATCTGGGGCCTGTGAGCTAAGAAACCTTTTTATATTTTTAAATGGTTGAAAAAAAAGATGAATGATATTTTGTGACACATGAAATTATATGCAGTGCAAATTGAGGCATCTATAAATAAAGTTTTATTGGAACACAGTCATACTTATTCACACAATATCGATGGCTGCCTTCACACCACAGTGACAGAGTTGAGTAGTTGTGATACAGATCATATGCCTGCAAAGTCTAAAGCATTTACTATCTGCTCTTTGCAGAAAAAGTCTGTTGATCTCTGATGTAAACAAATAAGCAAATAATGCCCCAAGTATCCTTGCTAAGGCCAGAGTCCTACAACAGGGTTTGTGTGTCCCTCTGTTCAGAATAGGCAGAGCCTTCATTTGGCTACAGATGCTGATTGCAATCAGAGGAGACAGTCAGGGGAAAAACATTCTGCCTAATTCCATAAAACACTCCATTTTTATCTTAATATGCATTTCCTTTGAAAAGAAGATGGTTCTTAAAAATTGTTGATTTGTTTTCCAGAAACAAAGCAGTCATGGATGTAGAAATATATCTTGAAAGCCTCAGTAAAAGAGGACTTTTGTTTTTCAGAATGAAAGTTATCTTATTACGTTCTCATTATAAAACCATATGTTTAGTGCAAAACAGTAGAAAAGCCACAGAGAAGCTAAACATGAAAGCAAAAACTACCTAAAATCTCACCTCTCAGAAATAATCAGTGTGACATAAGTTTATCCTGTGGCTTAACAGAATTATTACAGAAAATTTTATTAACAGAAAATATTGGCAAAGGCAATCTGATGTTGGTGTGTATGCAGCTGAGGAGCCCTTTCCAAGGTGAGGGTGGTCGGGTGGCCCACCTTCCTACTCCACAGGGAAGTCCAATGTCTCTTTGCAGGAAACTAGTAGGTTTGATCACTGTCTAAACTTCAGGTAGCTCAGTTTACCTTGGGAATAAAAGCAGGAAAATGTTCTACAGAAAGCATTGCATATGCATCCATTTATTTAACTTTTCAACCAACCAATCGGTGAATAGTAAGCATATTAGTTTTCCACTGCTGCTGTAACAAATGAACACAAATTTAATTACTTTAAAACAGCACAAACTTTTTTTTCTTAGATTTCTGGTGGTCAGAAGTCTCAGGTCAAGGTGTTGGCAGAACTATCTTCCTTCTGGAGGTTTTCGGGAAAAATACATTTCTTTACTTTTTCTAGATTCTAGAGGCCCAGTGCATTTTTTGACTTGTGGCATCTTCCTCCATTTTCAAAATACATCACTCCAATATCTGGTTTTATGATCATATCTCCCTTTTTCTCAATATCTTGCCTCCCTTTTTTAAGGATCCTTGTAATTACACTGGATCACTGGCTAATCCCGGATAATCTCCCCATTTCAAGATCTGTGATTGAATCATATCTGCAAAATCCCTTTTGCCAGCTGAGTTCACATAGTCACACGGTATAGGGATTAGGACATGGACATCTTTGGGAGGCCATTTTTCTGTCTACCACAGGAAGTGAGCACCAACTTTGTTCCAGACACTAAACTAGGCTCTGGGAAACTAGAGATGAAAAGCTGAATTCCAGGCCAGAGGTAACAGATATGGGGCAATGTGCAAATTCCACAGAGAAGGTGGCCTTTGCTGGGAATCAATATTTGTTTTCCTCATCAACATTATAACAAAATGATGTTGAATAAAATGCTGTTATTCAGGAATCTGCTATATTTAGGAGAAGTGAGTCTCTTTCTGTAAGATCCCATTGGATTTGCCTGATGAGAATTTTAACCAAACATGGTTTCAATGGGATTAATTGTAAGAGAGTTTATGGGTAAAATTTGTCCTCTGCTTTCAATCTCAGGGAATGTGGTAGAAGGACAGAGCACCTTTTCTACTGTGCTGTAGAAATGACTCAGAAATTTGCTTATAGGTTTGACTGTAGGCTTCACCCTTCTCACTTAATGTTATATATCCCCAACATGAAGGAGAGATCCAACTTAGGGTTCAAGATGGCCTGAGTAATTGACATTTTCTACCACAAGGCAGTGTGCTGAATGCTAAGAAAGTGATACCAAAGGATTACTAGACCCTATGGTTAATATGAAGTAAAAAGACATGTGAAAGCCTCTGCCCTGTGTTTTTCTCCTACTTTCCTGAGATTTCCATCTCAAAGAAATTTAACAAATCAAAGTGCATTCAGGCCCAGAAAGATCATTCCTGATTTGGGGCAGATTATCATTGGGTAAATGAGACATTTTAGGAAGTTATTTTAACTTGGAAAATAATAAATTCCATTACTAACAGAGCTATAGGTATTAGGCAGGTTAATGTTTTGCATTAGATAGCAGCCTTTACAAACCAAAAGTAGATGCAAGTATTTAAGTGCATTAGTCAGAAATCTTTTGGTTTTAAATTACAAGAGGCCCATCTCAGAGTAGTTTAAAGTCCAAAAAAAGATTCATTGACTAACATGAGTGGGGGATTAAAGACATAATTCTGTATTCAGTCATGGCTGAATCTACGATTGAAGTAATGCCATTAGATTGTCTCTATTTCTGTACATCTTGACTCTGCATTCCTCTGTATTTGTTCTTTCTCAGCGTGGTGGCAAAGATGCATGCTGGTACCCTTAGGCATACATTTTCCTTTCAGCGAATGATTTCGCAACAAAAGGAGCACCATTTTCCCAGTAACTCCAGGAAAAGTCCCAGGAGTGATTCTAGTTGGATTGGCTTAAGTCACATTCCCCTCCCTGAAGCTTTCAATTTTAAGAGGGATGTGGACTTTTATAAGTCAGGCCTGGGTCGTGTGCCTATTTCATAACCTAGAAGTAAGTTCAGTTCTCCAACAACACGTGGACAAAAAATGGAGCAGGGATGTTTCCCCAAAGAGGTGCTGACTAGATAGAAGGTGATGATTCCTATTGGATGGGCTCATCTATGAGGGTTGGCAGCAGCAGTAGACATCACCCAGGGGTACCATAGGAAAGTGGTGGTGGATGCCCTGTGGTGACTAATATATCTTACTTGCGAACATTCATGAGAAACCCCCATCCCAGAAGTCCCCACAATATCCTGCTCAGGGGCAAATTTGTTGGAAGAAAGGGAGGTTTTTCATCAGCAGATAAATAACCTATGGAAGCATGAGTTACATGGGTAAAGCCATAAATGAAAATCAAAGTGAGAATTTAAAGTTAGATACTGTATAGCAGGGCTTACAAGGGAATCAATTTGTGTTAAAAGGCTCCATTTTTAATGCTCGCCTATTTTGTGATGTTTCTTTCTTTTTTTCTTTCTTTCTTTTTCTTTTTTTTTTTTTAATTTTTGAGATGGAGTATCACTCTGTCGCCCAGGCTGGAGTGCAGTGGTGCGATCTCAGCTCACTGCAAGCTCTGCCTTTCAGGTTCGTGCCATTCTCCTGCCTCAGCCTCCCGAGTAGCTGGGACTACAGGCGCCCGCCACCACGCCCAGCTAATTTTTTGTATTTTTAGGAGAGATGGGGTTTCACCGTGTTAGCCAGGATGGTCTTGATCTCCTCACCTCGTGATCCACCTGCCTCAGCCTCCCAAAGTGCTGGGATTACAGGTGTGAGCCACCGCCCCCGGCCGTGATGTTTCTTTTATACTGTATATGCTGCTGCTTGGAAAGATGGAAGCTGATTTATGGCGGTAGAAAGGGGAAGTTAGTGAAGGATGAGAAGGAGCAAGTGTGGAGGGGAGCTGAAGATGGGAAGAGCAGAGAACTGGTATGCATTTAGATTGAATTTAAAGGTCATATTCAGAAATTTCTATAAATATATATATTACACAGCAATAAGAAGTTTAAAAATGTTAGTCTTTGATTTATTGGTGCAGTTCTTGGGCACTGAAATAGATCCACTTCTCCACCAAAATGTCTTCTACTGTTTTTATAGGGGTCTTTTCAAACAGTTACAGAAGCAGCAAGCTATTTTCTGGATATATTTTCTGTTAATTAATAGTGCTGGAGTAACTCTTGAATTTAATGGATACTTTGTAGTACATACTCAGTTGGTTACTTCTATAATATTTTAAAGTTTTTTAGACTGATTTAAGATGGACTGAATTAGGTGAAAAGGGAATGGAAATTGGATGTAAGGATAAGAGTTTCCTTTTCTTTTTTTCTTCCCTCCTTCCTTCCTTCCTTCCTTCCTTCCTTCCTTCCTTCCTTCCTTCCTTCCTTCCTTCCTGTCTCTCTCTCTCTTTCTTTCTTTCTTTCTTTTTTTTTTTTTTTTTTTTTTTTGAGACGGAGTCTCACTCTGTTGCCCAGGCTGGAGTGCAGTGGCACGATCTCGGCTCATTGCAACCTTTGCCTCCTAGTTTCAAGCGATTCTCCTGCCTCAGCGTGCCAAGAAGCTGGGATTACAGGTGCGTGCCACCATGCCCATCTAATTTTTGTATTTTTAGTAGAGATGGGGTTTTGCCATGTTGGCCAGGCTGGTCTCAAAACTCCTGACTTCAGGTGATCCATGCCCCCCAGCCTCCCAAAGTGCTGGGATTACAGGTGTGAGCCACTGTGCCCGGCCAAGAGTTTCCTTCTTAACTTCATCATATACTAGATGTATAATCTTTGGATAGTTAATTAATCTCTCTCAGTCCATGTATTCCAATCTATAAACTAGATATAATAATACCTACCCAGAAGCTTGCTTTGAACAATAAAGTAGGTAAAGACTCTGCAAAGTGCCTGGCACATTTTTGGGCATAAATAAATATTTGTGCAACAGACAAAACTTGTCGTGGAATCATAGAAACAATAATCTCACATTTCAGTTGTAGCATAGTTCTCACAAATTTATCTATGGCCTGGTCTTTTTGATGAATTTCCAAAGAGTAAGTGATTTATTAGGTGAAGCCCCTGAGAGTGGTGAGCTCAAAGAGGCTTTCAGGAAATATATCCACCACGGGAATTTTAGTAGCCTGCTCCTTGTTCCAAATCCTATTTAGTCAGGGTTAAATATGCTGGACCATCAATCTGAATATAAATACATACTTCTTTTTTAAAACCTCAGAGACAAATTACAAATTATGACCTATAAATGAACCCAGGGCATTTCTACTTCTTCTTGGAAGATTTCCAAGATGCCATTAAAGAGACTTGCAGTTGCTTATTAGTATATTTAAGCACTACCCTCTCCAGACTCACTATGCCAAGGAATAGTGGTTAAGAATTGATCTGCTTGTGGCCAGATGGGCCAGCAAAAAGTATAGCAAAAATCACTTAGGGAAGGTAGATATAACAATGTGTGTGATCTTATTGCAGATGGCATTTATCTTAGTCTGCTTGGGCTTCATAGCAAAACACCATGCACTGGGTGACTTAAACAATAAACATTTATTTCTCTGGTCCCTGAGGCTAGAAGTCCAAGACCAAGATGCAAGCAAGGTAGATTTTATTTTGAGGCCTCTTCTCTGAGTGGGTGCTGTCTCGCCGTGTGCTCACATGACCTCTTCTTTGTGTGAAAGAGAAGAGAGCGAGCTCTGGTGTCTCTTCTTCTTATAAGTATACTTATAAGAAGTATACTTCTCATACTTAAGAACTTATATACTTCTTATGGTATGCATCATGAGGGCCCCACCCTCATGACCTCACCGAAACCCAACTATCTCCAACGGCCCTACCTTCAATACTGCCACATTAGGGGTGAGGGCTTCAACATATAAATCTCCGGGGGGACACAAACATTCAGTCCACAACAGCATTTATGAGTGTCAAAAGATGTGGGAAAATATGGCCACAATCCAAAAGACTCATAACCTCTTCAATCTGACTGTTCATCCCTCCCGTGCAAAACTAATTGATTATCATATTAAGTCATCATTCCCTTTTCCCCAACCCACCTCAGCAATTTTAAAACCAGTTCTACCTTGCACCCAGAGAATTATTTTAGCATTTGCCCTGTCACACAATTACTGCCTACTCATCACCAATATTGTGACTTTGACAATACTACCCTTTTTTGAGGGGGAAGAGAGCATAATATTTGTAATAAATGAATATTTGCATAAATAAACAAATTTTGCAAGCTGTTTGAAGTTGAGTTTTGTAGAATTATCCTACATGAAGTCTATAAAAAGGAAAACTGGAAGATAAGAATTTATCAGTGTCAGTTTAGTATTAACCCAGGGAAACAAAGATTATCTAACAGAGGGTTCTGATCTTCTTTTGTGGGTAAGATCTTACCAGGCTTTGCTGGTGATGAGATAAAATATCCCTGTTGGCTATCAACTTTCTTGTACCTTATTTTTCCCTGTTCACTAAGAAAGATGCTGATGACTAATTTGGCTTCTCAGGTATCTTGATATGAGGAAGAGTAAGCTCCAAAAAGTGGCATAAAATTCTAGTCCTTGGCAAGAGGAAGGCATCCATTGTAAATTACATACATCAGGTTTTGGTGAGTCCAATTTATGAGAATCAGTTCTCCAAGTCTGGTCAACCCTGGTGGACTGAAAAAAAATGAGTTTCTAGACATCAAACTTCGAACAAAAGCCTGGTAAACAGACCAGAGCAAGAAATTCAGCTCAGTGAGACCTTGCTCGAATTGCCAGCTAGTGTGTGTCTTCATCTGTTATGTCTTCTTGCTTGAACAAATCTGAATGGGCAAGCAAAGTGGTCGTGTCAGTTGCCACCTGCCAGCTGTTGTGTCATCTTCACTGACACAGAGAACTAACTCCCTTTGCCATCCCCACACAACAGCTCTACCCCATGAATAGAATACTTGGCAGCATACACAGCAACTATGCCAGAATGCTGCAGACATAAAATAGAATCATATTTTCAGGATCTCTGATAATTTCTTCATATGTAACATGCCACCTCCTCCGAGTCCACCACCCCTTAAAACAGCCTAGTTTTAAAGGGACATTTTTTATGTTAAGAATCAGTGAAGGGTTTTAGATGCATTTGAAAAAATTGAGTACAATTCTTCCTTTGAGTGGAAGGTTATACATGGGTACAGTTACAACACCCAGCCCAACCAGAACTGTATCTCTGAGCACGGTTGATAGCATCTGAAGTTAGAAACTGTGTTCTGGAAGAAGATGAGCTAAAAACTTTGAGGTGGCCGGGCACAGTGGCTCATGCTGTAATCCCAGCACTTTGGGAGACCAGGGCGGGCAAATCACCTGAGGTCAGGAGTTTGAGACCAGTCCGGCCAACATGGTGAAACCCAATCTCTACTAAAAATACAAAAATTCGGTGGGTGTGGTGGCAGGCACTTGTAATTCCAGCTACTAGGGAGGCTGAGGCAGGAGAATTGCTTGAGCCTGGGAGGCAGAGGTTGCAGTGAGCTGAGATTGCATCACTGCACTCCAGACAGGGCAACAGAGTGAGACTCCATCTCAAAGCAAAATAAATAAATAAAAAATTAAAACTTTGAGGCAAGTTAAGTAGAAGGCATTTTTCCTCATTCACATTACAGACTAGACATTCTGGTAGTTTTCTGTCCACTAACCAATTTTTAATACAGATATTCTGCATTCACTCTTTTTGCTGAGTCTTCCTGGATTTTTCCCTATTCTCCAAACAGCATCTTGCTGTCAGTATAGTCTCTGTAATTCTTCAGGGTACAAGTTCCACTGAACTGCGTGCATTAACACTATCTTTTAACTTTAAACGGACCTTTGTCCTTAGAGCACCTGTCTCTATGAATAATTCATTAGTGAATGTTTACTGGTAACATTTTAAATTCTCCTTCATTTTAAACAACTTCCCTGGATCTCCTTTTTTTTTTTTTTTTTTTTAGAGTTGTGTATTTTTTTTTCTTAAAACTCTTACTGGAGACCACCTTCTAGATATCCTAGGAATATATAGATACAACATGCAGAGGCTTTCTTTAAGTAGAGATGTCCGTGATGACCTGTCTGTGTATTGCTCACATAAAATATCTCCACAAAAATAATAATTCTTCTGATAATGGAATAGTGAAGTGTATAAAGCACACAAAGACACAATTCAGGAATAATTCTTCCAAAGAGACAAAAATTGAGATGCCCCGAATATCTTTAAATATCAGGATTTTGACTGAAGCCTCAGGCCTCAAGTTGCTCACTAAATTATGCCTAAAATGTCAAGCTGAAGTCCAGTCTTGTGCTAAGACTATCAGTTACCTTATGATAAATATTCCTTCCTTTGAGAACCAAGGTGTCCTCTGAGTCCTAACATGTGTATGCTAAACGAGCTGTTCAATAGATGTACCCAAACCACTGATCCAAATGCTCATGTGGACTTATGACATGTCAGTAGAAATTCCTTTACAGTTTGAAGTCAATCAATAAGTGTCTTTTAGTTTTTGTCATTTAACCAGTTGTCCTTCATACAGTGCAAAGATATGCTTCTTGTCCACCAGGATTTCATGAGATCCATACCAGAACCTAAGGTTGTGGGCATGGGAAGCATCAAATTCTACATGTAGGTCCCTGGGAGTAATGGTGAGAGGTGACAATCTTATTTCCACATCTTAGTTGTCTTTTCCAGCTACTGAGGACACAGCACAACACATAAGTTATTGGTTTAATATATATGTTGCATCTGGCAGGATAGCTCCCCAATGCTGCAGAATGTCCCTGAGTTGGTGCCTAACATAAGCCCGTCACCATTAATCCTAATGCCATTTCACCATTTCATAAACTGGATCCTTCTGGGGATGGGTACAGAGAAAGCTAATTGCTGCACTTCCTTTGAGGTACATGGATATCTTTGTCTCAGGCAATGTTACATGGGACATAATATCAACAGATCAGGCAGGCATTCTTAAGTCTAAGAGAAGTGGTACTGAACAGGGAAGGAAAACTCATATTCAAAGTATGTCTTGATTATGGTAAGGACAAATAGCTATGCTTTTTAGGCTATGTGGAATGTTCTCTGGACCCTAACCAGGTTAACTCCATGAAATTATACCAATTAAGTGAAGCAGCTACTTGATAACCTCTACACTCAATTTCCTGCTGTTCTGTGTCCCAGTTAACCACAGGTAAAAGAAGCCTCAGTAATTGTGAGGCCTGCATGGCAGAATTCATAGCTACACTGCTTACCACTTAAATGGAGTCCTCTGTCTTCAGATCAGTGAACAATCCAACTCCAAATCCATCATGAGGTCTACATTTCCAGGGCCACTGCCAGTGTTGTCTTAGCATGGGTTTCCTAGAAAACAGGATCTGAGGCAAAAACTTACATCCTGACATTGTAGAGTAGAATTTAATCCCAAGAAAGCAGAAGTAAGGGAAAATGGGAAGTGACACAAGGGAAGGAGGGAGGGCAAACATGATGGAATGTGCCGGTGAGCTGGCCACCACTCCTAGATAATGAACAAAGCTGATGACTTGACCTCATAGGATATCTTCAGAGAGGCCAAATATAGCATTACTGCACCTTTGAAATAGCTCATGGTTCAGAGACTGGAGGGGGTGAATTGGGAAAGAGAGGGAGGAAGGGAGATGAATTTATTTCATCCTCTAGTGTTTTCTCCCATTAATTAATTAAGCTCATCCCATGAAGTGTTACTTCTCTTGCACTTTTGGGTTGGGTTGTATTGCCTCTTCTTTCCAGGAAGCTGCTGGGGAAGCAGAGCTCCTACTGGTCCCTCCTTCTCAATCAGCTCTATGCTTGGGGTCATTTGATCTACATGTGTGTGGTTGGAAAGAGGGCAGCTTCAGTGACTTGGCTTTGTGACTATGGGAACTGTGTTAAGGGTACTTGGTTGAAGGAGGGGTGAATACAAACAGTGAGAAGTAGGTATAGCCATAAGAATCTGGAAGTATTGCATAAATTGAATGTTGCTATAACAGAATACCACAGACTGGGAAATTTATAATGAATAAAAATGTATTGGCTTATGGTCCTGGAGGCTGTGAAGTCCAATATTGGGGGGGGGGGGGCATCTTGCAGGGGCCTTCTTGCTGTGTCATCCCACGGTGGAAGAGAGGATAAGAAAGAGAGAGAAAAGCAGGCCAAACTCATCTTTTTATTATGAACCCACCCCAGTAATAATGAACCCATTCCCACCATAACAGCATTAATCCATCCATGAGGGCAGAGCCTTCATGGTCTAATTACCTGTCATTAGGCCTCACCTCCCAACATTATTGCACTGGGGATTAAGTTTCTAACACACAAACTTTGAGGGACACATTCAAAGCATAGAACTGCATCTGGTAAAGACTCAGAAAATTGTTTGAGAAACTATACCTATACCCCATTAGACTCTTTTCTGCCTAGAAATTCCACAGGAATAATCAAGAATACATTTCCAGCCTGTATTCTCGTAAAACATTTATACTTCTTGCATCCCTAGGGCACCTAGTAAAGTGCCTGGCACACCAAATGCTCTAGGCAATTTAGGCTTTAGAAGCCTTTAGAAGCCTTATAATTCTTAGGAAGCTGTCTCCAGTGTCTGATGGACCCAGTGGACAAATTTTCACACTATGGATTTATCTTCTCACAAAGTGTACATATTAGGAAAAAAAAAAAAAAAGGAAAAGAAGAAACCTACTTTCCATGACATTCAATTGAATTGCCTGGTTCATTTCTATAACTTAAATCACATAACCTACTGGAAATAATTTTTTTTTTTTTTTTTTTTTTGAGACGGAGTCTCGCTCTGTAGCCCGGGCTGGAGTGCAGTGGCCGGATCTCAGCTCACTGCAAGCTCCGCCTCCCAGGTTTACGCCATTCTCCTGCCTCAGCCTCCCGAGTAGCTGGGACTACAGGCACCCGCCACCTCGCCCGGCTAGTTTTTTTGTATTTTTTAGTAGAGACGGGGTTTCACGGTGTTCGCCAGGATGGTCTCGATCTCCTGACCTCGTGATCCGCCCGTCTTGGCCTCCCAAAGTGCTGGGATTACAGGCTTGAGCCACCGCGCCCGGCCCCTACTGGAAATAATTTTTATCCCACTTGGACTACTTTTTTCCTTGAACATAGAGAAATGTAAACTATTTTCTTATTAAAACAGGATATTTGAATTCATGTGCCTTTTAGTAATTCAGAGCTGTTTAATTTTGGGCTTAAAACAAGCAAGAATAGCATTTAACACAGATTCTATGCTTTGTAGGTACCTTTTATATTTAGTTTGTGAGGAAAGAATGAGGATTGGAGGTGGTAGGTGGTAAGAAGAAATACAAGGGAAAGTAAAGACCTATTAATTGGTATTTGGAAATGGAAGAAAGTTTTTTTGTTTGTTCTTTTTTTTTCAACCAGAGAATCCTGTATTACAATCAATTAACATATTAAAATTGATTATCAGTATTGATAAATTAGTTTTCTTAGTCAATATTTCAGGTGCTTGAGCTATCATTCAGTGAAATTCACCCAACATCACTAAGTTATATCGTTTGAGAATTTATATATTAATATAACAAGTAAAAACAATCAATTACTGGAATGGTTTAGCTAGACCATGATAATCATCTACAATAATTCATATTAAATAAAGATCTTCACTATTCTTGGACATGGATGGGTATGTAAGGGGATTACTACATAGTCTATTCAATTAGAACATGTGCAGGAACTAAGACTCCATTAAATCAACCTCATTCAGGTATTACTCCTTAGCAGCATTTGAAAGGTGTTTTTTTTTACAGTTTTATTTGGCAAGGATAAACTATATGAAAATGGGAGTTGTTTATAATTAGCTAACATATTTATGACCTGTAATATGCATGCTTTATAATCATGCATTATCATTCATATGTACAGCTCTTCGGTGTATGGAAATTTTGAAATAAATGTCTTCAATTGGTATTATTATTTATATTATTATTGTTATTATTATTAAAAAGATCCTACCTCAAAAGAACTGCATGCCCTGAGAAATAATCAAGCCAGGCTGTTTTAGGGCTTTGCTATTGAATTACCTATTTCATGTTGAACACACACCTGTTGCATTGCCAAACCCAAGGTCTAAGGTGCTTTAGTGGTAGACAGAATAGTTGAGATAGAGGGTGGAAGAGGGAAGGATGAACAAGACTTACAAAACTTACAAAAACTCCTGTCTGTTTAGCTATCTGAAATGCAACCATGAGCTCTATAGTCTTTAGGGTTGTTTGAGTGTTGCTCATTGAGTTCTTTAAGAATTGCCAAAAACCAGCCAGGTGCGGTGGCTCATGCCTGTAATTCCAGCACTTTGGGAGGCCAAGGCAGGGGGATTAGTTGAGGTCAGGGATTTGAGACCAGCCCGGCCAACATGGTGAAACCCAGTCTCTACTAAAAATACAAAAATTAGCCAATGTGGTGTCACACAGCTGTAGTCCCAGGTACTTGAGAGGCTGAGGCAGGAGAATTGCTTGAACCCAGGAGGCAGAGGTTGTAGTGAGCTGAGATCATGCCACTGCATTCCAGCCTGGGCAACAGAGGAAGACTCCGTCTCAAGAAACAAACAAACAAACAAACAACCCTCCCCCCCTTAAAAAAAACCCTTTGTTAGCCTCTGTCTTGCATTTCCTGTTTGCCTATTTTACTTGTGAATTCTCCATGGTGGAATAGTTTCACCGCAGCAGAATGTCTTACCAGTGCCCGTAATGCCACCTTAGGAGGCTTGGAATTGCAGTGCTCCTCAGACCACTTGCCAGCTGCTTAGCTATGTTGCTGGAGCTCTTTTAGGCCATCTCTTCACATCACTGATTTTTTTTTCTCTTTTTCACTAATAGTTATAACTAGATTACCAGGAGCCAGTGTCCCAGGATCCTCATATATCAATGGATTAATACCTTCCCTATTTCTCTTATGACCCAATACTTATCACTGAATTCCTGTACTGGCCCTCATTGATTGGCTGCCTAGCTCTCTGCTCCATTATCAGGACAGAACTCCAACACTATGGTTTTCAACCTTCCACAGAGGGAGGGGGAACTTTGGTTTCCAGTTCTCCCTATTTTCTGATTGGGTGTTGGGGTGAGATCCATACTGCATAACTTGAAATGTTTCAGACTTTTGAGTGGTCCCTCCGTTTGTGGATTCCTGATCACTGTGTTTGACTAATGAGATCTGACACTCAGTACTGACGGCTTCTGGAATTAAAAATGTGAGGCAGTGTCCACCTAGGCACTAGCTTGGACAACCCAACTCTCTTTTGCCTGTGTCTGTATTTAAATTGGTTTTTCCTAATTCCTATTTTGATGTCGCCAACTCAGAGGTTGCAGTCCAGGGCCACCTGGATTATGACCAATGTGAAATCTTATGAGAACCCCGTGGCAATTCCTGTGAGAATGAAATGGAAACAGAATAGATAACTTTGGAGAAAAAGACCATCAAAGCATGTCTGAGAACATCTTGGTTTGTGTCATTGGTCTCCAGGGCCAGTCCTAGTGACAACATTGTTCAGAACAGGGCAATTTGTATATACAGCATCTCTCCATCTTTCATTTTCAAAAGGATTTATTTTTATCCCCAAAATATCTTCCAGTTTACTTGTCCTAAGGAGCCTTGCTTCTTTGGCAGTTTTCCGCTGGCCACATTAGTTGGAAACCTCTGAGCACCTCTGCTTTGCTGCCAATCCCTATCTGACTGACAGCATCTAAGAGATGACCTCCTCTGGAAATAAGCAGGAAAATTTCTGAGGAATAACTAAAAAGTCTTGTAGAAAACAAAGCCTTCTTCCAACCACTTACAGTTTTCCTCTAAGTGCTCAGCAAAGAGAAACAGCTCATGGAAATCTTTCTCCTTGTGTTTGCCCTTCAAGGGCCAGCAAACCTTTTTCTCTTCATTATATAGGACTGTTTGGGTGGAACAGTAACTTAGAGATGTCATCATTTCATGGAAGGGTCTTGTCTTTAATATGCAGAGTAGATGAAAGCCTGTAGAAATGTGAGCACAGTGTAAAAGGATTTTACACTGCAGTGTGAATAATGACAATGTTTTTAATTGAGAAGAGCATTGCTGTGCATGAGCCAAGAGACTCCTTCTGCAGCTGTTGGGAACCATTTCCTCCAGGACTCATCCCACTAGTCTATCATCAGGTGAGAGTGTCTCTTGGGCTGCCTGCCAGTTCTTGGATGGCTGAAACACTTGCCTGGGCTCTGGCTGCTCACCTCACAGTGCTCTGTGAACAGAGTTGCCCAGAGTGACTCACACAGAAAACTGTTACCTCATTTTGTTGAATTCCATTGTGTGGGCTGAAGGTTGAATTTGGCTGGGAGAGAGGAAAGTGAGGACCAGAGATGAGGCGACTAATTGACAATCCCAATTATGAAATGACACATGAGAGCATCAAAGGTCTTAAAAAGGAAGGTAAGGTGAGGAATTTGCCCTCTATTGGATTTCTTTTGCTGCAGGGTACTTGTGAGTCACAGACTGAACTGGGGGCAGGCACAGTGAGTTCAAGAGGGTTGATGCAATGATATGAAAATGTTTCAGTGAACAACCCCCAGTGAAATCTCATAGGGCATAAGGGTAAGAAATGACTCTCATTTCTACTGAATGAAAAGCAATAACCTTGAGAAACCCCATTACTGAGTGGCTGTCCTGGTGCTAGTGTAGCTCAGATGCAAGCTGGACTTTACCAACCCCTTACGAGATAGGGTTAGCTTAAATACTTATTTCATGTTTTATAGTCTTTGGGCTCTAGTTTTCATGTGTGCTGACTTTGATCCTGCTTCATGTGGGCTCAGAGATAAAATTAAATTCCTTCCTTGATTTCTCAAAAATGTCCAGTTTAACAAAACAGAAAAAGTTGTAGTCAATTTTATTAAAATTTGGGGGTTATAGGAAAAGTCACATCACAGCTTACCAGGTAAAAAAAGCTAACTTTTCATATTAGGCATTTCTGTTTTTCCAATGTTTTTGTCTTAATCTCATCCATTACTACCAAGGCAAGCTTCTCATTCGCTCATCACCTCTATGAGCTCTTAGACTTCTGCTGTTTCTACTTTCTCCTGCTTTTCTTCACTCAGCCCTTCCAGACTGTCCTAAGGGGCCTTTAAATTTTCTTCACTCTATTTTGCAGAACGATTCAGTTTCTCCTGACTTCAAATCACAGACTTTGATATCTAAACCCAATAAGGATCCAATAAAACAGTAGTAATGATGAAAAATCAAGACAAAAAAAAGCAAAAAAGTTTTTGCACCACTATTATTCATTTAACCAATATTTGCTGAGTGGTTACTGTGTTAGGCACTGTTATAGATACTAACCATCTCTGTACAGAAATTTGCACAGCATCTTTACCCTCTCAGGATTTTACCTGGTTTCAATTAGAATACCACATTGGTCGCCCTTGAGCCCAGATTTTTGGCTAGTTCTGATTTCTGCACCAATAGTTCCTTCATTCATTCTGTCCTGGAAGACAGACATATCTCTAACCCATCCAATCTGTGGGTGAGTCAGAGAAGTAGTCAACTAAGGGGACCCTGGATTCTAGTTTTGGGACTGGAGACTTCCTCTCTGAAAGTTTCTGTGGTGTTTGTCACAGTCTTCAGATATACTGAAGAGATGATCAAAGGACAGTGATGGCCCAGACAGGACTGAATTTGGTCCTCCAAATGGATTTAGTTTTCTAAGAGCCTTCTTTTCCCTTCCTTCCTTCTTTCCTTCCCTTCCTCCCTCTTTCCCTCCCTCCCTCCCTTCTTTTCTTTTCTTTTCTTTTCTTTCTTTTTGATGGAATCTCACTCTGTCACCCAGGCTGGAGTGCAGTGGTATGGTCTAGGCTCATTGCAACCTCCACCTCCTGGGTTCAAGCGATTCTTCTGCCTCAGTCTCCCAAGTAGCTGGGATTACAGGTGCCCACTATCATGCCCAGCTAATTTTTGTACTTTTAGTAAAGATGGGGTTTCACTCTGTTGGCCAGGCTGGTCTCAAACTCCTGACCTCAGGTGATCTGCCTGCCTCGGCCTCTCAAAGTGCTGGGATTACAGCCATGAGCCACTGCACCTGGCACCAAGAGCCTTCTGTAATGACTATGGCCGGGCACCTGGAGAGATAGTTGGGGATGCCTAGAATTTGACATGCCTGTTTGACATGATTGAGCTGAGGTGACTATTTATCAAGAACTTCTTGATTCTTTTTAAAGATCTACAATTGCTATGAAAAAGGCAAATAAACATAAATATTGAAAGTGTGGCCACTGAAATCTGACTGCTTTAAACTTGAGCCCTCTCTTACTAGATATGACATTGGGCTAGTATTTAACTTCTCTATCCTCAGTTTTCTCAACTTGAAAGCAAGTATAACAGTATTTACTTCATAGGGCTGTTGTAAGGATTGTGTGAAGTTGCATAGTGAGCCTTCATAGGCTTCCATCAGACTTGAGATGTTTATTAACCCAAACTTTATGCTGGACACTCTTACAGGTACTGGGGTTACAGTGGTGGACAAGGTATTCAAGAAGACTTCTCTCATGGAGCTTACATTCTAGTGAAGAAAGACAAATAATATTCAAATAAGTATATTTCAGAGATAATTTCAGAGAATGCTAGGTTCTATAAGGGAAGTAAAACAGTTTAATATCATAAAGAAATTGAAAGGACTTTTTTAGATAGGTGGGCAGCAAAGGTCTTTTTAAAGTAGATGACGCTGATTTTTATGCTGAACACTAAAATGTGATTCAGCATCACTGATCAGTGATTCAGTGATTTTTGAGCCAGTTACCAAGAGTGATGGCGTGGTATGTGTGTTGAGGCGGTGCCTAACAAGGGAAGATTGACAGGTGAGAGAAAGCTTTATAGGATGAGAAACCAACAAGTGCAAAGGCTCTGGAGTGGGAAAGGTTTTGTTGTTTCAGTTCTAGGATTTTTCAAAAAGCCAATGTGAGTATATGGGTGAGGGGAGACGGGCATAAGAGGATCCTAGTGAGATAGAGAGGAGCCAGACCACATAAGAAATTACTTAGTGTAGGAAAAGGATTTAATTTTTTAACCTAACTATACACAGATTTGTCAGAAGGAGAGTGACTCAATATAATCTATACTTTTAAAAGATTACTCTGAGAGTTATGTGGAGGGGAAAGTACGTGGGCAACAGTCAAAGCCAGGAGAGTAGTTATGAGACTACTGCACTTGTACAGGTAGGAGATGATGGTGGTTTAGTCCAGAGTCCTAGTGGAGGTGGAGAGAAAGTGATGGATTTGAGATGTGTTTGGGGGTGAGGGGAATAAAGCTAGTAGGACATACATACTAGCAGATTGAATATAGACAAGGGAAAAGGAAGCTATTTGTACTGCCATTCATTATGATGGGGGAAAGTGTGTATGTAGGGGATCAGATTTGGATGGAAAAAACAAAAATTCTTGTATTGGAAATGGTTAGAGAAGATTATTAGACATCCGCAAAAAGCTGTATGTGGCTTACTCACTACTTACTCAAAGGCTTCTTGCAAGCGTTTCTACAGAGGGTAGAAGATTTAACACTTGATTTCCTAAGTTCTCTTGAAGTTAGAGTTCCACACAGACTAGGTTCTAGAAATCAGAGGCATTCATGAACACTTGGAAGGCAAAAGTGAGCACTCGAACACGATGGCTGTTTGAGAGGAGATGGGATATTATGGGAAGTCACTTGGAGTCAAAACTGCTACAGGTGAGGAGCAATGGACTTCCTACAAGAACATTTCCATGGTGTGGTTTGTTTTCCTGATGTTATTTCTGACTATGTGAGATCAAGACCTGACTCCCTAGCCTTTTTAAAAAGTTTTGTGAGCTCCTCAATATCCTGTCCTTACATGCAACTAAGCACCCAGATTATTACAACTCCAAATGTTAACAATTAGCATTATTGTTAATAGTTATACCGCCATCTCCCATGACCCTCTTTCCTTTCAGGAGAACTTATGAAAATTTAATTTTAACTCATCAAGAAAGGGAATTAAAAACACCTATACGTATAAATAAACCTAATTTAATTTTGTTAATTGATAAACAGAAGAAATTCATCCGTAATTTCATGGCTAAGGAAACTTCCAAGATCCTAGGTTTGAAAAAATAGGGTTTGTCCAACAAGAAATAACAGATTGATCCATAAAAACTTATAAATCAGGATTGGGATACTCCCCTTGCTCCCTTCCAACCTTAGCAGCAAGTCCTTTCTACACTCCTTTGAGCTGAGGGCTTCTGTGTGGGTTCTGGTCTTATTGCTGTGAGAGAATAGAGGACACTGAGGTTTCTTTATGTTTGCCTATTGATTAAAGGGATACTGAAGATAACTGTCACTAAGATTGCCAAAGGCCTTCTAGATACTCTGAGGAAAGGCCTTAAGAATAAGATGGGCTGGAGTAGCCAATGAGGTCACATCATCATATAACAGTCTGTTGGCTAATCTTTTGCAACATGATATGGATGGGTAAACTTATCCTGACTATTTCTAGGGAGGATCAGTAAACAATGTCAGTCTCTTTGTAATAATAATCTGGGTTATAGCAGGCTGTGTCAGTGCTCTGACAGGATTTGCCATTCCTATTTGTATCCACAATTCTCTACTATAAGACCTATGATTCTCTGCCTAGGTATTTTCTCTGGCCACAGAAGCTTGGCCATGGAGGACTGGCTAGATGTGCTGGGGCATCAGCATTCCTGGGAACTACCCTTTAATAACAACAGACTGGAGTTGGTGGATAAATAACTTATCACTCCGTGGGTGGGACAATTCTGAGACATGCTCTCTACAGTGTTCCAGAGGGTCTCCGGAGGATGAGGCCTCAGTTCCCTACAGCAGTAACCTGCTCATGATCATATTCTGTAAAGGCTACCTTTCCTCCTCTGTCTCACTTCCCTGTTTCCTTATCAATGCAACTCCCAAAGAAATGGTTTGTACTCAAATTCTTGTCTTAGGATCTGCTTCTGGAGAAACCCAAAGTCAGATAACAGTTAACATTTATATAGCACTTACTGTTGGCTGCACATTGTTTTAAGAATTTTATGATTATTACCTTATGTAATCCTCACAACAGCCCTAGGAAATAAGTAATAATATTATCCCTATTTTACAAAACAGGATCCAGAGACTCAGAAAGTTTAAGCGATTTGCCTATGGTCACATAGCTAATAAATGTGGGAGCCAGAATTTGAACAACAGTGTCTGGCTCCACAAGCTGCATTTAGCAACAGCTACATTATACTTTAGACCTGTGCTGTCCCAAAGAGTAGCCACTCGCCACATATAGATAATTACTTTTAAATTAATCAAAAATAAATAAAATTAGAAATTCAGCTCTTCAGTTACAATAGTTATATTTCACGTGTTCAAGGGCCACATGTGTCTAGTGTCTATTATACCAGATGGTGCAGATACAGAACACTTCTATTATTGCAGAAAGTTCTATTGGACAGTACTATTATGCAAGACCCTCTTTTAAATGTATGGTCTTTCCCAAACTTCCTTAACACCATAGAAACAGTAAAAGAAACTACAGAAACACTCACCAGCCAGGAATGGTGGCTCACACCTGTAATCCCAGCGCTTTGGGAGGACAAGGTGGGTGGATCACGAGGTCAGGAGTTCGAGACCTGCCTGACCAACATGGTGAAATCCCGTCTCTACTAAAAACACAAAAATTAGCCCAGCGTGGTGGTGTGTGCCTGTAATCCCAGCTACTAAGGAGGCTGAGGCAAGAGAATCGCTTGAACTCGGGAGGCGGAAGTTTCAGTGAGCCGAGATTGCACCATTGCACTCCAGCCAGGATGACAGAGCAAGACTCTGTCTCAAAAAAATAAAAAAATAAAAAAAAAAAATAAAGAAAAGAAACACTCACCTATTCAGAAACTTCCTCTATAGAGGCCATAGTGAGAGCTAGAAAAGATAGGAAAATGGCCTTTGAGTAGCTGCAGTAAATGTTGTAATTCAGTGCTCTAGAGCCCTTTAGCATTCTTCAGCTCTGTATGTAGGAGAGATACCTAGATCCTTTCCTTAACGTCCTTCCTTCTGATTGGCTCCAGCCAGTTCTATTTAGCATGTTTCTATTGTTTTCCTGATAGCATTAAATTAGAAGGTGAATACTGAGGTAGATTGGGCCTGGGGCTAGTGGCAAAGATAATAGAAGAAGAAGAAGCCACCAAAACCCCAAAACATGATCCTGAGATCCTGACTGTGAAGGAGGAAATGAACAACTAAAAATGGTGGACGATGAGCTCTAAAGTATGGCAGCTGGGGGGCAGCAGGAATGGAGATAGATAAACAGCCCAGCCAACTCAGGCTTTTACTTAGGACACAGCACTGTGACTGATGTTCCTTTGATGATGGCTGTGAGTCATCCAGAGAAGGTTAAGAGGAGAGTGTAATGCATTTTAAGAGGGTTTCCATCCAAAGTGACTTTTTTAAAAGGTGCATTTTCCACTTAAAGTATGTTTCTCTTACCTGGGAATTTATCTTAGCAAGAACTGTCATTGTCTGAGAGTGTTGAATGAAACAGATTTTACACCAATTAGCTTTACAAGGAAGTTCTTATTAAGGACTTGTATTTCTACCTTTTTTGCAGTGTGGAAGAATGCTCTCAGACAGGGAGAGAGAGTCAATTTGGGTTCTGTGAGTCTGAGCCAAGAGAGAATTTTAATCATCTCAGAGGAACCTAACCTGAGTAATTTTTTGACGTCACTCACTGAGTCTATTTATTAGAGTGATCAGCTTGAGTCTGGGCCACTATGCTTTGCTCATTCTCTGGCAAGCACAGACAACACTAAAAATATTCTCTAGAAGGGACCTCTGCAGGTTCGATGTTGGCATCTCTATTTCTCTGGGGTTTGAGGAGAGCAGCCTGCAGGCCATATGACCTGTGATGGGAAAGAGGACTCAGCTGAAGTAGAGTGCCCAGTGAAGTGAGTTTAAATTAGAGGGCTCTGTGACGATTGTCTGTATTTCCACCCTTTAGCCAGTCTTCCTAACTGGCTTCGCAGAAGAGAAGGTAGTGTAAAGACATATGTTTCTAGTATAAACTCTATTAAGGTAGATAAATATATCAAGAAGCAAGGGCTCTAGAAGAGCTTAGGGCTTTGAGCAATTGGTTGCCTCTGTTGGTAGAGTTACAAGATAAGCTGAAAGAAGGAGCAACTGCAGGACCCAGGATTTGCTTTTAATCTTATGCGGTTAGATGACTGTCCCTCCTTATTCCCAGAAAAGACTGGAAGATTACCAGAATGAATGGCAAGACTCTCAGTTTTCTTCCTTACTCATCAGCTTATACTCCACCCAACTTCCATCCTGTTGCCCTCCACAGGAGATTGCAGGAATCCTCTTAAACCAAACGAGAAGCCAAAAGAAGACTTACAGCTACTGATAGTTTAGGGTTCACCTCAATAAAACAGCAAGATCACTTACCATCCAATCACTCTATATTCAGATCCATCAATGGACGACTCTGCCATCCACATCTTCTGATTAGCACTTTATTGCCTCTCTCTCTCTCTCTCCCCTTTTTTTTTTTTTTTTGAGATGGAATCTCACTCTGTCGCCCAGGCTGGAGTGCAGTGGTGCCATCTTGGCTCACTGCAAGCTCTGCCTCCCAGGTTCATGCCATTCTCCTGCCTCAGTCTCCCAAGTAGCTGGCACTACAGGTGCCCGCCACCACGCCCAGCTAATTTTTTGTATTTTTAGTAGAGATGGGGTTTCACCGTGTTAGCCAGGATGGTCTCAATCTCCTGACCTCGTGATCAGCCTGCCTCGGCCTCCCAAAGTGCTGGGATTACAGTCATGAGCCACTGTGCCCGGCCTGCCTCTCTCTTAAATATAAGTCAGCAGCCCAGGATAACTAGAAATGTAAGAATAGCTTCTAATATGAAAAGAATAAAACAAGAAACCTATATTTGATATCCTCAGAGAGCTAGGAGAGGATGCTGTACCCCTTAAATAAAAACAGGAGGCTATAAAAAGTAACATTCTCAGAATAAAATAGAAGCTTTTAGAAATTAAAAATATGATCAAAAGAATGAAAAAAATACACTTGAATAAAACCCTCCCAGAAAGTTTAACAGAGGGAGAGAGAGAGAGAGAGAGAGAGAGAGACAGAGACAGAGAGACAGAGACAGAAAGAGAGAGAGAAGAGAATTATCAAAGAAACAAGGCAAGAAACCTTCCCTGAAGTGAAGGATATGAAATTTCAGATTGCAAGTAGTCCTCCAGTACTCAGAACAATCAATAAAAACAGTACACATCATCATAAAATTTTAGAACACCAGTGAGAAGACATAGATAGACCTTATAACAAAAACAACAACAACAGAAGAAAAGATAAAATGGGTTTCTCAGCAGTGACACTGGAAATAAAAGACAGCAGAAAATACTTTCAAAATTTTGAGTGAAAATGATTTCCAACCTAGAATTCTTTCCAGAAAAGCTACGAATCATATAATGGCAAATATGCTCCACCAAAGTGAGAGAGTAAACCATGTATAAGGAAAAAATAGGTTCCAGGAAGAGGGATAAACAAGTGATGGGCAGAAAGATAATTAAGCAGATGAAAAGAGAGGGAGTTACCAACTCAAAATAAAACATGTATGCAAGGAAATGTAATCAAAGTACACAATGTGTCTCAGCTAAAAATAATATGTATATAGTCTTAATAATGTAAACCCTGAATATATTTTTGAGAAACAAATAGTTGATGTTACTACATTGACAGCAGGTGATGAGGGTAGGATGTGTTCTATTTGCAGGGAGGGGTAATATACAAGGATTCTTGTTAAGTAAGTGGAACTGAAACATAAGCACAGGGAAGGCAGGAGTTTTTGTTTTGTTCACTGTGAATCCCAGTGCCTAGAACAATGCCTGGCACATAGTAGGTCCTCAATAAATGCATGTTGAATGAATGAAACTTTCTCCTAAGAAACACTTCTTCTAATAAATTTGTAAAGAAAACAGAAAGTAAGCCAAATAAATAAAAATAAACTTCAAAACTATAGTACATGGAATCTGTTCCCAAAATGTTAAGAACACCATTTTCCTACTTTATAAGTAATACTATAAGTTTATTTAAACTGAGTATCAAAATATTTAAGACACAATTTAATAGCTAGAGATTCCTAGGAAACTATTGTCTATAAATCTTTATGGTAGTTTGGTTGGTTGTAGAGGCCTTGAGCCTCAGAACAGTTCCAGGGAAATCAAGATGCAATTTTCTCAATTTAAAAAATAATTTTATTAACTTTTCCTCCCATTCACTCACTAATATCATACAAAGATGGACTGAGGAAAACTGCCTTGTTTTGCTTTGCAAACTGGCAGACTCCCGAAGAGATAAAGCCCTCAGTACTTCCTCTCACATTTAATTCCAGAAAGATTTCACCGAGACACTGATAACTTTTATTAAAATAAAAAGAGGTGCGTCTTTGGATGAACAATCTTCCCTTCCATCTAACAGATCTAAATTGTGTCTACATCTCAATTTAACTTGGGTGAACTTATTGTCTGACTTTTAGGGTAATGAACCCATGAATTGTTCATTTATTCACTGCCTTGCTCTTTCTGCCTCATTGAGCATTTGCAGGAACCTATTATGTGCCAAACACCGTGCAAAGACACTAGTGGAGGAACAAGACTAGGTCAAATAATCCTGGGTGCGCAAAGCTAAAATAGCTAGTCCCCTGGAGACATTCAAGAAGACAACAAACTTGACTAACGGGGTATGTTTGTGTTTAGGTTGTTAAACTTCCCTTGGTGTCTGGTAAGCACTCTTCGCAGAGCAGCACGCAGGGATCCCAGTCTTGGCAGCCTTAATAGAAACTACCACATAATCCACCCCAGGCAGGAGCTGGGTGCTGGGTTATGGGCCACCCAAAGTGTCACTGTGAAGCAGAGGGCCTAGTCCAGAAATTGTGCCATGCTATGGCATATTGGGGGAACCCACCCCCGATAATTCAACGTTATTTCACATAGGTTCTTTTCTATTTCCCTAAGGGTCAGCCAGTCTGAGAAATAAAGGGAAAGAATACAAAAGAGAGAAATTTTAAAGCTGGGTATCCGGGGAAGACATCAGATGTCGGCAGGTTCCCTGATACTCCCCAAGCTGCAAAACCAGCAAGTTTTTATCAGTGATTTTCAAAGGGGAGGGAGTGTACAAATAGGGTGTGGGTCACAGAGATCACATGCTTCACAAGGTAGTAAAATATTACAACACAAATGGAGGCAGGGCAAGATCACAGGACCGGGGAAAAATTAAAATTGTTAATGAAGTTTTAGGCAGCGTTGTCATTGATAACATCATGTCAGGAGACAGGGTTTGAGAACAGAAAACTGGTCTGACTAAAATTTTACTAGGCAGGAATTTCCTTATCCTAATAGGCCTGTCAGCACTATGGGAGACTGGGGCTTATTTCATCCCTTATCTGCAACTGTAAAAGACAGACATTCCCAGAGTGGCCATTTTAGAGACCTACCCCTGGGAGTGCATTCTCTTTCTCAGGGCTGTTCCTTGCTAAGAAAAGAAATTCAGCAATATTTCTCCTATTTGCTTTTGAAAGAAGAGAAATATGGCTCTGCTCCACCCGGCTCTCAAGAAGGCAGACCTAATGGTTATCTCCCTTTTTCCCTGAACATCGCTGTTATCCTGTTCTTTTTTCAAGGTGCCCAGATTTCATATTGTTTAAACACACATGCTTATGAACAATTTGTGCAGTTAATGTAATCATCACAGGGTCCTGAGACATGAATCCTCAGCTTACGAAGATGATGGGATTAAGAGATTAAAGTAAAGACAGGCATAGGAAATCACAAGAGTATTGATTGGGGAAGTGATAAATGTCCATGAAATCTTCACAATTTATGTTCTTCTGCCATGGCTTCAGCTGGTCCCTCTGTTCGGGGTCCCTGATTTCCCACAACATCTCTCCTTTTCTTTTTACATAAATATGCCATGGCGATGAAGGCTTGTTTGTTCTCTCGATTTTGATGCAGGATTCTTTGACTGGTCTGGCAACTAAAGACAAGCCAATTGAACAGAGAAACATAATTCCAAAATTTACTACAGTTGAGCCCCCAATAGACTTCATCCAAGTTGTGCGGTTTAATCCAGAAAGATTTTCTGCCACCTGATCTAACGCCTCAGCTCCAGGCACAATGGGTAAATGAGCTTGAGAGACTTCAAAACTTTGTTTCTTTAATTTAGTTATGTCCAATGACAAATTATCTTCCCTACCTAGAAGGTGTCCTTTGACCATTTCTCATGAATGATCAATCTCATTATAGGAATACGGGATGATACAGAAATCCAAAATATTCCAATTACACTGCGTTTACATGTGATGTTCGAGACTTACCACCTGATCTCCAACCCGAATAACAGACTGTCTTAAGTCATTAATTTGATTAGCCAATTTTTGATCAATGCCTTGTTGAGAATTCCACATTTGGGTGGAATTGGCTCGCCAATCATTAACAAAATGAGTTGTTTGAATAGATTGGTGTAACACCATTCCGGCAGTGGTGGCCAGTGCAGTGACTGTAATTAGACCTATGATCACAGTGATTAAAGTGAAAACAAATCTCTTAGATCTTTTTATAATTTGCTGTAACACTTCATTAATTAATTGTATTGAGGGGGAGGATTCCCAAGGTCTGGGCAAAGTTACTGGAATCCAGATTCCTTCTCGAGCTTGAGCCAACATTACACTTTTCCTGGAGTCAAAATGGGAGTTAATACAAGTGTATAAATGACAATTAATGCATTGGACAGTTTGATTGTTCGTCTGAATTTTTATTTTTCCCACTAACAGCATGTGAGGAGGCTTAACACAACTCTGTATGGGAACAGTCAGGTTGGAGGTAAGTAAAACAGAATGTCTGGATCTACGTTGATACTGAGGGAGAGGGACAGTATCGGGGACAACAGACAGAATAGTTTCCCCTTCCCATACTCGTAGTCCTGACATGGCAATAGCCAATTTCCAAAGTTCTGGGTGTTCTGGGCTCAGAATGGGGAGTATCATAGGAGGCCTCGGGGCAGGGGGCAGAGGGTAATGACTTTATCTTCCCATTTTAAGGGAAAGAATGAGCTGAACCTCCTATGCAAAGTAGAATGATGATTCTCATTCTCCCGATGAGAAATAAAATAAGTAGCCTCCAGGCATTCCCTTCTGCCAGAGGAACAATTGTTTTTTAAATAGCTCTTTGGTGCCCAGTCTATTACTAAACCATATGAGTCATTTTTTGATATTACTGCATGTGAGTTAACAAAATCTTCCCAAATTAAGGTTTTAGATGGGCCCTCAAAATTTTTAGGGCATGGTTTCCCTGCAGATTTATATTGAAAGTATGGGGTATCTTCCATTACTCCCCCTTTCATTTGTTTTAAAGGAGAAAGGGAGAGGCCAGAGACCAAATGTCCCCGTTCTTCTGTAGCTGATCTCTCTGGAAGACAAGCAGCCCAGACTTGAGTTTCTAGATGGATACAACCAAGTGGATGTCTGAGGCACAGGGCGGGTTATTTATAACTCATGGTAACATTAAATGCAGTGCCTTTTTCTCCTGGTTGAGCAGGGCAACGGTCATCTGTAGCTCCAGGCATCCACATACTATTGTTAGTGTAGATTTCCGCAGGAGCATCCATCCAGGTGAGAGGTCAAATAAGTGGAGGAAAAGGCACATAAGTCCAATAAGAATAATTTTGTGTAGCAGGTAAATCAGTGTGAGAGGAAACTGGTGAGACATAAAGTATAAGGAGGAGAATCATTAAATAAAACCTATTGTAGGCTACATTAAGTGTTGAAGGAGGAAGAGAATAACAGAGGGGTGTTATTTTTAGGCTAACAGAAATGGTGAGATTTTTAGGTTTGTAAGGATAAAAAGGTAATTAGAAGTGGGATTAGTTAGATGGGTCTCCGTTGCCATCAGGGAGGATTGAATCAGACCCATTTTGATTTGGCATGCCAGCTTCTGAGGAGTTGGCACAGATCTCACCACATCTGAGGGCAGTCTCTGACATGGACGTCTTTTCCCTGTGGTTTTCGTTTGATGATCTCCTGGTGAAACACAAGCATATCCTCTTTCCCACGTTAAGTAGAATTGGAAACAATATTTAAAGGTTTGGGGAAATCCTGTAAGGCAGTAATGACAGCAATTAACTCTGCCTTTTGAGCAGAGGTATAAGGGGTAGAAATAAGCTTGTTTGTAGGACCTACATAACCAGCATTTACATTGCTGGAGCCATCAGTGAACACTGTAATAGCCTCAGGAATGGGCTGATCTTTGGTCAATTGAGGGACCACCCAAGAAGTCATTTTTATAAAATCGAACAATTTGTTTTTTGGATAACAATTTTCAATAATGCCAATACATTAATCAAGTGAATTTGCCACAGTGCGGAATGTTGACAGGCGGCTTGAACTTTGAGTTGATTTACAGGAACTATGTTTAAATTCGGATCAAATCCGGAAATTTTAAGTATTCTACACTGTGCCTGTCCAATTAAAATGGCCATTTGGTCCAGATAAACAGACAAAGTTTTTGACACAGAATGAGGAAGAAAACACCAGTCTA
Source organism: Theropithecus gelada (assembly GCF_003255815.1). NCBI lineage: Eukaryota > Metazoa > Chordata > Mammalia > Primates > Cercopithecidae > Theropithecus > Theropithecus gelada. Next base: position 50,422,458 of record NC_037682.1, on the reverse strand, counting down.
CTAAATCATTATGTTGAACTATTAGCCCAGTAGGGGAATGCAGTGAAGCAAAAACTAGAAGCTGAAAAGGCTGATATGGCTGCACTCTAGATAACTGGGTGGTCTGGGTTCTTTCCTCTATGACTTCCAGTTCTAGTGAAGCCTCAGGGGTCAAAGTCCTGGGACTGCGGAGATTGGAATCTCCCTGCAGCATAGAAAACAAGTTAGACAGCGCATAGGTTGGAATGCCTAAAGTAGGTCTTAAATAATTAATGTTACCTAAAAGTTTTTGGAAATCATTTAAAGTTTTCAAAGAATCTCTCCTAATTTGAACTTTTTGAGGTTGAATACGTTGTCTATTGACCACCATTCCTAAGTATTGAACAGGAGTGGTCTGTTGAATTTTATCCTGAGCGATGTGTAATCCAGCCTCTGTAACATGGCGGCTCAAAATTTGATAACAATCAATTAATTATTTTTCAGTGGGGGTAGCAATTAAAATATCATCAATATAATGAAGAATATAGGCCTGGGGAAATCGGGCTCGAACTGGTGAAAGCACTTGTCCAACATAAAGCTGGCAGATTGTCAGGCTATTCAGCTTTCCCTGAGGAAGTTCTTTCCATTGATAACGAGCTGCAAGCTCCTGATTATTGACAGATGGTACAGCAAAAGCAAATTTTTCACAATCCGATTTATGTAAAGCAATATGAAAAAAACAATCTTTAAGATCAATAACTATGAGAGGCCAATTTTTAGGTATTAAAGCAGGGGCAGGCATTCTGGGTTGGACGGCCCCCTCAGGTTTACTTACAGGGTTAATGGCCCTGAAATTGGTTACCATCTGCCACTTGCCTGATTTCTTTTTTACTAGAAACACAGGAGAATTCCAGGGGGAAAGAGAAGGTTCCACATTTCCCAAGTTGTAACTGTTCAGAAACACCAACTGAGTTAAAGCCTCCAGTTTTTCTTTAGAAAGAGGCCACTGCTGAATCCAAATGGGTATGTCAGATTTCCATTGTAAAGGGATAGGATCAGGAGGTGTGGCATTGGCCGCCATTAAAAACGATAACCTAAACCAGCCCTATTTTCTTTTATAGTAACTGGGAGGGGTTTAGTAATCCCTTCATGTTTTGGACTGAGACTGAGTCCAGGAACAAACCCCATGTTTTCCATCATATGCTGACTGGGAGCACTATAAGAATTACGTGGAATATTAATTTAAGCCCCAGTATCTACTAGGCCCTCAAACTTTTTTACTTGAATGTGTATGGTGCAGGTGGGCGGTTGTTTAGAAATTACATTAATCCAGTAAGCAGCTTTCTCCGGAGCCTATCCCAGGGCCACGTGTCTTATCTCCTTTGTTTAAAATGATATTAGGTAGTAAAAGCAATTGAGCTTGTTTTACAGTAGTAAAAGAAACAGGAGCTTGGCCTGGGGCACGTCATTTATTGCAAGCTCTCATACACACCTTTGTTACTTGTTTTGTGGTAAGAGCATCAAAGCCTAATTGGGCATAAGTATCAGAGAAAGCTCAGAGCCTGTTAGCTGAGCCTGAGTAATTAGAATGCCACTAGTCCAATTTAGCTGAGCCTGCAGACGGGCCTCCTCTGCCCACCAGGCTGAGATGGGGTTAGAACAGCTTTTTGCCAAAAGGTCCTAGTCTAAAGGAGGCAAAGTGACCTCCATACAAAAAATGTGTAATACCATTTTAACATAAGAAGAAGTAGGACCACACTGAATACAAGCATCCTTAAATTCTTTTAAAAAGGTAAGATTGAGAGGTACATAATGATGCAGACCGGAATGAGAGTGTGAGAAAGGGGCACTGAAGGAGCAGAAGAGGCAGAAGATTACTGGCATCCATGTGTGAAGAAGGGTACAGAGAAGCAGGCTGGGTGGATGGCAAAGTGACTGGTTGAGGAACCAAAACGACAGGAGGGTGAGGGGCTGCAGTGGATGGGGGAGGGCCTGGAGAATTATAGGCAAATTATAGTTTGATCCTGGAGTCATTAGCTGACACCAGAGGTTTGAAGAGAGAAGAATTAGCATATCTATGTTCCCGGGCTGTGTGAGTCCTGGCCATGGGAGCTTCAAGTACTGGCTCTTCCTGAAAAGAAGTAAGATCAGTAGGGGGTGACGTTAAGCCCAAGTCACCTGAGTTAGATATTGAAGTCTCAGTATCCTTAAATGGAGGAGGAGTAGACAAAGGGAGAGGCTGATAAGATGATGAAGGTCATGTGGGAGAGGAAGGTTGAGGAGGTATTCGGATGGCATGAACCAAGGCCCAATCACCCCAAACAGTGATGGGAATATAATTCTCTGTTGAGACCAGTTCCTGGAAAGTACCAACAAGATCCCATACTTTTACATACATAGTTCTGTCAGGCATATGAGCCAAAGCTAAGCCATCATATCCCCTGTGACCTGCACGTACACATCCATATGGCCGGTTCCTGCCTTAACTGATGACATTCCACCACAAAAGAAGTGAAAATGGTCTGTTCCTGCCTTAACTGATGACATTACCTTGTGAAATTCCTTTTCTTGGTTCATCCTGGCTCAAAAGCTCCCCCACTGAGCACCTTGTGACCCCCACCCCCACCCACCAGGACAACCTCCTTTGACTGTAATTTTCCTTTACCTACCCAAATCCTATAAAACGGCTCCACCCCATCTCCCTTGCTGACTCTCTTTTCGGACTCAGTCCGCCTGCACCCAGGTGAAATAAACAGCCTTGTTGCTCACACAAAGCCTGTTTGGTGGTCTCTTCACACCGATGCCCATGAAAGTTCCTTTTTCGGGAAAACAAGGACAGCATTTTCCCACCACCCTGAATAGAGTGACCATATTTTCCATAGGCACTCGAACCTTTGCCTGTTTTAACAGGTCTACATCTAAGGTTCCTTTTTCAGGAAACCAAGGACAGTATTTTCCCACTGCCCTGAATAGAGTGACCATATTTTCCATGGGCACTCAAACCCTTCCCTGTTTTAACTGGAGTTTAATATAGAAGAGATAAGTATAATTTTTAGACTCCATGTGACCCACAGTTAACCCGGACCATACACAGGCTACTCACCAGTCATCAGGGAGTCGAACAAACGTTTCTGTGAACCAATGACGTTTCTCTGCACCTACCAAAGGGAATCTGGTTCCCACATGCACTTGGGAAAAAGAAAAAACCACGTTGGTGCACCAGATATTGGGGGAACCCTCCCCCCATAATGCAACATTATTTCACATAAGTTCTTTTCTATTTCCCTAAGTGTTGGCCGGTCTGAGAAATAAAGGGAAAGAGTACAAAACAGAGAAATTTTAAAGCTGGGTAACCGGGGGAGGCTTCTGATGTCAGCAGGTTCCCTGATGCCCCCCAAGCTGCAAAACCAGCAAGTTTTTATCAGTGATTTTCAAAGGGGAGGGAGTGTACAAATAGGGTGTGGGTCACAGAGATCACATGCTTCACAAGGTAATAAAATATTACAAGGCAAATGGAGGCAGGGCGAGATCACAGGACTGGGGCAAAATTAAAATTGTTAATGAAGTTTCGGGCACGCATTGTCGTTGATAACATCATATCAGGAGACAGGATTTGACAGCAGACAACCGGTCTAACTAAAATTTTACTAGGCAGGAATTTTCTCATCCTAATAGGCCTGGGAGCACTACGGGAGAGTGGGGCTTATTTCATCCCTCATCTGCAACTGTAAAAGACAGACATTCCCAGAGTGGCCATTTTAGAGACCTACCCCTGGGAATGCATTCTCTTTCTCAGGGCTGTTCCTTGCTGAGAAAAGGAATTCAGCAATATTTCTCCTATTTGCTTTTGAAAGAAGAGAAATATGGCTCTGTTCCACCTGGCTCTCAGACAGCCAGACCTAATGGTTATCTCCCTTTTTCCCTGAACATCGCTGTTATCCTGTTCTTTTTTCAAGGTGCCCAGATTTCATATTGTTTAAACACATATGCTTAAGAACAATTTGTGCAGTTAACGCAATCATCACAGGGTCCTGAGGCAACATACATCCTCAGCTTATTAAGATGATGGGATTAAGAGATTAAAGTAAAGACAGGCATAGGAAATCACAAGAGTATTGATTGAGGAAGTGATAAATGTCCATGAAATCTTCACAATTTATGTTCAGAGGCTGCAGTAAAGACAGGCATAAGAAATTATAAAAGTATTAATTTGGGGAACTAATAAATGTCCATGAAATCTTCACAATTTACGTTCTTCTGCCATGGCTTCAGCCGGTCCCTCCGTTCGGGGTCCCTGTGGCAGTATGGCCATCTCTCCCAACACTTCAGAAAAGTCCTAGTGACACAGACCTGGTCTTTGGAGATAGTGCCAGCTTTTGAGCCCCAGTTCCAAAGGTTCAAATTTCCCTTCAAGTAATTATTTTTGGGCTTCTTGGGAGGCCAAACACCATTGTGACGCCTCTTGAGCTCCCAGCTTGCTTCCTGGGCCCTGCACACCACTGATAACATTGACAGGTTGGGGAGCCCACTGCTTCAAGGTCTGGGGCCTTCCAGACCTCTCCCACCAGGCTGGCCCAAGTGCCCCACGAAGAGTGGTGCTTCCCAGAACTCCTGGGCTACCAGTTCTGCCAGACCTCAGAGAGGGTGGTAGTGGCCGAGAAAGAAGCAGGGTAAAGGGCACAGCCTTCATGCAGGTAGCACCTCCACCTTTCCACTAAGCAGCCATTTATCTGGGCTGGAATCAGGGACAAGGACACAGAAGTCTCCCCTAGAATTGCAGGGCTTTCGATAAAAGGGCTCCCAAGTGAAGGTAGCCTTGCTGTCCCTCATTGCATCCAAAAGTGAGCCCAACATCTAAAAATCTAAACAATTGAACTCATGGACCTAGAGAGTAGAGATGGTTACCAGAGGCTGGGTGTTCGTGATAGAGATGGGAATGGTTAAAGGGTATAAAAAAGAAATTGAATATATAAGACCTACCATTTGCTAGCACAACAGGGTGACTACAGTCAATAATAACTTAATTGTACATTTAAAAATAACTAAAACAGTGTAACTGGATTGTTTGTAACACAAAGGATACATGCTTGAGGGGACAGATACCCTACTCTCCATGATGTGATTATTACAATGTATGCTTGTATCAAAACATCTCATGTACCCCATAAATATATACACCTAGTATGCACCCACACACATTAAAAATTAAAAAACAAAGCAGAACCAAAAACACAAAAGCGAGTCCAACAGTCTAGACATAGAGAACCTTCACATACGTAGAAATACTCCTTAGAGAGCTGGAGTTCCTGGTGTGGTACTACAAAGGTCCTGGAAGTCCTCCTGCCTTACTTCGAGTTCGCCAGAGGCTGGAGCTACTTCTAGAACAGTTCTGGCTGCCTTCCCAGGGGAGGGGGGGACTGCAGGTCACCCTGACTCAGTGCACTCTGCGCATCTGAGTTGCAGGCCGGGCAGGTCACCCGAGTCCGCGGTCCGGATTCTTCGTGGGTGTTACCTGGAGTTTCCTTTTCACCGGTGCTGGAGGTCAGCCCTTCCTAGTCCCACCAGCTGGGTCCTGCCACACGAAAAGGACCCAGAGGGCCTAGACAGACATCCCCTGAACTTCCTTCTGACCCACAGAAACAGTGAGCATCATCTGCAGGGGTTCCGCTAGCCCCTGGCTTTGCTTCCTGCCCAGCAGCCTCCAGCAAGGTTTCCCGAACGCTCTCTCCAGGAGTGCAGGGGGCGCCGACGGACTTATTTAGGGTCGCTGCTGCCAAGCGGCAAAGAGAGAACCTGAGGCCCGGGACTGGGGGCTGTGGTGAGAGGCGCCCCTTTCTTTCTTGACACCGGCCCTACCCCCAGCTCCCTCCTAGCCTATTCTGCCAAAGCTGGGATCTTCTCCTGGATCCCGGGAGCAAGAAGAGCTGGTAGCGCCGACTCCCAGAATCCGGCTTTCCTTAAGAAAAAACGGATAGGCTGAGTTCGTGTGCGTGGATGTGCATGTGTCGGTGTGCGTGTTTGGGGGACAGTATGTACCCCCGTTTGCATAAAACACGCCTGTTTTTGGAAACAGAAATACACGGGGCTGCTTTCGGGTCTGGGTGTGGTTAGTTTGGGTTGCTGCGCGCGCGCCCTTTTGGGAGCGGCTGGTGAGGGCGCATCTGTTCCAGTGAGTGCTGGCTGTCTGCTGGACTGTCTATGAATGCAGAAGGCAGAGCGTGTGGCGGGGATCCTGCGGTAATGCGCGCACCGGCTGGTCTGCAGTCGCGAGTAGAATGGGTGTGGAAATTCTTGGGCTGACCTGTGGGCTGCAGCACCCGCTCCGCTCCTCGGGTGGCAGCTGGACCCCAGCGCGCTCAGCTCTCAGCTGCTTCAGCGAAGTGGGGTAGGGGTGTGGAGCGAGACAGATAGAGACCCAGGCATAGACCATCTCCGCCAGGCAGCTTGGCAAACAGGGGGCAGAGTTGCAGGGCAGCTGTGTAAGCAAACTTCGGCGCGGCAGTGGAGGGTCCTGGCTTGGGGTGGGAGATGCTGGACCCGCAGTCGAGGATTTGGAGATATAGTGTCAGTTTAGCACTCTCCCCAACCTCTCTTCCGCTCCTGCCCATCCCAGAGGAGTGAGGTGGAGAAAGGTTGGCTGCCAGACTGGCACCAAAACAGCCTTCTTTTGGGGCCTAGGGTGCCAGGGCTCGAGGGGTCGGACGATATCCAGAGAAGCACCCCAGGCGGTCCAAAGAGATCAAATTTTGAGGACCCCTCCCTCCCCTTTTCCCTTCCCTTTTCTCTCCTCCACCACTCCTTCCCTGCGGTGGGCTCTTTCAGCTGTGGTCCCTTTAGAACCCAGGACTACTGCTCAACCTCGTTGGGGGTTCAGGTGCCTGGACTCGGGTCCCTCACTGCCGTGACAGGAGGGAGTGCGAGGCAGGAGTTTAGGAGCCAAGGAGGTGAGAGAAGCTCTGGCCCTTCATTGTAGGTGACGCCAAACTATCCTCGACTTGCCCCGACTCTTAGTTAGGTGAAAGTTCTCTGTTCTCTCCCAGGCTCTCCAGCTTCCCAAGCAATGACCTCAATGAAAAAAATGACAGCGGGGCGGACTGCCGGCGCTCCAGAGTACCAGTGCCGGCAGTACGAGCTATGACGCAATCGGAGCTCGGTCGGTCCTTTGATTGGCTAGTCCTGGCCACTTTGGATTGGCCACGCGGGCTGGTGAGGACCCCCCTCCCGCTATCTCTGTAATAAGAGCGCGGGTTCCGCAGGGAAGGCGCGCACAGCAGGCGTGGTGTTCATCCGGGGTCGACCAGCCGCTTGCGCTGCCCTGAAACTCGTCTCCAGGTGAGGAACTTCCCATTCCCCATTCCGCTCACTCTAATAACCTGCTTCTTCGATTAGTTCATTCGGTTTGCTCCATCACCCAGTTTGCTCCATCTGCCTGTCTGCCTCTCCGCCGCCATCTGGTCCTACCTTACAGCGGTGGTCCTAGCTCTCTTCCAGGCTGCGGAGAAGGCAAGCGGTTAGGGTTGTCCCGGCATTTTCTCCTACCGGTGCTAGAGGAGCCCAAGCATCCCCATGGCTCAGCGTGGGCGCTAGAAGCGCTGCGAGCCAAGGTAGGCGGGTCTGCGACCCTGGCATTGGGGCCGGGCTGAGCGCAGAATTCTGCCGAGTTGGGTCCGGGAGCGCACTGAGCTGTCTTTGTCCTTCGGGATCATGTTTCGTCCCTGGGAGGTCGGAACCCTGAGCCTTCCTCTGAGGCGCCTCCTGGTGAGCCTTCCTGGGATTCCGGTCCGGATCTGAGGCAGTGTTGTTAGCCGACTAGAACCCTGGGCGCTCACCTCACGGAGCTGCTGCTCAGCATCTGCTGCTAAAGTGCGCTCCGGTAGAGGGCTGGCTTTGCGGGCGAGTCCTGAGACACCCGTACCTGGCATGTTAAACATTTCCCCAGTTCCAAGACTGAGAGATGAGCGCTCCTTTCTAATCCACCCTTCCCACCTTCCCCTCGCATGCGTTGGCGAGAAGCCTAGCAGAGGAGAAGGCGAGAAGACAGGCGCAAGGGGAGAGCAGGTCTACAGCAAGGTGCGTCCACGCCTGGTTTCGGCATAAATCAGGGCAGAAGTGTGGGTTTGTGTGCACGGGCGCGTGTGGCTTCTGCCTGGCCTTCAACAAAATAGAACCAAAATTCATCTGTTCTCTCCACCCTTCCCCCAGGACACCTTTTTCTGCTTTATCAAGCCATTCACTCACTGCAATGTATCTCTTGAGATTCACAGCAGCCCTTCCTGCAAATGAAGGGAACAGAGGCTCAGGCAGGTGAAGTAACTTGCCTGAGGTCACATGGCGGTTGTGGCAGAGGCAGGACTGGAACCTAGATCTGTGATGGTGCAGTAGTAACGTCATCCTTCCTTTACAGAGAGGCGGCATGGGTTTCCAGAAGTTCTCCCCCTTCCTGGCTCTCAGTATCTTGGTCCTGTACCAGGCGGGCGGCCTCCAGGCGGCGCCATTCAGGTGAGACAGCCTGGAGCCAAGGGCGCCTTCTGCTCCCACTGCCCCTAGGACCGGACAGCTCTGTGCCTCTGAAGTCACGCGTGGCTCCTGGTGAATCAGTGCCCACAGGTGGACTCTGGCCTCATGCCCTGTCCCCTGGGAGTAGCGGTGGCCACATCCCCAGGGGAAGAAGCAGAGACCAGGAAGCCTGGCTGCCTATCCTGGGGAGGGGCAGGCAGTGGCTCACAGCCTGCAGTGAGTTTGCTTTCCTTCCACAGGTCAGCCCTGGAGAGCAGCCCAGACCCGGCCACACTCAGTGAAGAGGAAGCGCGCCTCCTGCTGGCTGCACTGGTGCAGGACTATGTGCAGATGAAGGCCAGTGAGCTGGAGCAGGAGCAGGAGACAGGGGGCTACAGGTGAGGCTCCCCAAGCGCCCAGCACAGGGCCTCCTCTTCCCGCAGCATACCAAGAAGGCAGATCCCAAAAGGCAGGAGAGAACACACTGACCAGGAGTCCAGCAAGCTGATTTGTCCAGCGGGCTCCCTTTCTCAAGTTCCAAGGGAGACAGAGGTCCCAGTGCATCTGGAGAGACTGTGGTTAGACACAATAAAAAGCTCCGTTTCTGAAAGCTGTTAGGACATAGATGTAGAAGCTTTTTCTAGACATAGAAAAAACTCAATTTCTGAAAACTGATAGGAAATGAAATGGGGAGGTGTGGAATCGTTCACTGTGGGAATTGCTCTTGTAGTACTGGGAGATCTCCTAGCATTGGATGAGTTAAGACTGGTAAGGGTGAAGCCAGGGAGAGACCCAATATCTCACCCACCTCTCTTGAGCGTGAGGGACTGAATATCATGTGAATTCCAGAAAAAAATCATCCTTCCCCATTCAGCCCTTCTCTACACGGCCCTGGCCCACTGACCCTCTCAGCTTTCCTAATGGAGTGTGTGTGAGCTGCCCTCCTGCCTGCCCCACCTGATCCCACTCGACATGTCCCCTGCCTGGTCCAGCCTTCTGAGTGACTGCCCATGGGGACAGTCCCTAGTGCATGATACTGTCTGGCTTGTCCTTCCCTTGCAGCTTAAACAGTCCTAGATTTAAGTAGTATAGTAATCTGAGTGCCTGTCTGCAGGGCACATACTTGCAGTACCTGAACAACTTTCATATGTTCCCTGGCATCAACTTTGGGCCTGAAATGCCTGGCAAGAATAGAGACATAGCCAGCAGCTTGCAGAGGGACCACTACCCCACTTCAGGGTACCCCTGATGGCAGCTGAACTCCTCTCGCCTCTCCTGATTCCCCTTCTTGCTCCACTTTATGAACCTGATGCATGTGGATTCCTCTCTGATTTGTCTTCATGCTGGTATTGGTAGCTTTGCTTATGGCAGAGAATGTTTTGAAGACCTCAGGATGGAAGGGAAGACAGCAGAACTTACTGACCACATTAGAGATAAGAGAAAATGAGGGAAGCTTCTTGAGACTGTAGAGGGTGTTATGACAGAGCCATCCAATTTCTGCTTCTAAATGTACTATCATAAAATAAGCACATCCTTAATGCCTTGGCATTTGATGAATCAATCTATTTTTCTAAAAGGAACTGAGCTGTGGTGCTCGTTGCTCTGGTCCACATCCAAGGCTTGTGGGTGTCCAGTGCCTATGCTCAGAAGTATCCTTAGCTTCAGGGTAGCTGGATATGGGGCTTGGTGGGTCATCTCTGTGACCCAGCTCAAGCAGCAAGAACAGTGTGTGAAGGAGCTGGTAAGTACTTCTGGGAGAGGATGCTGCAAACCCTGTTCTCTGAGATTCTTCTGAAGACTTTAGGGAATTTCATTTTCCTGTGGTAAGGGGTAGTGTTGGTGCTTGTGGCTGGGGTATGGTCTCTATATACTCCTTGTGTATCTTGGGGTGGATCTGGGCCTTGTTGTCCACTTCTTCCTTGAATGGTAAGTACAGGGTTTCAGCCCGTGCCCCATGGCTTGGAATTGTTTTTTCTTCTTTCTTTTCATGATGGTCTTTGGGCAGAGCTCCTGGCAAAGACTGCCAGGTCATTTCCCCTAACAGCTTTGATAATTGCAGTTTCAAGAAACACTTACTGTTAGGTGGTGTGTCGAAGCGTTGCAGTTCTCTTTACGGAGGTCCCATGAGGTGGCCTCCTCCCCCAGCTTTTCACTCACAGATCTTCTCTTCTTTCACCATCTTGCAAATCAGCTCTGCTGCCCAGAAGAGAGCCTGCAACACTGCCACCTGTGTGACTCATCGGCTGGCAGGCTTGCTGAGCAGATCAGGGGGCATGGTGAAGAGCAACTTCGTGCCCACCAATGTAGGTTCCAAAGCCTTTGGCAGGCGCCGCAGAGACCTTCAAGCCTGAGCAGATGAATGACTCCAGGAAGAAGGTAAAGGTAACTGCCCTTATGCTATGGGATGAGAGGGGGAAGGGACTTGGCGTTAAAACCTACATTTTGAAAACCTCTGCTCTGCTAGGTTCTTTAGGTTCCTTCTGTCCAGTTACATTCTTCCTCCTGAGGTAGTGAGTTCTTTCTAGAACCTAGCTTGATGTTAGAATGCCCTAGCATTCTGTGTCATTTTTCTGAGAAGAGAAATGGAAGGAAAAAAAAAAAAAAAGCTTGCTGGATTCAGAAAGGGAGAGGTCTGCAAACCTTAACCAGGGCCAGTCTTCATTAATTAGGCTGGTTTCAGAAAGGGCTGAACCCATGACTACAGATTCAGATGGATGAGCTGTAATCATAACCTACTACCAAGATTAATAGATGCAGTTGAATTATTTTAGTCTTCATTTGCCTTACAAGCCTGCTTACCTCTCATATCCATAATTCATAAATGCTGTTTAAAGAAGCACTTCTGTAAATTAGTATTTTTTAGTAATAATTGTGATTATTCATGACTTGTCTTCTACTTTTTTTCTCTTCCTTCTCCTTTTATCATCTTCTTCCTTTTTCTCTTCTTTCTCCTCCCCTTCTTCTCCCTCTTCTTCTTTTTTTTCCCCTCATCTCAGGTTATCATGAAACTGAACTCACCGTTTCTATTAATTTCTATTGACAACAACTTGGTGAGAATGCCCCATGGAAGATATACATGTTTGCCTCCTAAGATACTGAAAAAAAGGCACCTTTTTCACTTGAAAGGAATGAAACTGAATGCAAAATAAGCTAATTCCATATTTATTGTGCATCATTTTTATATTTAATTCTATGTCCAGTAAATGTGATGGCATCTCTCATTGACTTATCTGGTAGGAAACTGGTTCTTTGAGAGCCATCCTGTTGATCATGCAGCTCTGCCAAACCTTAGGGGGACAGGAAATCACTGCCTGTTGTGGTCTCTGAGGACACGTGGTAATGGTGATGCTGTGCCTTGTTATCTAAGAACATGACTGTATAATTTGTTTAAGAAAATGTCAATATTGTGCCATTTGTGAACTTCATCAAGATTAAAAGCATATTTTGGATACATTTGTTTCAAAACCTTGATGATGCATTACAACTTGTTTTCCTATGTAATAATAATGATGATGATGATGATGATAATAAATATTTTTGAGTGCTTACTATGTATGGGCCAGATGTTATTTTAAAACAGTGCTTTATACCTGTGAATTCATTTAATCTTCATGACAAAACCATGAAGTAGATGCTATTATTCATGTCCCTTCACCTCTGAGGAAACAGAGGCAGGGAGAAGTCCAAGGTCACACACAGATAGATAGTGGTGGACCCAGGTATTGGGTTCCAGGGCTTACAATGGAAATCACTGCACTATATGCCTTTCAACAGTGGCTCCTGATGTTTTTCAGAGACTTGTGAGCCATTCTTTGGCCTTGTTGCCTGATAAGGTAGACCCTCAGATTTTGGAGATGCATAACAAATTTTAAACATAAAAACAATCTAGCCTTTACATAATATAATGAATTTTTTGTACCCATTTCTTGGCTTCAAAAACGATCAGTTGCTACTGTTGTTATGCCTGTATATCATCTATATCCCTTCCTCCAGTGTATTATCGTGTCAATATATCCATAAATAAATATTTCATCATGTATTTCCAAATGGGAAGGGCTTTTAAAATGTAATCACAATTTCATTTAACAACTAAAATAAATGTACAATAATTTAAAATTCTTTAATATTACACATCAGTCATGGTTCAAATTCTCCATGTATCATGTAATATAAATGATAAGATGAAGAATTTACATATATTTATATATATGTGAAACCAGGGCTCAGATTGCTGCTGGTTAATAATAAGTTTTAATTTAAGGCTCTTACAAATTAGAGGTTCCTCCCTCATCTATTTTCTGCCTTGTTGTTTATTTGTTGGAGAGACTAAGTTATTTATCCAATAAAGAGTTCTACATTCTGCATCCCTGTGGTTAGGTTTAACAGTTATGTCCTGTGAATCAGCAGTTGGATCTTGAGTGAGTGATGGGGAAAAGAAATAGGGGATGAGACCAGAGAGTAGATGAAGGCAAAGACAGATTATGTAGTACTTTGTAGGGCATAGGAAACACTGGCTTTTTATTAGTCAGTCTCTAGTCAGGAAAACAGGAACTACCTCAGTAATTTTAACAGAAATAATTTAATAAAAGGAATTAGCTAAATCAGTATTAGTGTAGTGACAAAGCGAAAGAGAAGAGTAATTCAGAGACAGAAACCATAGGAAGAGGCCACCATCCTCGAGTCTATGGGAATAAAGAGAAGAGGGGAGGTAAGCAAGATCTAGAGCCTTCAGGAGGATTCTCAGACCAATCAAGATGGGAAGCTGGCAGATGCTGGTATCTCTGAGGGGTTATCTCTGGTATCTCTGAGGCGATTCTAGAAGTAGGGAAAAACAAAACAAAACTTAAAACTGGAAACAACCTCACTGCTGGGGTAGAGCATCTCTGTGGGTGATGCCAACAGAATTAAAAGTCGAAATTGGAAGGAACCTGTTTCTTCTTATTCCAGATGCCTCTTGTCTCTTCTTAGGACCCTCAATTAGCAGAACCTAAAAGGGGTTCAGCTGACAGAGGAAAAGTTGGTTTGCAAAGTCCCAGCCTTAGTATTTCATAGTAAATATGGGATTTTAAATTTACATGTAGGGAAGTTCATTTTTGTGTGATGTACCATTATATGAGTTTAAAAAATATATTGTCGTCCAATTACCACCACCATGGAGATATAAAACAGTTCTATTCCTTCTCCGAATTCTTCCATGTTTCCCCTTTGCAGTCAATCACTCCTTCCACCCTCAGCCTCTGATCACGACTGTTCTGTTTTTTGTCCCTATAGTTTTGTCTTCCCGAGAATGTCATATGCATGTGGCTTTTTGGTCTATCTTTTACTCAGCATAAGGCATTTGAGATTGATCCATATCACTGGATGTATCAATGACTTGCTTCTTTTTATTACTGTGTAGTATTACATTCCTGCATTGTGCCACAGTTGATTTATAAATTTACCCAAAGAAGGACACTTGAGTTGTTTCTCATTTGGAATTTACGAATGGAGGTGCTATAAACATTCATGGACAGATTTTTGTGTGAAGAGGAGTGTAATGGGCTGAATAGGGCACCCAAAATGTGTCCATGTCCTAATCACTGGAACCTATGTTTTTACCTTAGCTAATGTAATTAAGAATCTTAAAATGAGATCATCCTGAATTATCCAGGTGTGTCCTAAATCCAATGATATATCCTTATAAGAGATTCACTCAGAAGACACATGTGGAGATGGTGACATGACAGAGGCAAGGAGGCACAAGCCAAGGAAGTCTGTGTCTACCAGAAGCCAGAATCACAGAACAGTCTCTGGAAGAAGAGCAGCGCTGCTGATACCTCAATTTTGGACTTCCAGCTTCCAGAACTGTGAGAGAATAATTTCTGTTGTTTTAAGCCACAAAGTTTGTGGTAATTTGTTATGACAGCCCTAGAAAACTAATACAATAAATTTTCATTTCTTTTGGGTAAATGCCTTGGACTGGGATTGCTCGGTTATTTGGAAAGTGTGTGCTTAACTCTATAAGAAATTGCCAGACTCTTTTCTGAAATGGCTGTACCACTTTGGCTTCTTGCCAATCATGTATGAGAGCTCTAGTATTTCCACAAATAGGTATGTAGCAGTATCTCATTACTGTTTTATTTTGCATTTCCCTAATGACTAATGATGTTGAGCATGTATTTTACCATATGTTTATCACCTTTATTGAAGCGTCTGTTTAAATCTTCTGCTAAATTTTTATTGGTTTGCTTGCTTTATTATTGTTGAGTTTTTAGAGTTCTTTATATGTTGTGGATGCAAGATTGTTTTCAGATATATAATTTAGAAACTTCCTTCTCCTGAATCTGCAGATTGTTTTTTTCATTTTCTTAGCAGTGTCTCTCACAGAGAAAAAGTTTTAATTTGAGTAAGATCCAATTAATCATTGTTTTTCTTTTATGTACTGTGCTTTTGGTTCATGTCTAAGAACTCTTTGCCTAACTAAGGTCCCAAGGTCACAAAAACCTTATTTTATACTTTCTTGTAAAAGTTTTATAGTTTTATATTTTATATGTAGGTTTGTGATCTATTTTGAGTTACTTTTTGTATAAGGTGAGAGGCATAGGTTGAAATTCATACCTGTGAATATAGATACCCAATTGTTTCAGTGCCATTTGTTAAAAAGACTGTTATTTCACCATTTAATTGCCTCTGCACCTTTGTCAAAAAGCAATTGATGATATTTGTGTGGGTATATTTCTGGGTTCTCAATTCTGTCTAATTGATTGATTTGACCATTCTTTTGCCAATGCTGTGCTGTCTTGATTAGTGTAGTGTTAAAGCGAATCTCAAAACCAGGTAATGTGAGTCTTCCAACATTATTCATTCTTGTTCAAAAAGATTTTAGCTACATCTAAAATATTTTCTACATCTTTTGTACATTTTAGAATCAGTGTGTCAGTATCTACAAAATTTCTGATGAGATTTTTAATGGGATTGTGTTAAATCAGTAGGTTAATTTTGGGAGAATTAGCATATTAATAATATTAAGTCATCCAATTCATGAACACAATACATGTTTTCACTTTTTTAGGTTTTCTTTTTTTTTTTTTTTATCAGTGTTTTCAGTTTTCAACAGAAAGATTCTACACATATCTTGTTAGATTTGTAACTGTTTTATTTTTTGGTGCTAATGTAAATGGTACTTAAACATTTTTATTTTAATTGTTTATTGCTAGTAGATAGAAATACAATATTCAAAATATTAACATTGTATACTGTGACCTTGCTAAACTAAATTATTCATTTTATGAGTTTTTTTGGTTGTCGTTTCTTTCTGGGTTTTCTATGTAGACAGTTACATTTTCTTCTAGTAGAGTTAGTTTGAGTTCTCCCTTTTACATCAACTTATCTTTCATTTCTTTTTATTGACATATTACACTGGCTATAACTTCCAATATGATGTTGAATTGGAGTAATAAGTACAGACATCCTACTCAATCTTTGTGGTGATATTAAATAAAAGTCCATACATTCTTTGGTACTACTTTCTTCAAAATGGGAAGTCAATATCCCCTTTCCTTAAGTGTGAATTCTATTGACTGATTTGCTTCTAACAATAGAATGTGACAGAGGAGATGGTATGTGACACACGCTTAGAACATATAAGGTATTATAGTATCCTCCTTGCTTTCTTTCTTGGGTTACTTGCTCTAGGGGAAGTTAGATGACTTGTGAAGACATTCAAGCACCTATGAGAGGCCTACATAGCATGGAACTGAGGCGTCCTGACAATAGCCATGTGTGAGCAAAGTGGGGTTGCAATCAGCTTCGTTGGTGCCAGTTAAGCCTTCAGATGACTGTAACCCCAGTGGATACCCTGCCTGCAGCCTCATGAGAGACCTTGAGCAAGCACCATCAAGCTAAGTCATTTCTAAATTCCTAACCCACAGATACTATGACCAAAAAATTGTTGTTTTAGGCCACTAAGCTTTGGGGTAGTTTGTTATGTAGCAATCAATAATACAGTCTTTCAACATTAAATATGTTAGCTATAAATTTTTTAATAGATACTCTTCGTCAGGTTAAGAACCTTCCATAGAGGGGAACAACACACACTGGGGCTTATTAGAGGGTGGAAGGTGGGAGGACAGAGAGAATCAGGAAAAATAACTAATGGATACTAGGTTTAATACCTGGGTGATGAAGTAATCTATACTGCAAATCCCCATGACACATGGTTATCTATGTAACAAACCTGCACATCCTGCACATGTACCCCTGAACTTAAAAGTTAAAAAAAAAAGAAAAAATAATTCCAAGTGTTTTTCCTCCATCTATTGATATAGTCATAATTTTTTTCTTTAGTTTGTTCATATGGTAAATTAATTGATTTGAAAATGTTGAAACAGACTTGCATTTTCAGAATAAACTCTACTTGGTTGTGATGTATTATTCTTTTTATATACTGCAGGAATCTATCTGCTAATAAATTTATAGAAGAATATTTTGAGTTTATGTTCAAGGAGAGCATTAGTTTGTGATTTTAATATTTTTGTTTTTAGGGTGTTAGGGTACTGCTAGCCTCATAAAATTAGTTGGGAAGTATTCCCTTCTCTTGTTTTCTGGCAGAGATTTTTTTGGAATTGGTATTACTTTTCCTTAAATGTTTGTAATAATTTACCAGTGAAGCCTCCTGGGCCTGGGTTTTCCTTGTAGAAAAGTTTTCAACTATATATTAAATGTATTTAATGCATATGTAGGACCATTTTTATAGGACATTTCCTTCCTGAATGAGTTTTGGTAGTTTATGCCTTTCAAGGGATAGATTCATTTTTATCTAAGTTGATGAATTTATGAGCAGAATTATTCATAGTATTCCTTTATTATTGTTGTTATTGTCTGTAGGGTCTGCATTAACACCTTCACTTTCATTAATGATATTGGTAGTTTGTCTTCTTTTTCTTTTTTTCTTGGTCATTCTGGCTAGAGGATATAATTTATTGATCTTTACAAAGATTGAGCTTTTGGTTTCATTGTTTTTCTTTGTTTTCTATTTTTAATGTTATTGATTTATACATTTATTGTTATTACTCCTTTCTTCTTTTTTCTTTGGTTATTATATAAAATTCTTTTTCCATTTTCTTAGGGGGAAAGCTTAGGTTGCTGATTTGAAACCTTTCTTTCTTTTTTTTCCCTAATGTAAGTATTTAAAGTTATAAATTTCCCTCAAAGCACTGTTTTAACTATAAATTTTGTTTTGTGACATTTTAATTTTTATTCAAGTCCAAATCTTTTCTAATTTATTTGAGAAATCTTTTTAATATAGTTTTTCTGGAAATGTATCATTAATTTCCAAATATTGCAGAATTTTTCAATTTTGTTTTTGATTTACATTTTAATTATGTGCATGATTTCAATTTTAAATATATATGTTAATTATTATTATTTCAATAGTTTTTGTGAAACAGACGGTGTTTAGTTACATGGATAAGTTCTTTAGGTGTAATTTCTGAGATTTTGGTGCACCCATCACCCGAGCAGTGTACAGTGCACCCAAGGCGTAGTCTTTTCTCCCTAACCCCCCTCCTGCACTTCCCCCAAGTCCCCAGAGTCCATTATATCATTCTTATGCCTTGCATCCTCATAGCTTAGCATTAAATTTCTAAATTTTAAACTTAAATTTTTGGCAATCAAGTGTATTAATATTTTCCTTTATAATTTCTTTTTTACCCTCAAAAACAGCTTCCCCCATGTGCAACTACACCAAGCTTTTATTTATATGTGCCTTAACTCTATGAATGGCAAAATTGTCAGAGACGATTTTTCAGGCATATTATACTTACAATCCAACTGGAATTTACTTTGTTGTGTGGGAATCAGAATATTGTCTGCAGCTTTTCATTAAGCTAAGCATATGAGGACGCAAAGGCATAAACATCATAGCATAGCGCTTGGTTAAGGAATAGCCATACTTTAAAAAATTTTAATTATCGCCGTTTCTTAATCAAAAAATCGGCCGGGCGCTGTGGCTCATGCCTGTAAACCCAGCACTTTGGGAGGCCGAGATAGGCGGATCACCCGAGGTCGGGAGTTTGAGACTAGCCTGACCAACATGGAGAAACCCTGTCTCCACCAAAAATACAAAATTAGGCGGACACGGCGACGCATGCCTGTAATCCCAGCTACTTGGGAGACTGAGGCAGAAGAATCGCTTGAACCCGGGAGGCAGAGGTTACGATGAGCTGAGATCACTCCATTGCAGTCCAGCCTGGGCAACAAGAGTGAAACTCCGTCTAAAAACAAAACAAAATACAAACAAACAAAAACTACTGGATGTTGGCGTGGATGTGGTGAAAAGGGTACACTTTTACACTGTTGGTGGGAATGTAAACAAGTACGACCACTATGGAAAACAATGTGGAGATTCCCTAAAGAGCTAAAAATAGATCTATCATTTGATCCAGCAATCTTACTCCTGGGTATCTACCCATAGGAAAAAAAGTCATTATATGAAAAAGATGCTTGCTCACGCATGTTTTATATTATAGCAGCACAATTTACAATTGCAAATATATGGAACCAGCCCAAATGCCCATCAATCAACAAGTTGATAAAGAAAATGTGGTGTGGGCCAGGCGCGGTGGCTCAAGCCTGTATTCCCGGCATTTTGGGAGGCCGAGGCGGGCGGATCACGAGGTCAGGAGATCGAGACCATCCTGGCTAACACGTTGAAACCCCGTCTCTACTAAAAAAAAAAAAATACAAAAAACTAGCCGGGCGAGGTGGCGGGCGCCTGTAGTCCCAGCTTCTCGGGAGGCTGAGGCAGGAGAATGGAGTGAACCCGGGAGGCGGAGCTTGCAGTGAGCAGAGATCCGGCCACTGCACTCCAGCCTGGGAGGCAGAGCAAGACTCCGTCTCAAAAAAAAAAAAAAAAGAAAAAAAAAAAAAAAGAAAATGTGGTGTTTATATATACCATGAAATACTGCTCAGCCATAAAAAGGAACGAAAAAATAGCATTTGCAGCAAGCTGGATGGAATTGTAATTCTAAGTGTAGTAACTCAGGAATGGAAAACCAAATATCATATGTTCTCACTCATGAGTGGGAGCTAAGCTATGAGGATGCAAAGGCATACGAATGATTCAATAAACTTCGGGTACTTGGGGGAAAAGGGTGGGAGGGGATCAAGGAATAAGAGAGTACACATTGGGTACAGTGTACACTGCTTGGGTGATGAGTGCACCAAAATCTCAGAAATCACCACTAAATAACTTATTCATGTAACCAAACATCACCTGTTTCCCCAAAAGCTATTGAAATTAAAAAAATAAAAAGAAAAGAGCTACGAAAGAAAGAAAGAAAATAGTGGCTACGCTAATATTAGACGCAAAAGACTTTAAACAAAAAATTATACAAGAGATAAAGAGGACATTTTATAATGATAAAAGAGATGACCACTAAGAAGGTATAATAATAATAAGCATATATTAACCTAAAAGCAGAACTCCAAAATTCATGAAGTGAAAACTAACAGAATTGAAGTGAGAAGTAGGTCATTTGAAAACAAAAAAGAAAAATAAAAGATAAATTATGGCCATTCTTGCAGAAGTAAGGTGATACCGCATTGTGAGTTTGATTTGCATTTCCCTGATAATTAGTGACGGTGAACATTTTCTCATATGTTTATTGGCCATTCGTATATCTTCTTTTGAAAATTATCTATTCATGCCCTTAGCTCACTTTTTGATAAGTTTATTTATCTTTTTTTTACTGATTTGTTTGAATTCCTTTTAGATTCTGGGTGCTAGTCCTTTGCTGGATGCATAGTTTGTGAATATTTTAGCCCACTCTGTGGATTGTGTTTACTCTGTTGATTATTTCTTTTGCTGTGCAGAAGCTTTTTAGTTTTAGTTTCATCTATTTATTTTTGTTTTTGTTGCATTTCCTTTTGGGTTCTTGTTCATGAACTGTTTGTCCAGGCCAATGTCTAGAAGAGTTTTTCTGATGTTATCTTCTAGAATTTGTATGATTTCAGATCTTAGATTTAAGTCTTTGATCCATCTTGAGTGGGTTTTTGTACCAGGTGAGAGATGAGGATCCATTTCCATTCCTCTACATATGGCTTGCCAATTATCCCAGAACCATTTGTTGAATATGGGGTCCTTTCCCCACTTTATGTTTATGTTTGCTTTGTCGAAGATCAGTTGGCTGTAAGTATTTCGTTTTATTTCTGAGTTCTCTTTTCTGTTCCATTAGTCTACATGTCTGTTTTTGTACTAGTACCATGCTGGTTTGGTAACTATAGCCTTGTAGTATAGTTTGAAATCAGGCAGATTTGTTTGTCTTGCTTAGTCTTGCTTTGGGTATGCGGGCTCTTTATTTTTCCATATGAATTTTAGGATTGGTTTTTCTAGTTCTGTGGAGAATGATGATGGTATTTTGGTAGGAATTGCATTGAATTTATAGATTGCTTTTGGCAGTATGGTCATTTTCACAATATTGATTCTACCCATCCATGAGCATGGGATGTGTTTCCATTTGTTTGTGTTGTCTGTGATTTCTTTCAGCAGTGTTTTGTAGTTTTCCTTGTAGAGATCATTTGCCTCTTTGGTTGGGTATATTCTTAAGGTTTTTTTTTTTTTTTTTTTTTTTTTTTTTGCAGCTATCACAAAAGGAGTTGAGTTATTGTTTGATTCTCACCTTGGTAACTGTCGGTGTATAGCAGTGCTAGTGATTTGTGTACATTAGTTTTTATCCTGAAACTTTACTGAATTCATTTATCAGATTTAGGAGCTTTTTGGATGAGTCTGTAGGGTTTTCTAGGTTTATGATCATATTATTGGCAGAGACATTTTGACTTCCTTTTTACCAATATGGATGCCCTTTATTTCTTTCTCTTCTCTGATTGCTGTGGCTAGCACTCCCAGTGCTATGTTGAATAAGTGATGAAAGTGGGCATCCTTGTCTTGTTCCAGTTTTCAGGGGAAAGGCTTTCAACTTTTCCCCATTCACTATAATGTTGGCTGTGGGTTTGTCATAGATGCCTTTTATCACCTTAAGGTGTGTCCCTTCTATGCCAATTTTGCTGAGGGTTTTAGTCATAAGGAGATGCTGGATTTTGTTATATGCTTGTTCTGCATCTATTGAGATAATCATATGCTTTTTGTTTTTACTTCTGTTTATGCAGTGCATCACATTTCTTGATTTGTGTATGTTAAACCAACCTTACATCCCTGGTATGAAACCTACTTGATCATGGTGTATTATATTTTTGATATGCTGTTGACTTTGGTTAGCTAGTATTTTGTCGAGATTTTTTGCATCTGTAGTCAGCAGGGATATTGATCTGTAGTTTTCTTTTCTTTTCTTTCTTTTTTTTTTTTTTTTTTTTTTGTTATGTCCTTTCCTGACTTTGGTATTAGGGTAATACTGGCTTCATAGAATGATTTAAGGAGGATTCCCTCTTTGTCTATTTTGTGAAATAGTTTCAATAGAATTGGTATCAATTCTTTGAATGTCTGACAGAATTCAACTGTGAATCCCTCTGGTCCTGGACTTTTTATGGTTGGTAATTTTTTAAATTGCTGTTTCAATCTCGCTACTTATTATTGATCTGTTCAGAGTTTCTATCTCTTCCTGGTTTAACCTGGGAGGCTTCTATATTTCCAGGAATTTATTCATCTCCTCTAGGTTTTCTAGTTTGTGTGAATAAGGGTATTCACAGTAGCCTTGAATAATCTTTTGTATTTCTCTGGTATCGGTTGTAATATCTCCCATTTCGTTTCTAATTGAGCTTATTTGGATCTTCTCTCTTCTTTTCTTGGTTAATCTCACTAATAGTCTATCGATTTTATCTTTCCAAATAATCAGTTTTTTAAAAAAATTTATCTTATGTATTTTTTCGTTTCAATTTCATGTAGTTTTGCTCTGATCTTTACTATTTCTTTTCTTCTGCTGGCTTTGCATTTGGTTTGTTCTTATTTCTCTAGTTCCTTGAGGCATGACCTTAGATTGTCTACTTGTGCTTTTTCAGATTTTTTGATGTAGGCATTTAATGCTATGAACTTTCCTCTTAGCCTGCTTTTGCTGTATGCCAGAGGTTTTGATAGGTTGTGTCACTATTATCATTCAATTCAAAGAATTTTTAAATTTCCATCTTGATTTCATTGTTGACTCAATGATTATGCAGGAGCAGATTATTTAATTTCCATATTTGCATAATTTTGAGGTTGCTTTTGGAGTTAATTTCCAATTTGATTTCACTGTGGTCTGAGGGAGTACTTGCTATAATTTCAATTTCCTTAAATTTATTCAGACTTGTTTTGTAGCCTATCATATAGTCTATCTTGGAGAATGTTCCATGTCCTGATGAAAAGAAAGTATATTCTGCAGTTGCTGGGTAGAATGTTATGTAAATATCTGTTAAGTCCGTTTGTTGTAGGGTATAGTTTAAATCATTGTTTCTTTGTTGACCTTCTGTCTTGCTGACCTGTCTAGTGCTGTCAGTGGAGTATTGAAGTCTTCCATTATTATTGCGTTGCTGTCTATCTAATTTCTTACATCTAGTAGTAGTTGTTTTATAAGTTTGGGAGCTCCAGCGTTAGGTGCATATATTAGATTCTCTTTTTATTAAAGAGTTATGAGAGTTTTTTCTATGTTTGGGATACTAAACTCCTATTAAATAAATGATTTGCAAAGTTTTTCCCATTCTGTGGGTTATTTTTTTGCCTTCTTTTAAAGCACAAAGGTTTAAATATTGATGAAGTTTACTATATATATATATTTATTTACTTATATGTATTTTTGAGGATTTGCTTGTGTTTTAGCATATATAAAAATCCATTATATATATAATCCATTAATATGTATGAGAATCCATTGATCAATTTAAAGCCACAAATATTTATCTATGTTTTCTTCTAAGAGCTTCATAGTTTTAGCTCTTACATTTAGATCTCTGATCCATTTTGAATTGATTTTTGTATATAGAGTGAGGTAGGGATACACATTCTTTTGTTTTCCATGTGGAAATCCATTGTCTCAGCACAACTTATTGAAAAGATGATTCTTTCCTACATCTAATTGTCATGGAATCTTTGTTGAAAATCAGTTGACCGTAGATGGTTAGGTTTATTTCTGGACTCTTGGTATTATTTCAGTGATATGTATATCGATCTTTTGGCAGTAATATACATTTTAAAGAATACTGTAATATTGCAGTAAGTTTTGAAGCTGGGAAGGTGAGTTCTCCGAGTTTATTTATTTTTCAAGATTATCTTGGTTATTCTGGATTTCTTGCATTTTCATATTAATTTTAGGATCAGCTTGTCTGTTTCTGCAAAAGGGGTAGCTAGAATTTTGATAGGGACTGTGTTGAATCCATAGGTCAGTTTAAGGAGTATTGCCATCTTAACAATACTACATTGTCCAATTTGTGAGCACAGGATATCTCATTCGTATCATGAATTGTTTTTCTGATTTCATTCTGCTTTCATTGAATTGTCTATTTGTATTTTATTGTATCTTGTTGAGTACACTTAAGATAATTATTTTGAGTTTCTTTTTCAGCAATTTGTTGATTTTTTTTTTCATTGAGGTCTGTTACTAGGGAATGATTATGTTCCTTCAGTGGTGTCATATTTCCTCGCTTTTTCATTTTGTTGTTGTGGTGGTGGTAGTGGTGTATGTATGTGTGTGTGTCCCCACATTGATGTCTGTGCATCTGGTGGAACAACTGCCTGTTTCCAACTTTCTACAGTGTTTTACACAGAGAAGAGCATTCACCTACAATTGGATCTAACTGTGCAATTTGGAACGATATAGTGACAATTTCCAGATAAGTGCAATGGTATAGTCTCAGTGCAGCTTCTTTGGCTGCATTCAGCATCAGCAATAACAGTAAGTGCCTCAGTGGTTTAGGCTGAGGTGCATCTGAGGTGGCAGCACAGGTTGTTAACATCCTCAGGGACAAGGTATTTTGAGGTCCTCCTATTCTTGTTTTTCCTACAATGGGAAAAACATAGGTGACAGCATCCCTTTTGGTGTCAGGTCTGATATGTCCTATAAGCTGCTGCAGTGGTGCTGGATTCCAGGTACAGGTGCTCAGATTGGCTGTGTGGCTGGGGTCGTAGGTTCAGTGTCTCCGAAACCTCTTGCGGCATCTGGGTCTTAGGGTGCAAGTTTACTCTCTGTGGATACAGGTTACTCAAAGAACCAGAATCTTTGGCCCTGAGGCAACCCCTAGAAACTCTGGTCTAGGGGATAGGGTTGTAGCTGTAATTTTATCCTTAGGGGGCAGGGTACAGACCTGGCCCAACTCTAGGGAAGAAGGGGTGCTCTAGAGGCTTGAACCCAAGGCACATGGTACAGCTGCCATGCAGCAGTCTGAACCAATAAAGTTCAGTGGCAACTCAGCTCCCTGGGGATGAAGCACCATATAGTGGTGATTCTATACTCTGAGGATGGCAAGGCTTGGTAGTATCCCTGACTCTGTGAAGCCAGATGCATTGGCAGCAAGTACTCCACAAGGGCCAACCAAAGTTGTTATTTTGGTCTCAGGAGACAGGGAAAAGCACAGCAATGGCTGTACTCTCCAGGGAGAGGGGTGTCTCAGCAGCTCAGACTCTAGGGAACAAATCCAGTTCCAGTACTAGAGATGTTTGGCCTGTAGGGTGAGGTGTCTCAGCTGTCATTGCTCTGTTTCCCTGCGATGCAGAGTGCTACACCAGCTCAGTTTTGGACTACACAGCTGCTTAGCTTGACAAAGGCACCAATTCCCCAGGGGGTGAAGTGTCACTTCAGCTCAAGCCTTGGGGCCTTCACTATTCTAGGCAGCCCAGGCACCATTTTTCTGTTATGTAGGGCTCCGTCAAAGCACTATGTCCCTGGGAGATAATGTGCAGTTTTAGTTTAGGACCCTAGAGGCAGGGTGCAGCCACCATTGACAGAGGTAGATGAAGATATTGTGTCAAAGTACCATTTTCCAGGAGGGAGTGTTGTGCAGCTTCACCTCTTGCCTGAGGTGGCCAGTTTGGGGATGCGAGGGCAGGTGGAGCAGTTTCATCACAGCTTGGCACCACCAGGGAGAGTGTGACAGTTGCCTGAAGCTTGGTTTGGGGATGCTAAGCCATCAGGTATGGGTGGTTCAATTGTAGTTTAGACTCAGGGATAAAGGGGTGCTGTGGCTCCTCACCCCCAGAGCAAGGCATACTCCAGCATTAGTTCCCTTTTCAAAATGACATAGGGCAGTAGCTGCATGGGCCACAGGAGCAAGGCACAGTGTCAGCTCTTTCTGGGGGTGTACAGCTGTGTGAACTCTAGGTAGGTAGCTCCCTCAGGTGGGCTTAGTGCTTGTGAGGTCTGCAGGAGACCCCAGTGGACTGTAGCTATCTCAGGTGTTGATGGAGGATGCTGAGGTTCTCTTGCCTATCTTTTCATTGCAAGGAGAATTTCCTCCTGGTTTCTGGCTGATCCTGGTGGTGGGGGTTTGGAATGGTGGAGGCCTGGCATTTTATTTTATTTTATTTTATTTTATTTTATTTTATTTTATTTTATTTTGTTTTGTTTTATTTTGAGACAGGGTCTCACTCTGTCGCCCAGGCTGGAGAGCAGTGGCCCAATCTTAGCTCACTGCAACCTCCGCCTCCTGGGTTCAAGCAATTATTGCACCTCAGCCTCCTGAGTAGCTGGGATTACAGGCACGTGCCACTACACCCGGCTAATTTTTGTATTTTTGTAGAGATGTGGTTTCACCATGTTGGCCAGGCTTGTCTTGAACTCCTGGGCTCAAATGATCCATCTGCCTTGGCCTCCCAAAGTGCTGAGATTACAGGTGTGAGCCACTATGCCCGGCCATTTCCTTCCATTCTTTATGTGGCTATCCTGAGTTTTTGTGCTCAGTAGGGTTTCTGTTCCTTTTCTGATGTACTCTGGCATTTACCTTTTATTATTTTTGCTAAAAGGTAGTTTTTTATTTATTGTTTTGGTTGTCTTTTTTGGAGGAATGAGTGCTAGTGGTATCTAATTGGCCATGTTGCTGACATCATCTTCAAGATGTCTTTTTACCAGTTAGATTTTCTTTGTTTTTATATTTTTGAGTTCCTCAGCATTTATTTGGGAAAGTCTTTATTTCTCCTTCATGTTTGAAGGATATATTCACTGCATATACTGTCCTTGGATAAACAATTTTTTTCCTTTAGTACTTTATTGATTATTACTTTTTAAAATAAAAAATATAAACTTTATTTCTCAACATAAACTCCATGAAAGTCAAGAGTCTTGGTGGGCCATGATTCAGGCCATTTAGTCCATCCTTAAGAACTGAGGGTCCTGATAATTTAACCATATCAGTGAAGTCTTTTTTGACATTATTAACTGAAAAAAAGAGTGCTCTTTAAAGATGTTTTTAAGATTAGAAAAGAAAAATAAGTCAGAAGGAGCCAAATCAGGATTGCAAGGTGGATACCTAGTGATTTCCCAGCAAAATTCTCACAAAATTGTCCTTGTTTGATGACAGGAGTGAGGAGAAGCATTGTTACGGTAGAGAAGGACTTTGTGGTGAAGCTTTTGTGGGTGTTTTTCAGCTAAAGCTTTGACTAATTTCCTTAAAACACTCTAATAATAAGCAGATGTTCTTGTTCTTTCACCCTCCAGAAATCAGTGAGTAAAATGCCTTCAGCATCCCCGAAAGCTATTGCCATGATCTTTGCTCTTGACTGGTCCACATGTGCCTTGACTGGCCCGCTTCCAACTCTTGGTAGCCATTGCTTTGATTGTGCTTTGTCTTCAGGATTATACTGGTAAAGTCATGTTTCATCTCCTGTTACAATTCTTAAAAAAAAGCTTCAGGATTTTGACCCCACTTGCTTAAAATTTCCATCAAAAGCTCCACTGCTGTCTGCAGCTGATTTGAGCACAATCATTTTGGCACTCATTTAGTGAAAAGTGTGCTTAACTTTAATATTTTAATCAGCATCATATAAGCTGAACCAGTTGAGATGTCTATGGTGTTGGCTATTGTTTCTGCTGTTAATCACTGGTCCTTTTCAATCAGAGCACAGATAAAATTAATTTTTTCTTCACAAATTGATGTGGATGGCTTGTCAGTGAGGGCTTCATCTTTAACACTGTCCTTTCCCTACTTAAAACAAGCTATCAGTTTATAAACTACTGAATTCTTTGGGGACATTGTCCCCAAAAGCTTTTTGTAAAGCAACAATGATTTCACCTTTCTTCCATCCAAGTTTCACCATAAATTTGATGTTAGTTCTTGTTTCAATTTTAGCAGAACTCATATTGCTCTTATAGGGGCTCTTTTCAAACTGAAGTCTTATCTTTCCTTTATGCCTCGAATTAGATCCTGTTCAGACATGTCATAACAAGTTAGTACAAGTTTATTTTGGTGCAAAATTTTTTGAAGTGATGTGTAGTTTTTCTTTTTCTTTTTCTTTTTTTTTGATTGTTTTAAAATTCAAGTTTATTTCCTTTAAAAAAAAATTTTACTTTATGTTCAGGAGTACCTGTAAAAATTTGTTACATAGATAAATTCATGTCATGGGGTTTGTTGTACAGATTATTTAGTCACCCAGGAATTAAGCCCACTACCCAATAATTATCTTTTATGCTCCTCTCTCCCTCCTTCCACCCTTCACCCTCAAATAGACCCAAGTATCTGTTGTTTTCTTCTTTGTGTCAATAAGTTCTCATCATTCAGCTCCCACTTATAAGAGAGAACATGTGGTACTTGGTTTTCTGTTCCCGTATTACATTTGCTGCAGCTCTGTCCATGTTCCCACAAAATACATGATTTCTTTCTTTTTTATGGCTGCATACTATTCCTTTGTGTATATGTACTACAGTTTCTTTATCCAGTTTGTCATTGCCACTTTTAAGATCCTTTCTTTATCCTTGATCTTCGGGAGTTTGTTTGTTAAATGTCTTGAGATATTCTTTTTTGGGTTAAATATACTTGGTGTCCTATAGCCTTCTTGCACTTGAATATTGATACCTTTTTCTAGGTTTGGGAAGTTCTCTGATATTTTCCCTTTGAATAAATTTTCTACACCAACCCCCTTCTCTCTACTCCCTCTTTAAGGCCAATAATATTAGATTTGCCCCTTTTAGACTATCTTCTAGATCTTATAGATTTGTTTCATACTTTTAAATTATTTTTTCTTTTGTCTTCTCTGACTGTATATTTTCAAATAGGCTGTCTTCAAGCTCACTAATTCTTTCTTCTTCTTGACCAGTTCTGCTGTTAAGAGACTTTGATGCATTCTTCAGTATGTCAATTGCATTTATCAACTCCAGGAATTCTTCTTGATTCTTTTAAATTATTTCAATCTCTTTGTTATATTTATCTGATAGGATTCTGAATTTCTTTTCATGTTATTTTGGATTTTGTTGAGCTTCCTCAAAACAGCTATTTTGAATTTTCTGTTGGAAAGGTCGCGTATCTCTGTCTTTCTGGGACTGGTCATTGGTGACTAATTCAGTTGATTTGGTAAGGTCATGTTTTCCTGGATGGTCTTGATGCTTGTGGATATTCACTGGTATCTGGGCATTGAAGACTTATGTAGTTGTTATAGTTTTCACAGTCTGGGCTTGTTTGAACCTGTCCTTCTTGGGAAGGCTTTCCAAGTATTTGAAGGGACTTGAGTGTTGTGATCTAAGTCTTTGGTCATTGCAGCCATATCTGCATTATGGGGCACCCCAAGCCCAGTAGTCTGTGACTCTTCCAATCTCATAGAGGTACTACCTTAGTGGTCTTAAGTAAGATCTGGGAGAATTCTCTGGGTTACCAGGCAGAGACTCTTGTTACCTTCCCTTACTTTCCCCAAGGAAATGAAGTCTGTTTCTCTGAACTGAGCTACCAGGAGCTGTGGGAGGGGTGACATAAGCACCTCTGTGGTCACCACCACTGGAACTACACTTGGTCAGATACAAAGCAAGCACAGCGCTGTCTTACCTAAGGCCTACAGTGACAATTGCCTAGCTACTGCCTATGTTCATTTAAGGCTCGAGGGCTCTATAATCAGCAGGTGGTGAATCCAGCCAAGCTTGTGTCCTTTTATTCATCGTGGCAAACTCTCCCCAGCCCTAGGCAGTTCCAGAGATGTCATCTAGGAGCCGGGGTCTGGATTCAGGAATCTTAGAAATCCATCTGTTGCTCTATTCTACTGTGGCAGAGCTGGCACACAAGCCACAGACAAAATTCTTCCCACTTTTCCTTTCCCTTTCCTCAAGCAAAGGAGTCTTTCCCCATGGTCAGCACTGCTCCAGGCTCATGGTGAGTACTGCCTGAGCCTGGCTACTGCTGATGTTCCCTCAAGGACCAAGGTCTCTTTAGTCAGCTTGTGGTGAAAGTCACCAGCCCCAAGTCTCTCCCTTCAGGGACATGGGCTCCCCTCTTGCCCAGGCCAGGTGCAGAAATGCCATCCAGGAGCCAATGCCTGGAATTGTGGACCCCAGCAGCCCAGTTGGTGCTCTACTCCACTGTGGCTGAGCTGGTACCCAAGCTGGAAGACAATATCCCTTTTACTCTTCCATTCCCTTTCCTCATGCATTAGTCTCTCTCCACAGCCACAATAGCTGGAAATGCGCTGGGTCTTACCTGAAGCCAGCGAAACACTGGGTCTTACCCAAGGCCTATGATGTACTACCTGGATATCACTGCTGGTTATTCAGGACCCAAGGACACTTTAGCCAGCATATGATGGATCTTGTCAGGACTAGGTCTTTCCCTTCAAGACAACAGGTTCCCTTCTGGCCAAGGGTGTGTCTAGAAATGTCATCTATGAGCTAGGACCTGTAATGGAGGCCTTAGGACTCTTCCTGGTGACCTATTCTGCTGTGGCTGAGCTGGTATCCAATTTGCAAGACGAAGTCCTCTTTACCCTCATCTCTCCTCTCCTTGAGAAGGAAGGAGTTTCTCTTGGAGCTGTGAACTGCACTGCCTGAGGTTGGGGGAGGGGTGATGCAAGCACTCCATTGGTTGCTCCAGCTGGTGTCTCCCTAGTTTGCATACACGTGAAATCCATTGGCTCTGAGTCCAGCCTATCACCAGGACTTTCCCAGGAATTGCAGTCCTTATGGCCTAGACCACCTTTCAAGTTTATTTGGAACCCCAGAGCACTTTATCCCGTGGTGATGGGACTTGCCAGAGCTCAGATTCTGATCATAGGGATGGATGATTCACCTCTGGCTAGGGCTGGTCTAAATGCTCCATCTATGGACACCAGCTGAGGTTCTGCCCCATGTTACTTTCTGCCATGACAGGGCAGCACTGAGTTCCAATGCCGAGTCACACAATGACTGTGCTCTCCCTCTCCCAAGAGCACAGATTCTTCACACTATGCGACTGATGCCAGCAGACGGAGAAAGGGTGGTATAGGTGATTCAAGACTGTCTTTCCTACTCTCTTTAGTGCCTTTTTCCTTAATATGATGTTAAAACCTGGCATTGTGATCACTCATCTAATTTTTAGTTCTTATGAAGGTGATTTTTTTGTGTGTAGCACAGTGGAACTTCATGCTGTCATTTACAGTGGAAAGCAACACTGAGTTCTACTGCACTGAGAATTTGTTTTTAACACTATCATGGAAAGTCCTTGAGTTTCCGTGCATGCCTTGAGCTGAGAGTTTTGGGATGTAGAGACATAAGCATTCACCTCCATTCTGAGATCGTTGGAGTGTCCAAACTTTTCTATTTGGTGAGAACTTAATTGCAGGTAATCAGTTTTATGCTGAGTGTCATAGCTGCTAGATCTTTATTCTGGAATATGAATGGGCCTTTGTGCTATTTGTCATACATTAGCTAGATAAATGATCCTATATTTCTCATATTTTGCATATTTCGCTACACATTTTTTTCCTTCACTGCGATCATAGTATCAATCTCTGTATCAGTTAGGATTCTTGGCTGTAAGCAGTAGAAATGGACTCAGGACCTCTCATGCAGAAAGGCAAATTTTTGGAAGCACATCAGGGCTTCACTGAATTATTGAGGGCCAGAAATGTGGGAGTGGCTTCATTGGGTGGTCCTGGTTCAGAATCTCTTGTGAAGTTGCAACTAAGATGTCAGCCAAAGCTGCAGTCTTCAAAGACTTGAATGGGGCCAGAGGATGTGCTCTAAGGCTACTAATGTGTCTGTTGGCAAGAGGTTTTAATTTCTTGCCATGTGAGCATCTTCAAAAGGTTGC
Source organism: Theropithecus gelada (assembly GCF_003255815.1). Classification (NCBI taxonomy): domain Eukaryota; kingdom Metazoa; phylum Chordata; class Mammalia; order Primates; family Cercopithecidae; genus Theropithecus; species Theropithecus gelada. Next base: position 50,390,847 of record NC_037682.1, on the reverse strand, counting down.
TCATGTCATGACTTACCTCAGAGTAACTGATTGCCAGAGAGTAGTAGGTGGGTGGAAAGAGAGAATGAAAGCACAAGATGGAAGCTGAAAAGTCCTTTATCCCTAAATTACTTCTGTAATATTCTATGGATTACATTGACCAACCGTAGCATAATGTGGGAGCGAATTGCACAAAGGCATGAATACTGGGAGACAAGGATAATTAGGAGGTATCTTGGAGGCTGCCTACTACCATGGATAAGTGGAGGAAAAGCTGAGAAATTAAAAAACAAACAAACAAACAAAAAACAAAAAGAAAACCTAGGGATGCTCCAAGGGCTGGCCAGCAAAACTTCAGAAAATGTCAGAGAGAGGGAACAAAACTCTTTATGTTGTTATTGGCATAAACATAAAGACAAAAGTCTTTATGTTGTTATTGCCACTGTAATTGTTATGACTTTTAGTCATTCTACATTTGCTCAAGATTGAGAGCCCTGGGAGACAGCTGAGCCTACTTCATGTGCTTGCATCTCCATCATGCTGGATTTGTGAGAGAACATCTATTTAACTCAGCTTCCATCATGGGAATCAAGCACTACCTTCCACCAAGACTACACACAACAGGGAATTCTCCAAATAAGAGGTCAGGATGCTAACTGGAAAGAAGGGTTAATGCTAGATACATCTGCCCTTTCCCAGAAAAGACAGTATCTAATAGAGTCATACAAAATTGAGGGACCTCCAAGTGGCTAATGTGATGTGTAGTCTGAGAGAGCTATGTAAATAATTAAATGTAGGAGTCACTGGAATTTGAATAGGAGGTATTTGAGATTATGATAACACACAAAAGAGCTAGTGAGTGTTGGTAGAGGTGAGATAAGAGGTCAAGAAGGAACACAGAATGTTTGAGAGAGTAGGAAAAGTCAAGCTCATGGATACTGCCTCTTTTCTGATTTCTCACTGTTTGAACCACATGCAGGAACTGATTCACTTGTAAGTCCTTGCTGCTATTGTGTCTCTTAGTTTTCTTTTGTCTAAAAGTGTAGTCTTCCTCAATAGGCTAGAGCTGTTATCAAGCAGAGACTGTCTCATTCACCTCTCCCTTTCTTCACCCCATAACTCAGAGTTGTTTAGCTATGTTTTAACCTGCCTGGGAAGAGGAGATCTAGCTACAGTTGATTATCCTGCCCCTGCAAAAGCTCAAGAGAAGAAGCCACTACTGGATGTTAGCAAACAGCTATAGAAAAAGTGATTCATACCTTGCTTTGGAGGAGAATAACCTTTTTAAATTGCAACGTTCATTTGATGATTCTTCAGTAGCCCTCAGATCTAAACCTCTGGAAAGATAGAAGTTGCTATGCAGACAAAGAGATAAATTCTCAGTGTATAGTATGACTTGTGTTAAGGAATAATATACTGTTTGTATAACTTTTAATTCTTAGTAAATGAATATTGTGGATTAAGCTCTTCTTACAAGGATGAGACAATAAAGGATAAAACCAGGGGCCTTCTGTAGGAGATAAGGTCTCACCTCTAGTGTAAGCTTGTTACTTGTCCCAGTTATATGGGGCAATAGGCCTGCTTCTCAGATAAGAAACTAGAACTTGGGAGAACAGGTATAGGTTGCCAGAAGGGAAATGATCCCTTCTTTGGTTTGGATTTCAGGAAAGAGTTGTTGAGATATCTAGGAAAAGTCTCACTGATGATGGGTGTTAAGATGACACTGACCTCGTGGAGGCAGGCTGGAGACTGAGAAGGTGGGAACAAAGGGAACAGAGTCAACCCTTTGAAGCTAGTTTGATGATTATCTCTCTGGGATGGAAGTGAAATGTTATAGAACCTTTGAGCCCTGAGAATGAGCTCCTGATGGTGAAAACCAGCCTTAGACGATAAACCCAGACTTCACTTCCCTTTGGTATTTATTTACCTGTTTCCCTCCATCTGGGTTTTGTGAAATCTGTTCAAGTCCTGGATGGTCTCAGCTAAGCTCTGAGGGTACCCAGGTTGGCTCTTGTGTTCTATAAGAGTTAGAGTTTCAAAGAAGAAGTCATAGTCCACTTGCCTTTGGCCATTAGAGCATTTGCAGTGTGGATGCAGAATAAAGCATGAACATGTTCCATGCCTTTCTGTGTATCACTGAGGCAGTGCCTGGAGAATCGCGCCATCTCTGTGTGCCCTTCCTAAGCCAGGCTATGGTCACATTGCTGGTCCCTGCTTCTGCTGCCTCCTGGCATGGCATCCTCTAGAAAGGGTGCGAAGGCAAGAGACTGGATTTCTTATCACTTAGTTTCCAGAACTATGAGCCGAAGACCTAAATTTTTTCAAGGATTCATGAAAATGTTCAAGTTTGCATAGCATATTATTGGCTTCGACATAGGAATATGGTGAAACAAGTAAATAAATGTTTATTTAAGTGTCTTCATGTCTGTTGGTCTACTCAACTATTATGTAGTTGCATAGAAATTGTATTCCATATGAGATACAGATGTATCTTATTATGATATGAGGTGAGAATTTCAAAATAAAAGGACTAGCAGCATCTTAAAATACTCTCTTCCTCAGTCTGTCCCGCTAGGTGCAAAGCAACCTCTTATCCACCAGAGGGCGGACTAAGCCCCGCTTCAGCTTCCTTTGCCAGGATCCCCTTCTCCCTGGCAGGTCGCAAGCAGGCCTCCCAGATTCATCTGTAATTCTTCCTTCTTTCTGAGCCTTGGTTTTCTGGCCTGTAAATTTGAATTAATGGTGCCTCCGTCATCAAGGTGAGGCAACATTCTCCAAAGCACGTGGGATTCCAGAGGCAGGTGGTAATGTTAGGGAGGTGGAAGGGTTGAAGGTTCCTCTCGTCTGAGAAACCTTACTGAGACATCTAGAGACTGAGAAAACTAGTGAGACCCATTTTGCTTTATTCTTGATTTCCCTCAAAGCACAAAGACTGGGTCAGAGATGGAAGAGTGACGGGAGTGGGGGTCGTTACAGGAATGAATGGAGATCTCCGAATTTTGACACAGGACTGCTCTTTTTCTTGAGCCTGTCCTTCCTTACTGAGATGTATTATTTCAAAATGCTCTCTGAGCTCAAAGGAGGCTTACAGATCTCCTGGCTGAAGATGGGGTGGGGGTGGGTGAAGAAAAAATTAGGGAGGTTTTATGAAGGAGTTAGTCTTGACCTGAATGTGCTGGTAGGGTTTTTTTCAAATGAAATAATTTAAATAACTTGTTTTCCTAATTATAAAATAATATACACACAATATAGAAAATTCAGAATATAGCATCTCTCCCCCCAAAATATATGTGTTTCTTAGTTATCCCATCATTCAGAGAAACCCACCATTAACAGTTTGGTGTATGTTCTTTGTTTTACATCTTACCTTAGTTTTGTTCCTGCTGCTATAACAAAATACTATAGACTGGGTGATTTGTAAAGAATAGAAATTTATTCCTCACAGTTCTGGTGGCTGGGAAGTCCAAGATCAAGTCATCAGCAGATTTAGTATTTGGTGAGGGTTGCTCTCTGCTTCCAAGATGGCACCTGTTGCTATGTCCTCATGTGGCAGAAGGGCAAGAAGGGGGACAAACACTGTGTCCTCACATGGCAGAAGAGATGGAGGGTAGGGGGAGCTCACTCCCTTAACGCCTTCTATAAAGGTGCTAATTCCAGCTGTAATAGTGAAACCCTCATGATTTAGTCACCTCCTAAAGCCATTGCCTCTTAATACAATCACCTTGGAGGTTAAATTTCAACATACAAATTTTGGAGGCACACATACATTCAAACCATAGCACATCTTATGTACATATTTATAAACACGTATAACATCAAATCTCTTTAAAGTCTACCTTTTTCAGTGTGTATTTTTCTATGCTATACTTTGTTCTTCTATTATTTTTTGCTTATTTCATGTTACATTGAACAGATGTGCCAGAATTTATGTAATGAAGCCTATATACATGTAAGTTTTTTCCAGATATTAATTATCATAAAAATGCTATCATCTTTGGAGCTAAATTTTGCAAAATGTTCATATTGTTTTCTTAGCAGGGCTACACATGGGGATAATCTGGGACCATTTAATCTAAATTTTAATCTAATACGATACTATTTTTTATCCTTTCTAGAAATAGGATTGTATAGTCAAAGGGCAACTGCATATGTAATTTTGCTAGATGTAGGAAATGTGGCATTTGGTATTTCTACCTATCTTATATAAGAGTTCTTCCTTCTCAAAGCCTCACCAACTGGATATGTTGTCAAATTTCTAGATGAATTCCTGGATGACCAGATGTAGGAGGAGATAGTGCAACTTAAGCAACAGACAACAGAAACAGACCCACAGGTTCAAACGTAGGGGAACCTAACAGGAAGAGAAATGTCAGCTCCATATAGGGAAGCACTTTCTGTCACCCTATCTGTCTAAAGGTAGTGTGAGATTCTCAGGAAGTTATAGGCTTCCTGTCATTTGAGGGGTTCAAGAAAGGCCAGATGACCATTCAGCAGAATGTAGTAGAGAATGTTTCAGCACCACTTTGGCATCTAGATCCAGGACCTTTAAGACTGGAGAAAAACACAAAACCATATTGATTGCTTCATTTTAAATACCTGAATCCATGATTATGAGATACTTAATTAGGCCCTTGTTGCTGCCATGGATTTACATGTCCCTAGTCCATTCACTCTCCCATTTACTTCTAGATCACTTTTACATGCCTTTCCTCAAACTCCCAGTACCCTCTCCACCATCCTTATTCTCAGCTTCTGACCTCGCTTCCTACTTCACTTAAAGGATGGTATCGATCAGAAGAGAGCCTTCACAGACTCTTATCAAAACATCTCTATACCTACTGGCATCTGAACACAGGTACTCTTCTCCCATTTGTTTCCATTGATTAACTTTCTGTGGCCCTAGCTAGAACCATTTCTTTAATTTGTGCAGCAGATCCTATCCCCTTTCCACTACTAAAAGGCATTGCTTCAGCCATTATTTATCTCTGCCTTCACCTTCTACTTCCCTCACTCCTTTGTTCCATCTTACTGATCTTCCTGCTCTTGCTCAAAGATACCAGCCATACTGTTGCCTTAGAATATTTGCTTTCACTGATTCATTTTTTGGGAAAGCTCTTCTCACAGATTTTCATTATACATAACTCTTTCACCTCCATTTACATTGACTAGACTTAAAAAATATCTAACTGTAGGCTTTTTACAGGAGTTACCTAAAACGTAAGAATACAGAATGGCAAAAGTAAAAGAATGAAAATACAATATACCATGCAAACACTAACTAAAATAATGATAGTGTAATTAATATTAATTTGAATAAAATTGACTATAAGACAAAAAGCCTTAAGAGATAATGAGGGCTATCTTAAGATAACAAAATGCAACATTTCCAGCAGAATGTAATAATTCTAAATGTAATTTCACCTAATAACATAGCCTGACAGTATATAAAGCAGAAATACACAATTATAGTGGGACATTTTAATTCATCTCTCCCATTAATTAACTCCTCGTATGGGAATGGTCTATTTATATCTCTTTCTCCATTTACTAGGTTGTGAGGACTCCAAGGTAGAGACCTTGCCTTGATCATGGTTGTATTCCTAGTGATGTGCATGGTGCCAGGCATAGGACTGGCCTTTATTCATTAATGTTTTCTGTACTAGACTTTCTCCGGCAATAGTGAGGTCACCATGTTCTGAAGCATTCCTTAGGAATGCTCTTACTCCTAGAAGGGTCTTAGTCTTCTGAATTGAAAGCTGTCTCTCTCAGCACCCTACCCTCCCTACCCTATCCTCATGGGGCTTGGGCATAGATAGGTTCTAGAGGGCCTACGTTTTAAATCATAAGTAGTGTTAATTGTAGGGAATTTAAAACAGATCAATTTTTTATTTCCTACAAAGTCCTGGGTTGGGCATGGTTTCTATTAGAAGGATCCTTTCTAATGGATCCTCAATAATCTAATACATCCTCAATAATTTATCTGAGGGTTTGCATTAAGGCTTTTCAATTATTCAAATTGTCAGATTTTTCATCTCTTGATGAAACTTTTCTGGAAGCTTCTATCTCAGTTGTTGCAAGTGCTTGATCGCATAGCTTCTGCCTTTGGCAAGCCCTTAGCCAAGGGCTGTAAATCTGGGCCTATCAAAACCATTATGGCAATTTAGAGGCGTTCTGGAAAGTTCAGTGCTTCTATAGAGAGATTTAAATGAGACAGTGTCTGTGGGGACTTAGAGAGTTTGTAGGTCTTAGTTTTTCTCTGGGTTCTGCTTATAAACCACTGTGCTGGGCATCCTTCCCCATAGCTTCTCTGTCATCTCTGCTCTGCTCTGCATCTGGAGGAGCTGGTCTTCAGACCGTAGCACCTGGACTCTCTTGTTCCCTGATTGGGTTCAGCCAACAGAGGCACTGGCTGGAGATCAGAGGAAGGAGCAGAGACAGGTTAGGGAATTTCTTTTCCACTTCTCTTTGGATCCATGATTTCATGATCACAGTTTCTTCTGGGTAGCCTCTTCCAAGGCTGCCCTGGAACACCAGTAAGTGATTTCCCTGCTTGTGCCTCTATAATTGGTGGTGGTAATGGCTTCCCACAGTTGTCAGTCCCTGCATGCTTCAGATCACTTGCTATTATTCTCTTAACCCTTAACATAAATAGGCCTTCATTAAATTGTCGTTCAAATTTTAGCCAACTGGCCTTTCACACTGGGACCTGCCTGGAATACGAAAATGAACAGAATATGCATTTTGCCCGAAAGATGGCCCCTTTGCTTACCATCTGTCAGCTCAGAGTCCTTATCAGATACACCTGGAAAGACTAGGTCTCAGGTGCTGTGGACTTAGGCGTGGAGATTCAGAGAAGGAAAAGACACTTGTGCAAAATCAAAGAGATAAAAGATAAGCCTCAAGCCCTCATCCCCTGTGCTGTGTGCTTTCTGCTGTTGGGCCTTCTCTTTTAGCTGTCTTCACTGAGGAGACATGCAGAGGGGGAACAAATGAGGACTTGTAAATTGGCAAGCAAAAGTAGAAAACTCAAGCTAGCTTAAGGGAAATAAGAAAAATCTTGTTAGAATGTACAGATATCTCATGGGACCCCCAGGACAGGGAAGTTGTTCATTCTCATAAACCAGGGATGGGAATGTCCTTCTCAGGGAAAATTATTGGAAACCCAAGTCCTCTTTAAGGACTGGGTTTTCTGTTGGTTCTGTTTCTCTTTTTGCACCTGGTTCCTGGATAATCTCTGCCCCTCTTTGCTCTGACACATGGGGCAGCTACTTCCTCTACCATGCTTGAACCATTCCATGGCAGTTTACTGAATATCTATTGTGTGCCAGCTACTGTACTAGAAGATATGGTCTCTTTTCTTGTGATATGGAGGGCAGGAGAGACAGACAGTAATCAAACAAACAATCAAGGGAATTTCAGAGAGTGATAAGTGGCATTCATAGGAGAATGACCAGGGATGGTTCTTTGTAGGTCAGGGAAGACTTCTCTCAAGATGGTGTGACTTGAGACCCTAGAAGAGAGAAGAATTATGTAAGGTTTCATGAGTCAGAAGAAAAGGTTTGCATTTTTTTTTTCTAAGTGCAGTAGTAAAAAGCAATTAAAGAGTTTTAGGTGAGGGAGGACAATCTCATATTTACATTGTTAAAAGATGACTCAGGCTGCTGTGTGGTTAATGAAGGTTAGAGGGCAGAAGAAGAGGCAGGGAGGTCCTCGCAGAAACTCTAAACAGGAGTCCAGATTTGCAATGATAGGAAATGGTGGAAGGGTTAGAGAGAGAGACTGGAGGCAGAGCAGAGGATTAGCAGACCAGTTGGATAGACAGAGAGGGAGATAGTATAGGTTAAGAGGAAGCAAAGGCAGCTCAGGTTTTTGTTTTGATCAGCTGGGGGTGGGGTAGTGCCATTTAATGACCTTCCTTGATGAGAACTCCCAAGCAGTCCCAGAGCTGCTAAGCACTTTCCAGGTGGGGCAAGTTCTTTCCTTATCAGGCTCCACAGCTTACTGATGGCTCCCAAGTGCCCCTACAGGTCACTTCTATCTGCAGGCCTTGTTGTCTCTGGGATCAGCTCTTGTCCCCACAGTAACTTTGTGAGTCAGATTGGGGTCACCAAGTACCGGCTTGTACACACTATCCTCACTGGTTTCATTTCAAATGTATGTTTTCCAAGCCCCAGCTGGGCTCCTTTTTTCATCCCTAATCTGTTCCTTTCTTTTCCACACTTCCCATGGGAGCCAGGGTGTCCTATCCCTGATTCCTCAAGGCTTCACTCCCACTTATACTCCTTTCTTCTCCACAAATTACCCAGCCTCTCACTTTGGGAAAAGGCCTTCTCATGTCTCTGCCCCCATTCTGCCCTTCTCAGCAGCAGGTGCCTTTCCTCCTGTCTCAGGTGAACCTCTGCACTTGTATTGAAACTAGAGGGGCTGCCAGACACAGTGGCTCATGCCTGTAATCCCAGCACTTTGGGAGGCCCAAATGGGAGGATTGCTTGAGCCCAGGAGTTCGACCAACGTGGTCAACATAGTGAATCCCTGTCTCTACTAAAAGTACAAAAAATTAGCCTGGCTTGGTGACGCATGTCTGTAGTCCCAGCTACTCGGGAGGCAGAGGTGGGAGGATCACCTGAGCTCAGAAAGTTGAGCCTATAGAGCTGAGATCATGTTACTGCACTCCAGCCTGGGGGATGGAACTGAGACCCTGTCTTAGAAAGAAAAAAAACGGGGATGGAGTGGAGTGGGGAACAAACCAGAGGAGCCTAGAGTGAGGCAGAACTGGGTTTGAATCTCTGACCTTCCGTAAACTGGCTGTCTGATCTTGGGGGAGCTATTTAACCTCTCTCAGCCTGCTTCCTTCCCTCTAAGTGGGGCCAGTAATAAATACATATTATTAGATTGTGGTGAGACATATATAAGATGAAACATGGAAGAAAGTACTTAGTACAGGCAGGGCTGGTATGTAGGAAGAACTCAATACATGGCGATGTAGTCACTGTTATTATAATTTTGTCTCTCTTCCCGAGACCTCACTTCTTTAATTACCTTCATACCCATCTTTCTCCCTGAGGGGAGCACAGGAAATGGAAGAAACACTGGACTCTGAGCTGGAGAGGCCAAAATGGCTTTTGCAGCCCGGCTGTCCTCCTTCCAGAAGGACCCAAGAAGCTGTTCCAGGCAAGACAGAGCAAGTTCCTGGGAATCTAAAGAGCCAGGGAAGGTCCAATGTGAGTCACTTCCTCAGTTAGCACCAAGGCAGTGACAGAAGTAGCATTTCCTGGCCATGACTTTGCTGAGGTTGTCCTGCTGTTTTTGGAAAGGTATTGCTTTTTAGGCTTCAGAAATGGGGACTCCATCTTAGTTCAGGATGCACGGCCACTGCTTAGTCTCTTGGGATTCCCCAGGAGCATGGGGTTAAGGAAACTGGGGAGGAAGTGGTGCGACTGACCCTACACAGCCTATGCGGCTCACAAGGGACAAGACTTTCCCACCCTCCCCCACTTAGCCAATAAGCCTCAACAGGTATTTGGTGGAGCAGACATACACAGCACTGCGTCAAGTAAACAGGCAGGGCTGCTCCCCAGCTCCCACCAACCTGAACTGAGCAGCTTACTACAGAGGCCATGACTGGGATTCTTCCCCTGCCTGGGCCTCAGTTTTCTTATCTGTACTACGAGGGGTTTGGGTTAGAACTTCATCACTAGATTAGTGTTTCTCAAAGTTGGCCTGCATCATAATTGCTTGGGATACTAGAAAATAGAGACCCACAATGTCCCAAGGTGTGCTGCTAAATGACCAACAACAGACTTTCCAAAACAAAACAAAACACCCCAATTTATAGTGTTTGCTCAATTTCTGTAGTGTAAATAAATACTCCTACTTTGGCCAAGTTCAAGCTAACAATGTGAAGTCACTGAACTTCACTTTGGGGAAGAGAGGTACATGTGGGCTCCAGCACACCACCCACCTACTGACTCAGAACCACTGATGGAGGCCTTGGACTCTGCATTTTGCCCCCCTTCAGGTGATGCTAGTGGATCATAAAATTTCAGAACCCCTGCATCCAGAGATCTCTGAGGGCTTTGCTGTCCCTTCTGTCTCTCCATTCTAATTATATTACAGGTTCTCACACTGGCTCTGGGAGTTGGGGAACATTTTCCTTCTTGAAAGAATTGTAGAGCAAGGCCTAGAGAGATAAATGAGCCATTGCCCAAGTGAGCTAATGATGCATCTGCACCAGCCTGTCTGGTACTTTTTCTCCTTGTCCTCTGTGAGGGCCCTATCTCTCCATCCTAGGGGCAGGGCAGCATCTCGATGTGCACGTCTCAGAGGGATACTGGAGGTTGCAGCTGTGGGTACTGGGACCCATGCCCATTGCCCATCTCTAAGGGTGGGGCTGGATTTCAGCTGCTATCACTATGACCTTTTGATCTCTTATCTCCATCCCTGGAACTGAGAGCCTGCCTGGTCATCGCTATTTTTGTGCAGGTTCCTCATCTTGATAACTTCTCTGTGCAGGTAGAGGACAGAGTGGAGGATGCCGTTTTTTGTCCTGAGGTGCACTGGGGCAGAGAGAGACATGACAGAGCCATGAAAGACCCACCAACAGATGGCAGGGGTGACACAGAAGTCGGGAAGAGGAAAGTTAGGCAAGGAAATGTACAAACTGCTGAAAAGTTAAAAATTCCTTTTGTTTTTTTTTTCTTTTCTTTTCTTTCTTTTCTTTTCTTTTCTTTTTTTTTTTTTTTTTTTTGACACAGGGTCCCACTCAATTGCCAAGGGTGGAGTGCAGTGGTGTGATCATAGCTCACTGTAACTTTGAGCTTCTGGGCTCAAGCAGTCCTCCTCCTAGCCTCCTGCCTCAGCCTCCTGAGTAGCTGGGACCACGGGTGCACATCACTTCTCCTGGCTGAGTTTTTATTTTTTGCAAAGATGAGGTCTAGTTTTGTTGTTTAGGCTGGTCTTGAACTTTTAGCTTCCACTTATCCTCCCACCTCAGCCTCCCAAAATGGTACTGGGATTACAGGTGTCAGTCACTGCTCCTGGCCCAGGATTGTACATTGTTTCTTTAAGGAGCTTTCAGAAGAAATCATTTTTACGCGGTAGTTAGGTTGGAAATTTAGTTTTGAACTGGGATGGTCCCTGACTCTCTTATTCTAGGGAGTAGCGGTTCTCAAAGCATGATCTCCAGATCAGTAATATCAACATCACCTGGGAACGTTTTAGAAATGCAAACTCTTCAACTCAGAATATCTCCCCCTCTTAGAGCTATTGCCTGAATCACCACGATTCCTTATTCATTTGTGGAGATTAAGCAGTCCTCCCTCAAAAAGCTCTTTTCCAATGCTGATGCCCCATGGGACTGCCATGATGGGCTATTTTCTCTGACTACAGGGTGGATGAGCTTGTGATAAGAGACACAACTGAGGAATTCTGGGTTGGGGATGGGGGAAACTACAAGAGACAATAGAGACTACTCTGGCTATAACAGGCCTTCTTAGGCACTTTCTATTGTGGCTGCTTAGAAGGAGGCCTGAGGCCAGCACACCTCCTGCCCCTTGGAGATATCTAGCGTAACATGGAAGCTTCAAGCAGTGGATAAGCTCCTGGTGAACTGAACTCTTTGGATCTCTCCTGCATGTCTGTCCTCTCAACTCTCTGGACTCAGGACTTCACTGCCTGTCCCACAAGGAACAGGACTTTTCTGCCCTCCCCTATGTGGCCAATAAGCCACAATAAGTATGTGGTGGAACAGACACAGGAGAGGGTGGAATGGACTGGCTCCAACCCTTGTCTCCTCTCATTCCACCAGGGTTTTGCCATCTTCCTACAGTATAACTTCAACTCCCTCGGGCAACACATGCTCTGTTCTACCCGATGCTGGGGCTCCTGTGACAGGCCTTGTCCCAAGGGCCCTGTTTATATTCATCTGGGCCTGAAGGACAGGATCCAAGCATTGGAGGCTGGTCAGTGCTCAGAGCCTCTGAGGTGCTCCCTCCTTGGAAGTGTGATCCCTTCAGAAGAGTGTAGCTGAGGCTTCTTTCAATGACTATCTAGGGGATACTGGGGAAACAATTTGGAGCTGCGGCTGGGGGTTGACTATGAACCTGGCAGACTGGAGTGTAAACCTGAAGTCTTTCGTCCATTTAGGTCTGAACTTGTCCTTCCAAAAGTGATGTGTGAAGCTGGTGGATCTGGGATAGGCCATTTGGAGAGGAGAAGAATGTGGAGTCAGGCTGGAGGGGACCTTTGCCTGATACAGCTCTGGACCAGTCCTGAGGCACCTACTTTGGTTTAGGTGAAATAAGCTATTTGTGGGTACACCTCTGAGCATGTTCTACCTGTGTGTCTTTCTATGCATCCATAAGCGTTCCCATGTGTATCTGTGTAGAGTCTCCATCTCACCAGCTGTGAGGCCACAGACAGGTGATTTAAACCACCTGGCCTCCCTTTTCTGTGTCTGTATTATGGGGATAATAATAACTTTTATAAAAGCTTACTATGGCAGCAAAATGAAACAATACACACAAGCTTCTTAACACAGTTCCTGGTGCTCATGTGTTAGGCTATTATTATCAATGCCTTGGGTAATTTACTTAACCTACCTGGGCCTCAGTTTCTTCATGTGTAAAATAGGGATAATACCAGAACCTAGTACTATTCTAAGGATTAGAGCAATTGATACCTATGAAGTTCTCACATACGCAATAAATGTTAATGAGTAGAATGTATATTATCTTTGCGTATGGATGTGTCTGGATGAGAATATCCGAGTCTGTAAATGTCTCTGAGCATGTCTTGCTGCTGGTGTGTGTATATACACATGTATATATGTGTTTAAGTGTGTTTATATGGCCAGACAGGCCCAGTCTCTCTGGTGGAGTTTGCTGTTGGCCCAGGTCTGGACTCCCTGAGCCAACTAGGGCCGGCGCCGGGGATGGAATTTCCATTAAGAATTAAGCAGGACAGCCCAGCATTGAGAAGTCAGGCAGGCAGAGGGGAGGGGGTTGAGGGGGAGGAAGCTTCAACTCTGAGCTCCCTTGGGCGGCCTCAGTACTGAACTGCCTTGGACAAGCTTTGCCTTGAGTCACAGGCCTTCTCAGGGCCATGGCCCAGAAGGATGGGCAAAGGGGGAGAAGCTGTTTACAGGGGCCTCCATAAGGAGACTTGGAGTTGCTGCAGCCAAGGCTGGAGCCATGAGGCGGCCCCCCAGCAATGGAGAGGCGGCCAGCGAAGGTCCAGGTGGCTGGGGTCTATGGGGAGTCCAGGAGTCCAGGAGGCTGTGCTGTGCCGTACGTATTTGGGAACGTGGATGTGAGTGTGTGTGTGTGTGCGTGTGTGTGCGTGTGTGTGTATTGGGAAGTGGAGGGTGGGGGCATTTATGCCAAGTGCCTCCAGGGAACATCTAACAAACCAAGTCTGTTCCTCTCTTACCCTGAAACCCAGACACAGAGTTTGGGCCTGGAAAAAAAGATCTTTGAGGCTTTTTTGCTAACATCGATCTGTTTATGATCTAAGCCTCATTCTATTTCTAGCGTATAATAAAATATCTTAGTTTTCCAGGTGCTTTACATCCTTGACCTCACTTCATACTTTCAACAACCTCATGAGCTGGGCAGAGATTATTATGTTCCCCAATGTACATATGGGAAAACTGACGCTCAGAGAGGTTAAGTGATTTGTCCAAGGATTCATCACTAGAAAGTGGTAGAGGCAGGATGCAAAACCAGGTTTCTCTGAGGAAGAAGTGGAGACCGACCCTTCCTTCCTTCCTTCCTTCCTTCCTTCCTTCCTTCCTTCCTTCCTTCCTTCCTTCCTTCCTTCCTCCCTCCCTCCCTCCCTTCCTTCCTTCTTCCATTCCTCCCTCCCTCCCTACCTCTTTCTTTCTTCCTTTCCTTTCCTTTCCTTTCCTTTCCTTTCCTTTCCTTTCCTTTCCTTTCCTTTCCTTTCCTTTCCTTTCCTTTCCTTTCCTTTCCTTTCCTTTCCTTTCCTTTCCTTTCCCTCACTCTGTTGCCAGGCTGCAGTGCGGTGGCGCAATCTTGGCTCACTGCGACCTCCAACACCGTGGTTCAACTGATTCTCCTGCCTCAGCCTCCTGAGTAGCTGGGATTACAGGCACACGCCACCACACCCAGCGAATTTTTGTATTATTAATAAGATGGGGTTTTACCATGAGGGACTCAAGCTCCGGACCTCATGATCCACCTGCCTTGGCCTCCCAAAGTGCTGGGATTACAGGCATGAGCCACCACTCCTGACTGAGACTATTCTTATCATACCACCTGCCTTACCAGAAACAGACTCAGAGAGAAGATTCTGCAAACTCTGCCCATTTGAGTAAGACTGCGGTTTCAGTGGTAATGCCCAGCCAGGTGGCACCAAGCCCTGTCCCCAGCCCTAGACAGCACTTGTTGAGACAGGAACTGAGGCCCCTCTCAGGGAACTTGGGGAGTAGAATCAGGCTGTTCTGGATGACTGCAGGGTAGAGTCGAAGCTGGCTTGTCTGAGAGGAATGGCTTGGCCATTTTCTGAGCCCTGGGTCCCTAGAGAGCTGAGGAAGAGAGTTAATGTCAGAGAGCTACTGTGTGTTCGAAGCCAGGGAGCAGCAGTTAGCTTCAGCCGGAGCCTGAAAAAAGAAATAGAGATTATTAGCATCAAGGAAGAGAAAGCTGCAGCGGGACCTTGGCGTGGTCATTTTGTCATGGGGACGGAGTCGAACTCCTTCTCCCTGAATACATATTGTGAGCAAATTGACATAGTTTGCATGTGAGAGATTTAGGTTAGATGTCAAGGAGAACTTTCTGCCAATAAGAGAGTTCAAGCTTTCGAACAGGGCTCAAGGGAGACCAGGGGCTGCCTTTGCTTGAGGACCTCCAATAGGTCGAGATTCTCTGGGCTCTGGGGGACTCATAGCAAGATGGGGCGGGAGCGGGGGGTTGTATGAAATGACCTGGAAGCTTTCCTCCAGGTCAATAATGCCACATTCCAGAGTTTTTGGGTGGGAATCAAGTTCTTCTAGATTTAGCTATTTCACAGAGTCCAGGACGGGGGTCGGGGTGGGGTCTGATCTTATGTGACGAAGTTAGAAGGAGTTTCTGCAACAACCCCTGGTCATTTCTGGCAGGTCCAGGATGTGGAGGGTGACTTAGGTGTGTGTGACCAAGGTTCCAGAGGGGAGCACCTGCGGTCTCATTCTAGGTGTTTGGGACCGATCAAAGCCGGGCTGCTTCCTCCTTCCGAGCAAGTGAACTGTACCCAAATCCCTCCTTGTTTTGTTTCAGCTCCAAGGGAAACGATTGCGGCACATTCCCTTCCCCTCTCCAGATGTTGGCATGCGGGGCACCTTGCGGGCGACCCTGCCCGGACGGCTCCGCGGCTCCCGGGCAATCACCCTGGTGCCTGCCTCCTGGCCCAGGGTAGCCCGGTCTCTAATTAGGCCTGACCGCGTCCCCATTCCAGCGCTCCCGCAGATGGGAGGGAGCGCCATGTTTCCCCCGCCAGGGGCACCGAAATAGCCTCGCAGTCCCGCGGAGACTGCAGGCAGCCGGGGCTGACGCGGGACCAAGGCTTGGCAGGGAGCGCGCTGCTGTGGAAGGTCCTTGGGAGGCTGCGGCCGCCTGGGAGAGGGCGGGTGGGGGAGAGCGGGGCGGGGGGCGGGGGCCAGGGGCGGCCCCTCAGGCTGGGCCGGCAGAGCGGCCACTTCGCGCGCGGCCTCTGGAGCTCCAGCTGCGCCCTGCCACCACTGGCCGCACGCACCACCCGCCTTTCTCGCACGCTAAGTAAGTAGACAGCTCCCCTAGCTGGACTCAGGGGCTGGTGATGCCTCTGCCAACCTAGTTGGGAACAGTGCAGATTTGTGACTAATTGGATAGTAGGTGTAAGTGTGTCAGTGGGAGTGCTTGTGAAGGGGAGCTTGTGCCAGTGTGAGGGAGTGTGTCTGGGTGGGATGTCCACATGTGGAATTTTCTAGCATGTGCCCTAGGGTGTGAGTGTGGGTGAACGAGTGTTTCAGAGTGTGTGTGGTGGCCTGGAGTGGGCCACAGGTGTCTGTCTGTGTGGCACCTGCTGCCCTGGGTGGACTGTGTCTGTACCTGTGGAAATGCCTGTGTGTGTGTGGCAGGAAGGCCTCCAGGTGAGCTGAGCCAGTCTGCATGTGGATGAGTGGATGTGCCAGAGTGAACCCAGGAAGGCAGAAGCTGGGGCTAGGGAGTGTTATCTGAACTCAGGCTTTCTAAGGTGACCTGACTTGTCCCCAGCTGGGGTGTCTTCTCTGTGGGTCATTCGGCTTTGGTTTCTCAGGGCTTGGAGCAGGGCAGAAGCTCAGCCCTCACACAACACTGGAGTGAATGTGACTCTGACTGACCCAATCTGGCTAGACCAGGGTCAGGGAGACAGCTTGCGGGACCCCACTCTTAAACCAGGAGAAGAGGCAGGAAGTCAGGGGATGAATAGACAGGATGGCCATGGCCACCCACAAACACTCGCAGTGCACCCACGCTCACATGCTCAGCATACACGCATTCCTGTCCATTGCACCAGTCTTGCGCATACTCTTCTTAGGATAGCCACGCAACCATTCACATACTTTCAACATGTATACCTGTGGACAGCGACATGTATGCAACATGCACCCGCTTTGTTCAATGAATATGCACAAATGTATCCCTGGTGTGGCCCCACCCTCAGCCTCTAGCCTCCTCCAACTTTTGCCCCTTTTAACCTATATTTTGTACCTCTGACAATGGGTCTAAGAAACTGGCCTCAGTGGGGAATATTTTAAGTCAGGGACTTTGGCTGCAGGGGTCAGGGCAGACGGTGATATGGTGCCTTTGAGGGGTTCCGTTTAATCTGAAACTGAGGCTGTCCATGGAGCTCAGCCAGAGAGCATCTTGTCCCTTAAGCTCTGGGACTTAGAGGCAGTGTTTGCCCTTTTAGAAGTGAAAACTTCCAAACACTGCCTTTGGAAGGCAAGCCAGGTCAGGCTGGGATCTGAGACAGAGCTCTGCATATGTAATTTGCTCCATGCTGTAGTTTATACTCTGGATTACACCTGCTGCAGAGAAGCAGCGACCCTTCTGGGCTGGGTCCCAGGGCAACCATTTGGCAGGGAGGACAGTGAACTGAGCTAGGCTGATTCCTTTTTTTCTTTGGTTTCATTCAACCCTACTTCGAGTCTCCCTCCCACAGGCTGGTGGGGGGATGGCATTTGCTCTCTCCTCTCCTTTCTTCCAGTAGTTATCTTTTTTTCTGGACAGAAACTCCTCCATGACCTCCTCGCCGCGGTGACCACTGGGCACACACCATACAGCGCTTGGAAGAGTAGGTGCCCTAAAATACCAGCTGAGTGGTGGTGTTATTCTTCTTAGTAGAGTTTCTAGAGCTGTCCTATCATGGCTATTCCCTTCTGAATACTTTATTGAGGTACTCAGACTAAATGTGCTCCTTCAGTTGGGAAGTTAGAAAGACGGTATTGAGTTTCTCTCTCTCTCTCTCTCCCTCTCTCCCTCCCTCCCTCCTTCGCTCTTTCCTTTCGTTTCCTTTCGTTTCCTTTCCTTCCCCTTCCCTTTCCCCTTCCCCTTCCCTTTCCCCTTCCCCTTCGCCTTCCCCTTCTCCCTTCCCTTCCCTTCCCTTCCCTTCCCTTCCCTTCCCTTCCCTTCCCTTCCCTTCCTTTCCATTGACTGAGTCTCACTCTATTGCCCAGGTTGGAGTGCAGTGGAATGATCTCAGCTCATTGCAACCTCCACCTCCCGAATTCAAGTGATTCTCCTGCCTCAGCCTCCTAAGTAGCTGGGATTACAGGCGCCTGCCACCATGCCTGGCTAATTTTTGTATTTTTAGTAGAGATGAGGTTTCTCCATGTTGGCCAGGCTGGTCTTGAATTCCTGACCTCAAGTTGTCTGCCTGCCTAGGCCTCCCAAAGTGCTGGGATAACAGGTGTGAGGCACCACGCCCTGCCTGAGTTTCTTCTGTCTTAATGCCTATGGTTTGGTCTAAGGGGTGACTAAGCTGCCACCCACCAACTCCTCTAATATGCAGGAGAGCAAGTTGGGTTCAACTGCTTTCTGAGGGGAATGCTGGGATCTATGTTTTCTTTGGCCTGATCCTACACCTGACCCTTGGGAGTGGTTAAAAAAGGGCAGGCTGTGGTCAGTCCAGCAGAATAAAGGTGGCGGGGAAGGAATTATTTTCCCACTGTGCGTCCCTTTTCACTCTGGTTGCTGGGAAGCTCTTAGTCCATCATATTGTTCTGTTGTAATAACTATGTTAGTTGGAACCATTGCTTTGACTTCTAATTTCTGCTTTAAAAACTTTATAGAATACACATTTTTAATTGTAAACTTCCACTTCCTTTGCTGAAGGAAATCAGAACAAATAAATGAAAAATCAGCAATTAAGGATTCTATTGTCTCTGGGAATGGGAACCACACTGAATTTTCTTGGGACATCCTCAATTTCAAATATATCATCTGGTTTTCAAACCATATGTCTCAATTTGGTTTCTGTACCTTTGGACTCTAATTGGTGACGATGTCTTGGAGGTTTTTTTCCTGGTAGCTCTGGGACATAATGCCTATCTCTGTGCTGGCTCAGACAAGGGGGATAGTTGAGAATGAATTGGGCCATTGATAAACACCCCCTGCTCCGAGTGTTTCAGCTGCTAGCTTTTCCCTGTCTCAAAAGCTCAAGTGTCTGGGTGCCTGAAGGAGTTTGACCCTTGCCCTAAGCTTGGCCCTGGCCCCACAGCCACCCTTTCCTCATGTGACCCTGCCCAACTCAGGGCTCTGCTGGGAGGTCTGTGTCTCTTGGATCTGAGCCCTCCCCCAGTATGGACCACAACATCTCTGATCAGGGATGGCCCTTGTAGAACTGGAGCTTGGGATGAGAGCTTGGACTTAAGAGTGTGGAGGAGCACATGAAGGGCTTTACTGCCTCCTTGCGTGGGTCTGTGAGGCCATGGGCCAGTGCTCAGCACTTTATCCTTCCTCATATGGTGTCTCTAGTCTGCTAAGTGGTCAGGGAGTCATTTGTCACCTCTTACCTGCAGAGGTGCACCTCATCTGAATGCAGGGCAGGGTTCTAGCCACGTTGCAAAGTTGTTGAAACTTCTAATTCACTCCAAGACAGATTATTTTATGCTGCCTAAGGCCATTCATGTTTGGAAAGGAGAAAGCTGGAGGGTAAAACTTAGCAACAAAGAATGATTAGAATAACTCAAATGGTGGGCTTTCAGGCATTGCATTGGGGTTCTGCTTCTCAGTATGTGTTATGTCAACCCAAGCCGGTAGCCATTGCCTGCCTTCAAGATGCATCCTCCCAGAAGCATTTGATCACAAGGTAGGAAAGAGGAAATCCCCTGTGGCCTGGTACTGAGTAATGTGCTGGTCGCCTGGTATGGGTGAAGTGTTTGTTCCCTCCCAGATAAATGTCATCTTAAAAAGGTAAGACTAGGACTGGAGCACATCTCTGCTGAATTTTCACACTATTTAGACTCTGGTTGGCCCCTGGGCTTTAAGCTTAACCAAGTGAAAACAGACTTAAAAGCCAGCAAGAGCATTGTGTGAGATGGTTAGGACTTCTGTGCAGGAAAGGCAACTCATAGTAACTCACGTTTATTTATTGTAGACTACTGTCCAGCTTCCTTTTTAGGCTCTTTCCATCTTTTGATTCTACACCAACCCTATGAAATAGTTAAGACGATTTTAAATATAATGAAACTGAAACACAGCAAGGCTAAACAACTAACCCAAGGTCAGAGCTAGCAAAGACTGCTTTCCAGATCTGTCTAACTCCAGAGTGTGTAGTGAATGTCCACTGACCACGAGAGATGCCAGCAACTCCCTCATTTCAAAGACTTTCAAAGCAGGAAAAACTACTCCTTTGGGCAAATTGGGGAATGAGGCTAAGGGCTTGACTTCTCCGTCTGTCTCCAGGACCTGAACGTGATCAGCATCATTAGCCTTTCCAGCCTCAGCTGGAGACTATTGCTGTGTGAGAAGCAGGGATTGAAGGGGTGGGAAAGGCCTCCTGGGCTGTGCGGGGATCTCTCCCCTTGCCTTTCAACCCCCCACCAGCATGGAGTGGGCAGTGTTGAACTTCTGTGCCTTCACTTTTTCCTGGAGCAACCTCTGTCCTGGGAACCAAGCCTCTGCCCAGACTCTGCCATCTGACTGGCCTGATCTCCCCTCCCCCAGCTCCAGGGTATCCTCAGCGCCAAACTCTGGGGGAGTCCTGGATGCTTTGAGGATGTCTCAGGGCAGATTAGACTCTGTTTGGTGTGATGCAGTGTCTGTAGGCGTCAGCAGTTTGGCTGGGTAGTTGTGTATAGTGTTCACTTTCTGCTGGAGGAATGAAGGTTTTGTCTTACAAACCAAATATTCTGGGTTTGGAAACCATGTGAAATGTGGCCTGTGGTTGGAGGGTGTAAACTGTGTTTTGGGTCTGTGTGTGGTGCTGGATTTAAAGACACTGTTGAGGGACAGAACAATCGGCTCAGGCCATCTCACTTCTTTTGATGGAGGGTCAGAGGTGAGCAGTACATACTGGGAATGTGTGGGAAAGAGAGCATGGGCTTTGCAGCCAGATGGATCTGACTTGGAGCCTCAGTTTCCTCATCTGTAAAATGGGGTTCCTCGTAAGGTAATGTGGTGCTAGAACTGGAAAGTCTATTTGAAATTCAGTGTCTGGCATAGAATAGGCAAACCGTAAAGTGCAATATCCTTCTTTCCTATGCCACCCACTTTCTGTGAAAGAACACTGGACTGATTGGCACAAGATCTGGATTCCAGCTCTGACTCAGCCTTGGGCACACTGTATTATCTTGGGTTAAGTCACTTACCGTCTCTGAGCCTCCCTTTCCTGGTGCATAAAATGAGAGAACTCATTTCTCTCACTTCTCTGCATTTTCTGAGGATAATGAAAGAGTAAAGTTAAGGGTTCTCTTGGAAGATCCAGAAAGTACAACCAAAACGGATTCATTTATTCATGCCTCAGTATTAATTGAGATATTTTGCTGTGCCAGGGTCTGTGCAAGGTGCTGGGGGTAGAGGTAAGTTGGAATATCCTGGGCTTCAGGTAGCAATCAGACCATATGGCAAGACAGACTTGTAAACAAATAAAGGCCTGTCTGTGGGGCGTGATCAAAGCAGGTACTGGAGGCTCTAATGTAGCAGCAAGGAAGTGTTGTCTCCAACTGGGGCAGTCAGAGAGGTCTTCCCAAAAGTGTAAGTACTTGGTGTGGATCCTGAAAGATAACAGGAAGTTGCCAGGAAGAGGAGGACATTGTAGGTAGAGAGACCAGCATGTGCGAGGGCATACAAGTGTTGCCTACTGTGGTAAGTTTGGGGAACTTTAAGCAGTTGGGCATAACTGGAGCCTATGGTGTGGGTGGTCAGTAGTGTTGGCGATGAGATGGAAGATGTTACAAAGAGCTTTGTATGGAGTCCTGTCTGGATTGCTGTCCTGAGATGTTTAGACTTTTTGTCATATTTATGGGCAAGCACTGAGGTATTTTAAGAAGGGAGGGACATGGTTGGATATGGGCTCACTTATTCATTCAACAAACATTTACTGAGTGCTTCCTATTTTTATGTCACTTTAAATTTTGACATATCAAATATAATAAAAATGTATAAGAGTTGTATAAGAAATCCCTCTTTATCCATATCTCAACTGTTTACATGATCTTCCATTTACTTTATTATTTTCATTCTCTCCAATCATACAAAAATATTATTTTTATTATTTGCATATATTTTTGTTTATATAATTTATATTTTACTGTATATTTTTATAATATATTTATTGTTTTATTATATATGAATACATATGAAAATGTTTATCTTTCTGATCAATTGAGGAGAAATTAGAGACATGATGCCTCTTTAGCCCCCATATGTTAAGTATATATTTCCTTAAAAAGGATATTCTCTTACCACAGTGCAATTCTGTCCTAATAATGTCTTTATGGCTCCCCCATCTCTCTCACCTCAGTCGGGATCTAGTCCACAGATTGCATTAATTCATGTCTCTTTAGTCTCCTCGAATACAGAGCAGTTCTTTTGCTTTATTTATTTATTTTTTGAACTTTATGTTTTTGAATAGTACAGGTCAGTTATTATGTGGAATATCTATCAATTTGGTTATTGTTGATGGTTCCACATGACTAGATTCAAGCAATGCATTATGGGCAGGAATACCACTGCAGCGAGGTTATGTCCTCTCCAGTTTTCATATCAGCAAGCACATGATGTGGGGATTGTCCCAGTGCTGGTGATGGGAGCTTTTATCACTTGCTTAAGAATAATGTCTGCCAGTTTTTCCACAGTGAAATTACTATTTTTCTCTCTGTAATTAGTAAGTAATTTGTGGCGAGATACTTTGAGACTATGTATAAGCTGTTCCTTATCAAACTTATACCCACTGATTTTAGCATCATTGATCATTTTGAATCAATTATTTCTTCCATATTTAGTAGTTGGCATTCTACTTTAAAAAAATCTTTCCTCTCTCCCTCCCTTCCTATCACTAGGGTCTCATGAATTCTTCATTTATTCAATGGGTTATAAATCAATTATTATCTTTATTTTATTTCATTGTTCACATTGTCCCAAACTTGATTAGTGGGAGGCTCTGCAAGCTGGCTTTCTTTGTTTTTGATGCACCCCCACAATTCTCTATGCTCTTCCTTACTATTCGCTATAGCAAGAAGCTACAGGCTCAGTTTCCTTTCTGTGCTACAGCCCTGGAATTAGCCATTTGTCTAAAGAGCACTGGATCCTTTTAGTGGAAAATGATATTTAGAAACCAAGATTTTTAAAGGCCACCTGTGCTCCTTGTGATTTATATGCTCTCTTAGCAAACAGGGTTAGGACATATATGTATATTTATTTCTCCAATCAACCAATACAATACATTGTTACATGTTTTTAGAAGAAAAAACCCAAAGACTGCAATAGAGAGTAATGGGGTAGGAATACTTTAGATTGGGTGGTTAGAAAGGGCCTCTTTCAGGAGGCGATATTTAGGAAGACAGCATGAGGTGGGTGGATGGATTGGAAGAAGAAAGAGCCTAGAGATTGTTTTAATTATTCATACAGTAATTACCAGGGCCTGAACTAAGTTCAAATGGAGAGGAAGTGGAATTCAATAGGACACAGTGACTGGTGAATGCAGAAAGTGAGGGAGATGAAGGAGTCTGGGGGACTCCCAGTTTGATGCCTCAAAGGCCTCTCAAACTCAATGTGTCCAAAACAGAGTTTCTTTCGTTCTTCATCATACTAAAACCTGGTCCTCTTCAGGTATTTCAGATTTCATTGAATGACTCCTTCTTCTGGGTAGCTGCACAAGTCAGTCATCCTCAACACCTCTCTCTCTAAAAACTCACATCCAATCCATCCCCATATCTTGTTGATATTAGCTTGTAAATATCTCTCAAATCTTTCACTTCTCACCATCTCCACCAGCATCACCCTAGTTCATGGTACCATCTTCATGTTTCTAGGGTACCACAAGAGCCCCCGGTCCCCCTATATCCATACTGGTTCCCCTCCAATTTGTTCTCCACACAGCAGCCAGAGCACATTTCAAAACTCAGCTATGTTCATATCATTTTCTTCCTTAAAAGTATGTTAGTTGCTTCCCATTGATCTTAAGATAAAGACCACACTCTTTAGTAAGTCCTACGAGGTCTTGCTTGCCTGGCCCTGCTGCCCTCTCTGACATCTCCCTACCTAGCACTGTCTCCCTGGCTCTCCCTGCCACACTGGCCTCAGCTGAGTCTCAGTCCCTAGGGCTTGTTAGGCTCCTCCTGCCATAAGTCTTTGTATTTGCTGTTCCTCTGCTTAGAATGCTCACTCTTCCTGACTCCACCTACTGAATTCCTTCTTTACTCTCAGTTCTCAACTGAGTTGTCACTTTCATAATTTTCAGGGCCAGGTCCAACCCCATTTTATAAAGTTTTAAAACATCATGTACCTCCTTCAAGGCTTTATCATAGTCTTAATTTTACATTTACTTATGTAATCATTAAAGCTTACCTTCTCTATGTGATGATGAGCTCTGCGAGGGTTGGGACCATGTCTGGTTTTGCTCATTACTTTATCCTAGCAGGCATAATGGTACCATGTTACTGACACATGCCACAAATACATGTTGAACAAACGAGTTAATGAAGATTTATCATCTGAGTAACCAGATAGATGATGGAACCATTCAGTGGAATAAAAATGAGGAGAGAAGTAGATTTGAGGAGGAAAATGATAATTCATTTTGGGACACCTGGCATTTGGGGTGACTGCCAACAATGTCTGTCCCTCAGAGACCTTACCATCTTCTGTACAAATTAGGATGTCACTAAGGAGCTTTTGGGGGGCTGGTGACAGGTGACATCTAATTCCCAGATGATTCTAAGAAGGTCCCTGGGGGAGGTGGCTAAGTCACAAATGGCATCCCTGAGCTGTGGCTTCCCTATCTATCATTATCTCTGGTTTGTACAGCATACAGGAGATAGAAGGGGTTCCCAGTGGTCCTGACTTGGCTCCTTGGGTACTTGTATAAAATATCTTTACAATCCTATGAAAGACTCCTTGGAACTTTAGTTACTTTATGATTCACATTTGTCAGGAGCTGCCAACCTCCTTCCTACCTCTAACACTGCACTAGACATAGGCTTAAAGGAATACAGAAAGTAGGTCTTACTAAGCCCGGTGAGCCATCCTTTCAAAGATGTCATCAGCACTAGGACAGATGGCCCATTCCATCCCTCTGACTTACTTACTCTTACATTCCTCACTCACTCATTCAACTTTCTATCTCATCTTGTTCATTCGATCACTTACCCACACACCCATCTGTCACCCACCTATGCATCCATGAACAAGAGTTTATGTTGGATTTATAGCAGGACTCAAGGCTAATGCATTATCTTCAGTCCCACTCCTTTATCCCTCTTTTCTGTGGTCCTCACAGCTCAGAATCCCAGGCAAGGAGACTGTCAGAGGTTGGAGAGATGTCACTGTGCTAGTCTAGGGCTGGGCTGGGTATGATTGCAGGATGTTAGCAGGAAGAGTGGGAGACCAGAAGTGGCCACACTGATTACTCCTCTTGGCTTATTGTCTGCTTTTCTGGCTTCCCTTCTTTCATTGGTGATGAGAACTTAGAGATTAGGTAGATACAAGGTAGATATAAGGCAGACTGGGCTTTGCGGAGGTATTAGGGGGCTCTGGCCTTAAGGGGAAATAGGAACACAGCTCCCTGTGAGCCCTACGGTGGAAAATGTGATGCTTTTGTTTTCTTCTTCATTTTAGACTACGATTGCACTTTAACCCTGTTGAATTTGCAGAGAGGCTATGGGAGGGTGGGAGAGCAGGATTTTAAAATGTGGCATTTAGAAACCAGGCAGTAGACTAATCCTGGCCCCATCCCCCTAGAAGCTGCTCTTTCAGTTCTCTTAGGCTTGTCATTTACAAAGAGCTCCCTAGAATGTGTGCTATCCATCTGCTTTGGTGGCTGACAGGGCTGGAACTGAGAAGGCATAGGACAATGACAGCCACATCAGATAACAGCATCTTGGAAAAATGCCTGAAGGTTGCAAGGGTCTAAGTTACAGACTCATTCACTCATTCCCTCCCTCACGAATTCATTCATTTATCTACTTAGCACCTACCTAGTAGGTGCCATGTTTAATTCTCAGTCCTGGAGACATGACAGTGAGCAAAACACATATTTCATGCCCTTGGAGGATTTGGTTTGGGAAGAGAGACAGTAAACAGGGTATATACACCATACAGAGTGTGAATACCATGGAGAAATATAGAGAATAGTAAGGGAGCTCCAAGGGTGGGAGGGGGTTTATACATTTATACAGGGTCAGGAGGTTTTCTCTGATAAGCAGGCATTTAAACAGAGGCCAAGAGGAAGCTATGTGAATACTTGTTGGAAGAGGAGCCAAATAAAGAGAAGAGTAAGTGCAAAGGCCCTGAGGCATGGTTGAGAAAGAGCTTGCCGGTTCATATGATTGAAGTTAAGTGAGGGATGGGGAGAGTTGAAGGAGTTGAGATCAATGCAATAATGGGTGCCAGCTCATGAAGGCTCTGGTGGGTTATTTGAAGAACCTTGGCTTTTAATATGAATGGTATAGTGAACATTGAAAAGTTTTGAAGAGAGAAATGACATGCTATAGCTGCTATGAAAATAGTAGATTGTTACTGGGAGGAGAAATGAATTAGGAGCCTATTATAGTGATTTAGGTGAGCGATGATGGTGGCTAGGACCAAGGTTCACTTATTCATTCATTTATCCTCCATTTCATTTTTTATTCTACAGATGTCTCTGTAACTCTGCCTGCCCACATATGAGGCCCCTTAGCACTTTGCATCCATTCCTCTGTCCGCCCCGCTCCCATGATCTGTCCAGCTATCCTCATTGCTTTCAACAAGTCTTTACCAGCTACTTGGAGAGTGTTGTGCCAGATGCTGACTAATATGGGCATATTCTTGTGGAACTTTGGCTCTCTCAGGGAGACAAGATGCATCCGTAGGAGATTACCAGTCAACTACAAAACCAAGCAAGTCTCTCAGGCTCAGGATGAATGGTGTCAACACTTCAGTGTTTCAGGAACCCTGTGGGCTGGAGGTCAGAGTAAGCGTCTGGGTGGAAGCCACATTTAAGCTGAATCTTGACAGGTGGGGTGGCCAAGTCAGTCCTGAAGAATAACAGGAAAGTTGCTCTGAAACTTGAATGTAAGGGGCATGTTGGGGAATACTGGGTGGTAATGCTAAAAGGAGGTGGTGTGGGCTAGAAACAGGATCTAGAGAGGAACAAGCACCAGGCTAAGGAGTTCACATCTAAGTTGAGAGAGTTTGGGGAGACACAGGTTTTCAAGGAGATTTTACAATGAGAGCCATGTTTTAAGAGGCTGAAACTAAAATCAGATGGAGGAATAATAGGCTGGGGACTCAGAGAGCAAAAAGACCATGGCCTTGTGTGAATCTGCTTGGCCTTTAGGCCAGCAGGAATGCTGAGGCTAGGAGGACTTCTGGGGCGGCTCCTAGATGCAATGGTGTGGGGCTCTATGGCTAACACAAACAGCAGGATATGGTACTGGCAGTTCCTTGGACAAACCCTACATATCTCCTATAACTCAAAATCACCTTTGAGCAAAGAACACAGAGAAGCCTGGGTTCTGGGAAGAGCAAGCTGGAGAAAAATGTTCAGGTCTGGGCTCTGGTCATGAATGACTGTTTTAGAAGCTTCTGGGATCACTGGATTGTAGGAACATTAGATTCAGAGCAGGAGCTCATCTAATTCAGCCCTCTATTCTTATAGACGGGAAACTGGAGGCCCAGAGAAGGGGCATATATTGTGTAAGGCACTATAGAGCACTTGTTTAGAGAAAGGTCAAGCATCTCATTGAACTCATGCTGGAGGAATTTCTATGTTTCATTTAATTATTCATTTACATATCTCTTTCAATGGAAAAATAAAATTCTAAGAAGAAGAAAATTGTTCTGTTCATCTCCTCTCTCATCTAGCTGGGCCTTAACACAGAGCAGACGCTCTGCCTGACCCTCAGGATCACAATGTCTCCCCTCTTGACCCAGACAAAAGCAGAGTGTTAGGCTTGTCTCAGAGCTGGCCAGATGTGGAATCAGAAAGAGCTGCCTGTGGATGGGGATAGAGCCTGACTCTGAACCCTTTATCTATTCGTGAGGCTTGGCCTGTGACTAGTTTCTATCTCAGCTATGTCCTTGGTGACATCTCACTGGTGGCCATGATCATGGCTGTTGCCATGAAGGGGCCTGCTGAGAGAGAGGAGAGGGAGGTTTTGGTGTGGTGAGGGGATGTCTTGTGCCTGAGGCTACTGCAAGAGGAGAAAACCTCTGCCCAGCTGGAGAGAGAGCAGCCCGCAGGGAGATTAACAGCCTCAGATGGGCACCTAGGATACATACTTGGGGCTTAAGGCCATTGCTTGGTCTGGCCTGAGGCTGCGCCTGCAGGGACTTCACCAAACTCACATATTTGTTCTCTTGCTGTCCTATGAAGCTTAAAGCCACTTCTTTAAGAGCAGCCTCTCCGTGCAGTCTGCAAAAGTCTATGGCTTAACATCAACAGGATTTTAAACTGAAGTGTCTTTTGATGCACCTTCATCCCTGCATTTAGGATCCTAGTGGGGAGGGCTGAAGCTGGAGATTTCTTGAAAAGTCAGAGGCATTTGGGCCATAGATCCTGCCAATCCACGCACCAGGGTTCGCGTCAATGCTGGATGCGTAATTGGTTCTTAAGCTCTTGGTCAGCACCCTGTCCTGTTTGTCTTGTGCTGTATACTTGGCAAAGGACTTCCACATGGAGAGGGGTGAGTTATACTGGTGAGCAAGCTTATTTGTAGGCACAGGAAAATAAGTACTCCCTCACTGTGTTCCACGTTCCTCAGAGAATATCTTGGGGAGGCAGTGATGGGATCATTATGCTCTTCAGGATAGCAATTTTAGATCAAGCAATGTGGATGGAACTTGGATAGGTGAAATTCTAGAAGGAGACTAGAAAGAACTTGGATTCACAACATGGTGAAACCCCGTCTCTACCAAAAATACAAAAATAAACTGGGTATGGAGGCTTGCACCTGTAATCCCAGATACTCGGGAGACTGAGGCAGGATAATCGCTTGAACCTGGAAGGTGGAGGTTGCAGTGAGCTGAGATCGTGCCATTGCACTCCAGCCTGGGTGACAGGGCAAGACTCCATCTCAAAAAAAAAAAAAAAAAAAAAAAAAAGAAAGAAAGAAAGAACGAATGAACGAACTTGAGTTCTAATCTGGCTTCTACCACAAATTTGCTGTGTGACTTGCACAAGTCATTTATCCTCTCTGGGCCTCAATTTCTTTTTGTGCAAAGTACAGAGTTGAAAAAACCCCACCATTTCTGAGACCCTGTTTTGTATAACATTCCAGATATCTTACTTACATTATGCCAATAGGAATTTTGGTTAGGACTCTGTCTTCTGGATTTCTATCCTGACCAAGGGCTGATTTTGCACTTTGCCTGAATTATACTTTTCACTCCTTTTGATCTTTTAAGAGATTTATTTATTTATTTTTTCCACAGACCATATTGCCTAACAAAATCCCTCCTATTTTCATGGAATCATATAGAGATACAAAGCAGTGTCATAATGTCATATCCATTATTATATTTTAAGTTTTACAACAAATGTGCCAGGTAATCAAATATATATTATTATCCCCAGTTTGCATATGAGAAAAGAGGCCTAGAGAAGTCAAGTAACTTGACTAAGGTTATACAGTTAGTTACCGGCAGAGCTGGGGCGGGGATGAAGGTTTCTTGGCTGCTAGTCTGTGTTTGGTTGTGCCGCTTTTTGGACTTGGGAAGGGGTATCATAAGGACTTCATGGGATAGGACTTGTGGGATTCATTAGGTGGCAGAATTATCAAGATGAGAGCACCTGCCACCACATACCTGTAACATGTAAGGTTGAAATGTTCTTAGCCTGGGGCAGCCCCCACCCACCTGGACCCAGAGGTGAGGGGCTAGACTGGCCCCTGTGCCCAGCTATGCAAAGATCAGGGCTGTAGATAGCCCTCTGTGGAAGCTATTACTGACAATCCAGCCCTGCTGTCTGCTGTATTAGCAGGATGGTGGGTATCTGGCCACTGCCTCTTAGTTAACCTTCCTTTCTTCATTTTAAGAAGCTTTTTTATCTGCTTGGTCCTGGAGCTAGGCTGGCTCTTTCTGGCTGCAGAAAGGGGCTTTTAAAGTAACCCTCTTAGTTTATTTCTCTCTGGGCCAATCCAGCCAGATCTTTGCTTGGGGCAAGAGGGAGCCTCAAGGGTAGAAGTATGTGAGCAAGAAGAAGCTCTCCTTTTACATACCAGTCAAGAATGACTGGACATCATCTGCCTCCCCAGCCCCATTCACTTTCTAATTGTAATTTGGGATCTGTGTGTGTGAGCTCTGAATAGGTTGCCCCCCATCTTCCCCTCCTTTCTCATTAATCAAGTTTCCATATTTTCTTGGGTCTATTTAGGGGCTTGCTGTTCTGTTCTCTATGTTTACTCCAAGGTCAATATCCCATTGTATTTATTAGTTTTTAAAAAGTCTTATGATCTGGCAGGAAAAGTCCCTCCAATTTTTTCCAGAAACATTTTGGCTACACATTTCAGATTCAACCTGTCAAGTTCTAGAAAAAAATCCTATAGGGAGTTGATTGGAATTGGACTGAATATTTAGATCAGTTTATGGTGAATTAATATTTCCCTATCATATATATGGTATTTCATATGCATGAATTATCTATTAACTTATCTTGGCCTTCTTTAATATCATTTAATAATGTTTTACAATTTTCTCGAGAAGGGACTTGCACATGTTAAGGTTCATTTCTATGGCCTTTACATATTTTTGTTGCTTTGTTAATGACCTCTCTTCTAAATTTTACTCTGTTTATGCTGGTATCTATAACTATACTTGACTTTTGAATATTCATTTCTGACCAACTTTCTAAAACCTTATATAAATTAAAATAATTTTTTTGTAGATACCCTTTGATTTTCTACACAGAGAGTGAGGATGAATTGCTAGTTCATATGTTTTCATAAGAATTAGGGAAAGGTACCGTGTCTGCAGGGACACAGACCCATGGATACCTGGCTTGCCAAGTGGACCACAGCTCTGTGCCTGGTGGACCCAGCCCTGTGTTGGGGTGGCTGGATGAACACAACAGAGGCCAGTTTCAGACTCCTCACTCTTCTGGCTGTGTGCTGGTATGCACAGGCAGATGTGGCTGCCTGTGAACCACATCAACTGTAAATAATGATGGTTTTGTTTCTTCCCATTCTAATACATTTTTCTTTCTACACTAGCTAAGATCTCTAGCACAATAATGAGTAGAAATTGTTGAGAGCTGGGCATCTTTATTTTGTTTCTGGTCTCACAGGAAATGCTTTCATTCAACATGTCATCAAGTATACTTCTCGTGGTATATATTTTTTCTTGGTAGATACCCTATAATCAGTTTAAGGGTTGAGATGGTCATAAGGTTTTTTCCTTCTTTATGTTGTGAGTTTCACTGATCTGTTTTCTAATGTTAAAATAACCATGTATTTTTAGGCTAGATCCAACTTAGCCATGATATACAATCCTTTTCACATATAGCTGGATTTTGCTTGCTAGTATTTTGTTTAGTATATTTTCATATATGTTTCTATATAGATTGGCCTGTATATTTCCTTTCTTGTGTTGTTCTTGTTCAATTTTAGTATCAAAGTTATTTAAGCCTTATCCAATCAATTGAAGTGTGTTTTCTCTTTTCCTATTCTGCAGAAGAATTTGGTTATTTTTCCTTTAAATGATATAAACTCATGCTTCTCTGGGCTTGGTGTTTTCCTTATGAGAAGATTTTAAACTATTGATGAATTCTTTCAGTGGTTATAGATCTACTTTTTCTTGAATCAATTTTGGCAAATTGTATTTTCTAGGAATTTATCTAGCTTATTTATGTTTTCAATGATATTGCATAATATCCTCTTATCTCTGCTGCATCTGTAGAAATAAACCTCTTTTATTGCTAATATTATTTCCTCTTTTTTTCTGTTTTTTTTCCAGATCTTGCCAGCAGTTTGTCTATTTTATGTTTTCAAAAACCAACTTTAGTCATTATGTTTATGTTTTGTTTTGTATTTTGATTTGTGTTTTATTTAATGTTTGCTCCTATCTTAATTTCTTAATTATTTTCCTTCTGATACTTTCTTTAGAATTATTTTCCTCTTATTTTTAAAGTTTCTTAAGTTGGAGATTATTATGTTGGAGAAGTTGGAGATTCTTTGAATTTTCAGGTCTTTTTCTAATTTAAGTATTTAAGTCTATAATTTTTGTTCTTAGTTATCTTTTATCTATATACATGATTTATAATATGTGTATTTTCATCATCATTCAGGTTTATTTTCTAATTTCTGCTGTAATTTCTTCTTGGACCTATGGCTTGTATGTTTAAAAATATATGACTGTATGGGGTATTTATGTTGGGGTAGAGATTGCAACCCCAATGTCAATCTTTTGAAATTTGTTGAGGCTTGCTTTAAAGACTAGAAAGTAGTTGATTAAGAAAAAAAAAAAAAAAAGAATGATTCATGAGTGCTTGAAAAGAATGTGTATTCTGGGTGTTCTATTTATGAACATTAAATCTAACTTAAACGTGCCATTCAAATATTCTATATCCTTACTGATCATTTTCGTGCTTGATCTATCAGTTAATGACAGAATTGTGTTGAAATGTATGTGATTCAGGACTAGTTCATTTCTCCTTAAAGTTTTATCAATTTTACTTTGCATATCTTAAAACTATGCTATTAGATATATCCTCATTATTGTATTTCCTTAATGGGCTGAACATTTAATTTTCATGTAGTGAATCTCTTCATTGCCTTAAAGTTTGTTTTGCATTATATGAATACATTAGCATCAGATTTCTTTAGGTAAGTATTTTTATGGTGTATCTTTTGTGGCCTTTAAGTTTAAGCTATTTTAGGTCTTTTTGTTTTAGGGATACTTCTTGTAGCTAGCACATAGCATGCACAACTTCCAGCCCCCTCCATGTATTGCACCCTTAATAATCTCTGCTTAGAACTGGATAGTTTAGCTCATTTCCCCTTAATGTGACTACTATTATACATTGATACTCCCCTCTACATACTTTCTTTCTTTCTTTGGTTTAATTTTTTAAATTTATTGCTCATTTATTTTTTCCTCCTCTACACAGTTCAAGGGAATTGTCTCTTTCTCTATGTCTGTTATTTTAGTTAATTACTTTAGATATTATAGCATTAATAATAACCTAAAAAGCCTAAATTTAATTTACATCTCTATTTTTCTTCCCCCAAAATAGAACCTTGGAGCACTTTAAACAACTTTAGTCATATCCTTCTAAATTATATACAATATTTTAGATTCATCGTTTCTTATCTCAAAAATGAGGGATTATAATTGTTTTTTTTTTATTTGGAGGCGAGGTCTTGCTCTGTTGCCCAAGCTGGGGTACAGTGGGGCAATCACAGTTCACTGCAGCCTCAACCTCCTGGACTCAAATGATCCTCCCACCTCAGCCTCCTGAGTAGGTGAAAACACAGTTAGGATTCACTGCACTCGGCTTTTTAAATTTTTGTAGAGATGGGGGCTGCACTACGTTGCCCAGACTGATCTTGAACTCTTGGGCTTAAGTGATCCTCCTGCCTCAGCTTCCCTAAGTACTGGAATTACAGGAATGAGTCAATGTGCCCGGCCCTGTAATTGTTTTTTAGTTAAAGTTTCTTTGGATTTACCCACAGTTTTAAGCAAGTTTGCTCATCATTCTTTCTTGTATCTCAAACCTTCCATATGATATTACATTATTTCTGCTTGAAGCAAATCCTTCAGAATTTCCTTTAGTGTGGGATTTTTGGTTGTCTGAGAATGCTTATATTTCATACTTATTCTTGAAATGTAATTTCTATAGATATAGAATTTTGGGACAATGATTTTCTGGCATAATATATTTTCTTGTTGTCTGCTGAGTTTCATCATTGTTATTAAGTGATCATCTGTCAATCTAGTTTCCTTTTCCCTTTGATTGCTTTCAAAATCTTCTGTCTTTGGTGCTCATTAATATTATGAGTTGTCTAGGGTGTGGATGTATATGTTTTGTATTTATCTTACTAGGGATTCATTGGGATTTCTGAATTTGAATGTTGTTTTGTCTTTCAAAAAATCCAGGGAACTGAAATTTTAGCCACTGATTCTTTGAATATCACCATTTCCCCATTCTCTCTCTTTGCAAATATGATGAAATACTTGTTAGATCCCATCACTCTATATTTCTTAGCTTTAATTCTCTCATATTTTTTCCTCTCTTTTTCTCTCTGGACTGCATCTTGGTTAAGTTCTTTTGTTCTATCTTTTAATATACCAATCCATTTTTTAGCTGTGATTAATCTGCCCAATGAGTTTTTCATTTTTAATTATTGTATTTTAATGTAGAAAAGGTCTATTTGTTTCTTTCTCAAATTTTCTTGGCCATATTTTATAGCCTTTGTTCTTTGAAAACGTTTTCATGACTCTCTTTTATTTCTTAAAACTAAATTCTCTAATCAAGTCCCCCATCCCCACAACAGATAATGTAAATTCAGGCCGTAAGCCTATCTGAGGCCCATAATGTGGTCATTAATTCTCAACTTTCATTGTTGACAATTTTGATATAGAAGGTTTATTTTCCATTTACTCTTAAACTGAGTTTCTGGTTTTCTGGATCCCTATTTGATTCCTCCCCTTGGGAAGTTCCTAGGCTTTATCACATGTTTCCTTGCACTGTACACATAGGAAACAGAAGTCCAGAGAATACAACATTCAACAGATGTCTCAGGAAAAACAAAACAAAACAAAACAAAACAACAACAACAACAAATTCCCTTCAACTCTTGCTTCGGTTTCCTGGTTCTTCTTTTGCTTTACTTTTGGCCTCTCCAGCTTTCTTACACTTTTGCCAACTCAGTAATATATTTTAAAAACATTAAAAGGATAATTATTCATCCTTTAAAATTGTTCTTATGGAGCAGTATTTAAAGTATCTGGGCTACTGTATTGTTGGAGATAACAATCTTATATGAGTTTTCTCTATAAGGAGAAGGAGTGTCAATTAAAAATCAGGTGCTAAAAATAATGACTTGATATGCCTCTCTAAAAGAGAAGGTAGAGTCTTCATCCTCACCCAACATATTAACTGTGTGCCTTAGCAAATTATTGAACCTCTCTGGGTCACCATTTCTACATTTTAAAATGGGGATAATAGTAGTACTGATTATTTTGGACATTTGGAGGAATATGTGAAGTTATTTATGTAAGACACTTAGAAGGGTTCTTGGCACATAGTTAAGTGCCTAATACCATATTTCTTTGGATTTAAGATGTTATATATTGTAAGATCCCTCTTCATGAAAAAGAAAATATGGTTCCAATTAAACGATGACACAATGCCAAGATGCCATTGACTGTAACATACATCCCAATTTTGGTTGTTAAAATATGAAAAAAAAGATATCTTAGAATGACCTGCCTATAGTAAATTTTAGCTATTATTACAAATGGATGCATATGAGCAAAGTAGGCAGTGGTTGAGAAACAGAATCTTAGTCTCAGAATTGATAGGACTTAAATGTTTGTAGGTACTTACTCCATCCCACCATGATCCCATTAATTTCTGGACTCTGGCTGTATTGTGCATGAGTTCACTTCTGTGTCCAGAGGGCTGTCTTTAGACAAGCAAGATATTCCACCATCTCCTCCAAGACTGAGGAAGAAGCGACTTCTATGTGTGTAGCACATTCATAGGTGCCTTATATATAGCATTTACTTTAGTTCTCACAATTAGTCTCATTAATGAAGACAAGTTGCTATGACCCCCCAACATTAGTGGCTTAACATATTGTTTATTTCTTGCTTACCCCACAGATTGATGTGGATTAGGTGGCTCTACTCCAAGCTGTGATTCAAGTCTCATCTTCTTCCTTCCTTCCTTCCTTCCTTCCTTCCTTCCTTCCTTCCTTCCTTCCNTCTTCTTCCTTCCTTCCTTCCTTCCTTCCTTCCTTCCTTCCTTCCTTCCTTCCTTCCTTCCTTTATTTATTTATTTATTGCTTTGCCTTATTGTGGCTTTCGGGTTGCTTTGGCATCACTCAGCAGGTAGAAAGGGGAAGAGAGAGGGAGCATCAAGAAGGTACACCTTCTATTATAATTTAAAATTCTTTAAGACCTTGCCACTTTATTTATTCCTATTTGGAGGGAGAAATTAGTGTAAGTTAGGGTGTTTGAGGAGGCCTGCCAGATGAGGTGGGATTAGAGATGAATCCTGAGGCACTGGAATTACCTGGAGATAGAAAAGAGAATTGAGGGAATTCAGTCAGGATATGCTGGGGTGCCATGACTAATGCATACAATTGTGGAAGTGCAAGATGTTTTTGGACCATCATAGAACACTGTGTTGGTAGAAGGATTGGGCTTCTACTCTGTGCTAGACACTGCAAAGCACTAGACCTAAACAAGTCTTGATAAAACAGTATTCTGTGAATGGGTTGTTTTTCATGTTTGATCCATTCTGTGCCCCAGATGGATGTGGATCATGTGGCCCATGTACCTTACACCCCCTGTTTCCCAACATAAAGGATTCTTTAACTGAAGATGTTATGACAATGACAACAGGATTTGCTGAGAATGATTGTGTTGTGCTCACTCTCTGGGATATTCTGTTATATACAATGCTTCTAAAATAGGTGATGGTTCTGTCTTTTGTCCCTTTTTGTCAGTGAGCTGGTGAGAACTCTTCACCCTTGGGGCCAAGCCAAGGTTCTGGTTCAGTGTGGATTCTCCTTTGAATGTCCCATACTACTTTGGTCACATAGAATGTGAGCTGCGATATTAATTGTTTCTTCTGGGTCAATTTTACTCATCACAGAAAATGTCTTAGTGTTTTTGTCGGTGTTTATTCAAAACATAGTTTATTTCTTAGCCCATTTTGTGCTGCTAGAACAGAATGTATAATAGAATGGCATAGACTGGCTAGTTTACAGTGAATAGAAGTTTATTGGCTTACAGTTCTGGAGGCTGAGAAGTCCAAGATCAAGATGTCCATAGTTTTGGTGTCTAATGAAGCCATTCTCTTCTTCCATGATGATGTCTTGCATGCTGTGCTCTCTGAGGGAAAGAAGACTGGATGCTCACATGGTGGAGGCAGAAGGGCCAGGAAAGTGAATCCACTTCTATAAGGCCTTTTTCTAATGGCATTAATTCATTCATGAGGGCTCTGCTCTCATGACTTACAGGCATATCTTAGAGATATTGCATATTCAATCCCAGACCACTGCAATAAAGCCAATATTACAATAAAGAGAGTTACACGAATTATTAGGTTTCCCACTGCATATAAAAGTTATGTTTATGCTATGCTATAGTATATTAAGTGTGAAATAAAATTATGTCTATGTCTAAAAACAATGTACATATATAATTAAAAATACTTTATTGCTGAAATGCTAATGATCATCTGAAGCTTCAGCAAGTCATAATCTTTTTGCTGGTGGAGAGTCTTGCCTTGATGTTGATGTCTGCTGACTAATCAGGGTAGTGGTTGCTTAAGGTTGGGGTTGCTGTGGCAATGTCTTAAAGTAAGATAACAGTAAAGTTTGCCACATCAATTGACTCTTCTTTTTATGAAAAATTTCTCAGTGGTGTGTGGTGTTTGACAGCACTTTACCCATCTTAAAACTTCTTTCAAAATTGGAGTTAACCTCTCAAATCCTGCCACTGCTTTATTAACTAAATTTATGTTATGTTCTAAATATTGTCTCTTCACTAGGAGTAAATAACATCTCAAGAAATTTCTTTCTTTGCTCATCCATAAGAAGCAACTCCTCATTCATTTAGTTTTGTCATGAGGTTGCAGCAATTCAGTCACGTCTTCAAGCTCCACATCTAATTCTAGTTTGCTTGCTATTTTTAACCACATCTGCAGTTGCTTCCACCACTGAAGTTTTGAACCTCTCAAAGTCATCCATGAGGATTGGAATCAAATTCTTCCAAATTCCTGTTAATATTGACATTCTGACCTCCTCCCATGAATCACGAATGTTCTTAATCACATCTAGAATGGTATTTGCTTTCTAAAAGGATTTAAATTTAATATGCCCAAATCCATCAGAGGAATCGCTATCAATGGCAGCTACAGCCTTACAAAATGTATTTCTTAAATAATAAGACTTGAAAGTCAAAATTACTCCTTGATTCATGGGCTGTAGAATGGATGTTAGCCGGTGTAAAAACATTAATCTCTTTCCACATCTCCATCAGAGCTTTTGACAACCAGGTATATCATCAATGAGCAATAATATTTTGAAAGGAATATTTTTTTCTGAGTGGTAGGTCGCAACAGTGAGCTTAAAATACTCAGTAAAACATGCTATAAACAGATACGCTGTCATGTAGACTTTGATGTTACATTTACAGAGAATAGGCAGAATATATTTTGCATAATTTTTAAAGGCCCTAGAATTTTTGGAATGGTAAATGAGCATTGACTTCAAGTTAAACTCACCAGCTGCATTAGTCCCTAACAAGAGAGTCAGCCTGTCCTTTGAAACTTTGAAACAAGGCTTTGATTTCTCCTCTCGCGCTATGAAAGTCATAGATGGCATCTTCTTCAAATATAAGGCTGTTCTGTCTCCATTGAAAATATGTTGTTGAGTGTAGGCACCTTCATCAATAATTTTAGCTAGATCTTCTGGATAACTTGCTGCACTTCTCCGTTAGCAGTTGCTGCTTCATCTTGAATTTGTATATTATAGAGATGGCCTCTTTCCTTAAACCTAATGAACCAACCTCTGCTAGCTTCCAACTTTGCTTCTGTAGTTTCCTCACCTTTCTTAGCCTTAATAGAATGAAATAGGGCCTTGCTGTAGATTAGGCTTTGGCTTAAGGAAATGTTGTGTCTGGTTTCATTTTCTATCCAGACCACTCAAACTTCCTCCATATCAGAATAGGCTGTCTTGCTTTTTTATCATTCGTGTGTTCACTGAAGTAGCATTTTTAATTTCCTTTGAGAATTTTTCCTTTGCATTAACAATTTGCCTAGCTGTTTGGTGCAAGAGCCCTAGCTTTTTGCCTATCTGGGCTTTTGACCTACTGTCCTAACTAAGCTTAATCATTTCTAACTTTTGATTTAAAGTGAAAGATGTGTGACTCTTACTTTCACTTGAACATTTAGAGGGCATTGTAGGGTTAGTAATTGGCCAAATTTTAATATTGTTGTGTCTCAGGGAACAGGGAGCCCAGAGGAAAGGGAGAAAGATAGGGGAACGGCAGGTTGGTGAAGTAGTCAGAACACATACAAAACTTATTGGTTAAGTTTGCCATCTTACCAGGGTGCAATTTGTGATCTCCCCAAAACAATTACAATAGTAATATCAAAGATCACTGATCACAGATCACCACAGCAGATACAATAGTAATGAAAAATTGAAAATATTGTAAGAAATTACTAAAGTGTGACACAGAGACATGAAATGAGTACATACTATGGGAAAATTGGCACTGATAGGTTTGTGTGATGCAGGTTTGTCCCAAACCTTTAATTTGTAAAAAAGGAAAAGAAAAAAAAACACAACAGTATCTGCAAAGCACAATAGAGTGAAGTGCCCTAACTCCCAACACTGCCACACTGGGGATTAGGTTTCAACCTATGAACTTTGGAGGGGAAACACTGAACCATAGCAATCTCTATGTGCTAGGTTTTAAATCATATCTCTTCTATAGGACGCTTTGCTTCTTTCCAACATATTTAATATGTTTTGCTTTTTAATTCTCTCCAGTGGAAAGCAGCTCTTTGGATCTGAAGTCTGAATAGGAAATGGATCCTTCATTGGCCACAAAGATGGCTATCATGAAACTTCTTACAGAGTACCATTAACTAGCCTGCTGGGTCAAAGTAGCTTCTGGTATTATTATTTCACTTTCTCTGAAATATCATGCAGGCGACATCATCTTGTGTAATTTTGACCACAACACTGAGAATAGGTTTTATTCCCATTTTACGGATGTAGAAGCTGAAGGTCAGAGAGGCCTAGTAAGAGGCAAAACTGGGATTGGAATCCCAACCCTGAACTTTTGGATTTTCAAGACCTCACCAGGCTACCTTCTAAATGTTATTGAGCAAACTCCAATTTAGAGGATTTGAGGAAGAAATAAAATCAGAGAAGATTGGATTATCATGGTTGTTGATACAATGCTGTCATTTGCTCAAGACTTTCGATTTCAGAGAAAATTATATTTGTGAGACTATAAGAGATTGTACAATTCTCTCTCCTATGTCATTTTCCCAAGGGTATACAGACCCCTTCAACCTGGGTCCTCATCATGACTCAGAAAGGGAAATAGCTTGCCCAGTGTGCCCTTTGAGCATGATTTATGAAACAGGATGTATCCAAATTTTCACCACGTTGGAGCTATTCAATTTTCTCTAATGGCCTTTATCTGAGAGTTATGTCTATTCGTGGCAGTCACAACCAGTAAGTCATTAGCTTAAAGTATGCTGATTGTTAATTTTAGCACCCTGGGCCCTGGGCCCAGTGGGAGAGGTCTCTCGCTTTTGCAAATCGAAGCTAAGGAACATTTGAGCAGTTGGCAAACATTCACATCAGGAAAAGTTAGAAAGTAAGAAGGAATAATTTAAAAGTTAGAGTAAGAAGCAGTAGAATTGTTGGAGCTAAGGAGGCAACAGGATAGCTGTTTTGCTGGCTGCCTCCCTACTGCTAGGCACTGTCCTCACCAGAAGAGAGGTGGAACCAGTCTTTAAATCAACACCTGCTGTGTGCCAGGCACTTCACATATGTGAGCTCACTAATGTGCCTAGCGTTCTCATTTTATCCTTATTAGAGATCCCATTTTATAGACAAAAAACCTAATGTTCAAGGTCACACAGCTATTAACGGATGGAGCTCACATTTGAACCTGGGCAGTTGACTCCTGAATCTGTATTCTTAACCAACAGAGCTCTGAATGGGGGTGACTAAAAGGGCCAACCAAGCCTCCCTTGGAGCTACACTTTGCCTAAGATCTTGAGATCTGGCCACCAGATTCTCACTTTTAATCATTAAATAATTTTCAGCTCAGAGCTAGCTCCCAGAATGCCAGTAAGTGCAGCTTCCTTGTGTGGCTTAGGGCTGGGAGCTCCTCTGATGAGTAGCTGGTCAATCAGAGCCCCAGAGCCAGGAATGGCCCACCCTGAGATACAAGGTGAAGACAGCTCTGGCTTTCCTGATTCCAGGAGCCTGAGCTTTCCTCTGAGATGGCCATACAAGCTCCTTCAGGGGAGGCCGCTTGGACAAGCTGGAGCTCTCTAGAGGATAAACCATATAAACCAGGTGCTGGCACACATGGGCCTCAGTGAGGACACCTTGACACTGGGCTCCTCTCTCTCTGACCTCTGGGGACTCATGGGCACCTCCAAGTTAACCTGCCTGTCCCATTCCAGAGCTGAGCTGAATCTGAACAGAACTCATGAATTTCCCTGCCCACTCTCTATTTCCTCGTACTTGATAACCACAGCAAAGGAGAAAGTGCAAGCATACTTGCACTTTCCCAGTTTTGCAGATGGAGCACTAAGGCTGCATTGACTTCCTATGGTAAACCACTCTGAGGCACTGGTGGGTCTGTTCACTCCAGCCAGGCAAAGCCTTATTTGGATTTCCCATGGTGGGAATGAGGAAGCCTGTGTGCATGTCCCAGGTGTGGCTTGGCTTACTTTGTGACCTCAGTAAGTGTCTTTTTCTTTTCTTTTTGATTTCTTTCTTTCTTTTCTTTCCTTTTTTTTTTTTCTTTTAGAGGCAGGGTCTTGCTCAGGCTGAAGTGCAGTGGCATAATCATAGCTCACTGTAACCTTAAATTCCTGGGTTCAGGCAGTCCCCCCACCTCAGCCTCCCCAGTAGCTGGGACTACAGGAATGCACCACCATGCCCCATCTAATTTTTCAATTTTTTTTTTTTGGTAGAAATGGGGTCTTGCTATGTAGCCCAGGCTGGCCTCAAACTCCTTGCCTCAAGTGATCCTTTTGTCTTGGTCTCTCAAAGTGCTGGGATTGCAGGTGTGATCCACTGCACCCAGCCTCTCTTCTTCTTCTGAACTTGTCTCTCCATTGTCCACATTAACCCATCTGTGCTTCTGGTTCCTCATCTGAAAAACTGAGGTAACAATAGGAACCTACCTCACGGGGTTATTTTGAGGACTAAATGTAAAGCATTTACAACAGTGCCTTATATGTAGTAAGTACCCAAGAAGTGTTTCTCCCTGTCTGCCTCCTCTTCATCCTCTTCCTCCTCATTATTATTACTACTACTACAAGAGGATCATCTCTAAGGCCTCCCTACTAGTTCTCATACTCTGAGAGTATAATGTGAGCTCCTCCAAGAAGGCTGCCTGGACATTGCCCGGGAGCTGTAGTCTTAGCCCTGTCAAGTTCATGGACATATTTCTGTAGATGAGATTCCTATTGCCTTCTAGGTGAGGCCTAAAAGGTAGATGTATCCAATTAATCAGGTGGAGGCTTGCGACCTTGTTTGAGCTTTGTTGAAACTATTTGGGCTCCAGCATTGAGGGTCAGAACAAAGGTCTGGGTGGGGGCCCCCTCTACTTGATGCAAGTCGTTCTGGGCTATCTAGCGAGAGTCTCAGGTCCTGGAGGAGATTCAGCCCTGCTCTGTGAGTCCTTAGGTCTGTTCTTCCTACTTGTTGGCCTCTGTTATCTGACAGCTGTGAGGGGCTACTGGGGTTTCCTCCAGGGAGCTAGAGCTGTCTATATTTTACGAGGCTCAGTTCATTCAGCAGGGCTGGGTAGCAGCTTGCTTGGGTTCTTGTGCCTCTCCTGGGAACGAGGGCTCTTAAAGTATCTGATTGCTGCAGGATGCCAGCCACCACAGCTAGCAATAGCTCCAATGACTATTGCCACCCTTGCCCAGGTCACATAGAGGTCAAGAGTAGGATGGGGAGGGAGATGTGTTCTGATTACCTCCTAGAGCTCTTTGCAGCCCTTCTTTCCACTCCTAGGTTCCCACCTCTCCACTCCTAGGACTTTACTGCTCTGACTGAAAGCTTGCACCTGCCTGTTAAATTAGCCCTCATTGCTGGTCTTACTTTCTGGAGTTCATCCACTCCACTGGTTACCATGTGGACTGAAATTCCACTTTGATCATTTCACTCCCCTGCTCAAACACCTTTGATGGCTCTCTACCACCCACAGGACAGAGACTAAATAATCAGTTCCTTTCATGGTCAGGGCTATAAAGGCACCTTCCCTCCAGCCTCCTGAGAGAGATCTGGGTTCCCGAATACTTGCTCCATGTTCTGGTTTCCTTGCCACGGCTCACACTGCTCTTGGCACTGAATGCCCTTGTCCCATCTTCACCTGGAAAAATCCCTCCCTCCATTTGAGGTCCAGCTCAGACGTCACCTTCTCTAAGGTGAACAAGTCTTCTGTATTTCCCTAGCTGAAAGTGACCACTCCTTTTTCTGCATTCGCATGCTACTGAGGTAGTTTACTATAAACTCCACCACCAGGCCAGAGTGCTCCAGCCTTCTTGAAACACTTGCAGTTCCCTAATCTCACCATACTCATGATTCTGGGTCAAATGCTCTTCCTTGTGTCCTGCACACTCTTCCTTTTAGCCCCCTTTCCTTCCTCTGCTTTTTCTACATTCTTTCAAGTTTCAGTATTGGAGTGATGCCCTGAGAAACTTCCCATGGCCTCTTCTCACCACCTTCCATTCTGACCTCGTACTGCTTGAAACTTGCTTGCCACACTTCGGGGGAGGGTGACATTCCCTTGATTACCTGTCATTGCAGTTTTTGCACAGCATTGTGACTGTCCACTGATCTGTCTGTCTGTCCTATGGGATAACTTGATGAACACAGAGCTGGGGGTGGGGAGGGAGGCTGCCCGACTGGGTACAACCAGACAGTGAGGACTGCAAGAACTCAGGAGGGACAGGCAGCTTTGTCTCAGTGGATGTTAGGATGCAGAGCGCTTTCAATGCACAGTGCGTATGGTATGCAAAGGCTCCTCCTCCCAACCCTGAGTATTCATCTCACTGAATACTCATCATGGCATGGTGAAATAGTTACCACTGTCTCCAGTTTATCCATGAGGAAGCTGAGCTTCCTTCCACAAGAACTCACCCAGTCAGTGAACAAGTGTCTATTGATTATTATGCACCAGACTATGTCAGGCACAGGGGGTATGGCAGTGAGTGGCACATTCCTTTAGTCCCTGCTCTTACCTTCAGGGGAGAAAGACATTAAGCTCTTATTAAGCCCCTAATGTTACAGTTAATTATTTAATTACAATTGTGATAAAGTCTATGGAGGAAAAATACTGAGGGGACTAGGGAATCTTAATGAAGGATGTGACTGAATCCACGGGTCAGGGAAAGCTGCCCTGAGGAAGTGGCATTTGTTCTGAGCTCTGAATGATAGGAATAACTTGGTGAGAGGAGACAGAGGAGAGGTTGTTGGGGTCAGAGGAACGAGTACCTTGAAGGTGCTTGGCAGGGGTAGGCGTGGCTTGCTGCAAGGATGAACAGCAGCCAGAGTGGCTGCAAGGCTGAAGGACAAGAAGGGTGGTTAGACAGGGACAAGATCCACGTGAGGCAAGTAGGCCATGGCAGGGTTTGGTCTTAGTAGCAACAGGAAGCCATTGAAGGATTTTAAACAGTGGGTTGATGTGATTAGATTTGTGCTTGAGACCACCCTGTTGGTTGTGTGGAGAACAGTTTAGAGAGAGGCATGTCTGGAAAGGGGCGAGTGATGAAAGAAAGCCCTTGCAGAGGTCCAAGTGAGAGATGCCAATACCTTTGGCCAGGGAGGTGGTCATGAGATGAAAAAAATATGATGAGGGAAAGGG
The DNA here is from genome assembly GCF_003255815.1 of Theropithecus gelada. Classification (NCBI taxonomy): domain Eukaryota; kingdom Metazoa; phylum Chordata; class Mammalia; order Primates; family Cercopithecidae; genus Theropithecus; species Theropithecus gelada. The sequence continues at coordinate 50,346,400 of NC_037682.1, read as the reverse complement.
ATGTATCAAGAATAATTCTCAGGCAAGACATCCAGATCTAGCCTCTGGGCTCTAAATTCTGTGTATTTTGCACAGGCCGGGGAAGGCAAATTGAAACAAAAAAGCCTATATTGTAGCCCCATTTTAAGGTGTAATCTGCATACCAGGTACAGGGTAACTTGATTCTTCTGCAGGTACCACGAAGCCTCAGAAAAAAGTCTCCTTTCAGTCCGAAGCTCCTAGTCTGTGCACTTGATTGGTGAATCCTAGGTCATGTGCTTCTGCTCTGTGTGCCTGATTGGTGAATCCTAGGTCACATGCTTCTGCTCTGTGTGCCTGATTGGTGGCACCTAAGTCATGTGTTTTATCCTTGCTGCAAAGGATTCTGCCCAACAAGGGTCTGGCTTTTTAAGTTTCCATGTTGGGAGGCAGGTTTCCCTTACACTAAGACTCTTAAACAAAGGGATATTTCTCAAATGTAGGAAATGGGTTCATATGTTAGAGGCCAGAAAGAAAGATAAATGTTTACACGTGGATTATCTTGGTGCTCACAACAATCTTGTGAGGTTGTCTATTTTTGCCCCGTTTTACAGATGGGAAACAGATATGGAAACTCTGGAAAAGCCCTGATTTCTTCCCCAGTAAAGCAGTACTCTCTAAGGGCCTTTTCAGCTCCAAATGGTCGAGATTCATAATGATGGGCTGACAGGACATCTCTGTTGCTTCCAGTTCTTGCACTTTCTGGTCTTGGAGAAAGAGCCATATCTGCCTGGTGCTGTCTAACTCCTCTTCGACTCCCCAGCAACCTCCTCCCTGTTCCTAGAGCTGCCGCCAAAGCTTAACTACTTTCCACAATACTTACTCTCCCCTGTCCCTTTCGTGTTGACAGCACTAATATTGACAGCCCTAATGGGATTGCAGATTAAGCAATCCCAGACATGTTTGGAGCTGTACCTGGATCGGCCCTTTAGACAATGGCGGAAACCACCTTTGCTCCTGATTTTAATTGAATAATTTACTGTAAATAGCCTCCATTTCCTCCACAAACCATGTGTCATTAGCCAAATGGAGGTGAGCAAAGGCTGCGTCTAATTGGATGTGGGCGCAGAAATGAGCTGTCCAGATGGAGCTGTTGTCACAGCAAGCATTGAATTAAATCAGAGACACTTAAGACTTCAAGTCTTTCCTGTAAACTAGCCACTTCTGGTGGGAGCTACATAGCCCAGAGCCCTGAAGAAACAAGGCTGCAGGATCCATGGTGGGATTTTCAGTGAATTAGGAAAGGCCCTGGGACAGGTGATGGAGGGATTTCCTCTTTCCTGCTCACTCCTGCATGTGTCCTTTTCACCTCTCTTCCTGGGAAAAGCAGCAGCTCTGCTCTGAGATATATTTCTTAACTCTTCCTTCCAACAGGAAGGGTACTTCTTCTTGGAGGCTGCTATATGCCAAGCACAATACTGGGGACTTTTGCAAGTAATCTCATTTAATCCTCATGATGCTCCTGGGAAGTAGGTATAATTGAGGAAACCACATGTTCAGTGGGTTGGCAGTTTTCCCAAGGTTATGTACTTATCAGGTCAGGATTTGTACAAGTCGGGATTTGAATCTATCAGATTCCAAAGTTCATGTTCTTTTTGCAACACCAGTGAGGACACAGAGCCCAGGACCAAGGGCTTGTCTTGAACTCAGTTTTGGTTTCCTAACATTCTGTGTAACTTTGGAAGGAGTTTATTCTTCAAGTCTGCTCAACAGGATGAGTCTGACTTAGGGCTGTGGGAGTGGGTGGGTGCAAGAGCTTCAGACTGAAGATGGAACTTTGCAGTAGGAGCTTCCCTGAGGATAGCATGCTTTAAACAGGTCTATTTGAAGCTTTAACTGGAACTATGATCTCCCATCCCCCGAACCCTTTAGGGCCTATCTCTGTCCATATGACTTTCACAAAAGTGACAATAAATGAGGAACAAAAGAGAAATGTCTCCTTCTCCTTCCATATGACTGCAGTGTTTGCTTTTCTTCTTGAGGGCTGTGTCACTGAGGGCTGGCACTAGATGAAGCTGGAAGATTCACAGTCCGGGAAGTGGGAGCAGTAGGCGGTGCTGGTGAGAGGGAAGAGTGCTGGCATCTCTGAGAAATGCCCTCTGGGGTTGGGTGTTGCCATTCAGAAATGGAGTCAGGCTGTCTGTTAGCAAAGGCTGAACACAGGCTCTTATCTTCATCTGCTCCAGCACCTCCCCTTCAATCATCAAACCTGGATTCTAGTCCTCTGCCACCTACTAACCTGTGCTTCTCACTGAATGTAAGAGGTCTCATCTGTAACAGAGGATGATGATAGCATTAAATGAACTAATACTATATGAAGCATTTAGAACAGTACCTGGCACATAAGACATGCTCAGTAAATATTAGCTATAATTATTATTGTTATAGATACTTTATAAACATCAGCTGGGTTAAACAAGTATTTCCTATCTCGCCTTTCAGATATTCTTCCTCATCCTTAGTGAAAATGAGCTGTGATTCCTCTGAGGCCTAATCTGATTCACAACCCATAGTCTTGACCATGCAGGTCATTGGGTCAGGACTGTGCCTAATCCCACATTCAGCAAGATTTGGCTTTAGACATTAAGGAATCTTGTCTTTTGGGGGCAAAGAGGCAGCCAATAATGACACAGTCTGTGAATAGGGCAGTGATGCATATGCAATCAGATGTCCTTAAGGTGCCTCCCCAGCCTCTGGGAACACAAGAGATCACATGAAGGAAGGTTTTGTGAGCTGGCAGGCTCCCCCTGAATACCTGCTGGGAAGTCATGGGTAAAAAGGATGAATGATGGCACCTCACTGGGATGCTTTAAAAAAATCGAGATATATTAGACTTATTGCAGTTCCCTCAGCTAACAGCCCAGAGGCTCCTGAAGGAAAAGAAGTTGATTGTTTTGGCTTGTTCCTGCTGTGTTCTAGCTGGCTTCTTGTGCTCACTGCTTCTTTCTGAAGGCTTTACAGGTCGGTGATCCAGAATTGGCTATAGAATTTACGGTCACAGAGCTATATTTCTGGAATCTGCCTCTTAGGAATTCAGAACACTTTCTTGCATTCAGACTTCTGCTCATGACAACTTTTTTTTTTCTCTGGGTCCCTCAGAAACGACTTGAATCAGAGTCAGAGGTTCACTCTAATACTCTATGGTATGTATGCTTCACCTCATCCGAAAGTTTCCTCTTGATTCAAACTTCAAAGGGTCCTGGAATTTTCTCAGTATTTCCCTGTCTCCTCTCCTACCTTAGGCTCTAATCCCCCCTTCAACATATTTACTTTGCCTCTTTTCTTCTCAGTAATGAAGATGTGGAAGTAAAACAAAATCTACTTGCTCACTGCCATCTAATCACATCTTAGCTTTTACCCTAAGAAGTTGGTATTTTCCTTTTTTGTACTTTAGTCAAACATATCAAAAGGGAGAAAACACCTCATTTTATTGTTTCTAGTGTTTCTTTTGTGCCATCCCTTTCAGCCTATTGGCTCACTAAATTCCAAAAATATACCTTCTAAATAATGATAATAATGATGGAAATAACAATGCTGATAACATATGCTAATGAACGCTCGCTGAGCCTCTCGCTGTGCTAGGTGAGTTACCTGCTGTATCTCATTTTCTACATCTCCCTTAGCATAGATGACCAGAGAGCTGAGCACATAGCAGACTTATAGGACGTAACGATAATAATAGCTAACTATTTATTTAGCTCTTACGTTGGCCATATACTTCCACATTCCTAATCTCATGTCATCATTATAATAGCTCTTTAAAATAGATATTATTATCCTTAGTTACAGATGAAGAGATGGGGCTCAACATCAATGTATTAAAAATTTACCCCACTCATTCTTTCAACAGAGGTGTAGAGTGCAGGCTAAGTGCCTGGCCCTTGGCTCAGTGCCAGAAACACATGTGGTGTCTACCCTCAGGAAGCTCACAGTCTAATGAGCTCCACAGACAGAGAAACAGGCAACAGCAGCAAGTCTCTGGAATTATTTAGTGCCCTAGTTTATTCTGGGTTCCTGCCTCCCCACACTTTTCCGACTGACCATTTTCTTCTTTCTTCCCAGCATTATGATGAGTGCTTCGTGTTCACCCACATCACTGTTAAAATGCTCCTCCTCCATTCTTTTCTATAGGGCTCCTGTGTAATCACGGAGTAAGACTCTTCTGTTGATGTGCCCAGGCAAAGGTGACAGAATCTGCATATTCCTCAGGGAGGGCTTACTCATGGGCTTGGAGGAGTTGGCAGAGAGAGAGAGAAATGAAAAAAAGAGATTGTGTACAAAAAGGCCTCCAGGAGCACAGCAGGGACAAGGCAAGGGAGAAAAATACAAACAGGTGGGTAGTTGGTTTGGGTTCAAATGTGAGGCACAGGGAAGCCAGCTGCATCCTCGGTGCTGGGATTGGGAGTTCCTGGAACCTGGATTACTTTTATTCATTAGGATGCTTTTGGCTGTGTAGAACAAAAACCCTCACTCAGACTGACTTAAACGACAAGAGCTTTTGTTTTCTTAGATAATAGGAAGCCTAGAGCTGGGCCAGACTCCAGCCTTAGTTGATTCAGTGGTTTGGTGATCAAGGACCCAGCATATTTTTCTTGGAGTGTGCTAACTTTGTTCTCCAGCTAGTGCTGCTCATGATTGCAAGATGGTCTCTAGCAGCATTGAAGTGGATATGCTCCCTTGTTCAAGTCCAACAGGAGAGATACTGTCTCATCTTGCATCTCTCTGTTGGGAGAAAGAACACTTTTCCTAGAAGCAGTCCTGTCGTGGCTCATTGGCCTAAATTGAGTCACATGCCTATTTCTGAACCAACCACTGGCAATTTGGGTACAGTTGCATCATCCGAAGTGGAATGGATTTGGGAAAGCAACCACTATGCCAGTAACAGGGTCACATTTTCCAGGACAGACTTAAGCATAATCACAGTGAATAACCCAGTTCTACAGTGGTAATAGCCAGGGAATTAGAATGTAGAATTGCCAGTTTTAGCAAGTAATACAGGATGCCCAGTTAAATGTGAATCTCAGATAAACCATAGATACTTTTTTGGTACAAGTATGTCCTATGCAATACTTACAGGCTGTGTGTTCCAATATTTGATACATACCAAAATAAGTCAGGCAAATATTTGAAATTGGAATAAGAAAATATTTTAGAGATATAAAGTGGACTAGGGACTTAGAAACAAGATCAAATCTGGGTTCTGCCTTACTTGTATGAGGATAGTGGAGTGAAAACTGGTTCAAAAGAAGAAGAGGGCTAGGAGGCCTTACCTCTTTGCCTGCTTTGGTTCCTTGTGGCCTGGGAATGGGAGAGAAAGTGATTGTGCCTCCTTTCTTAGGGCCTTGTTGTGCCATCCTGCCCTCTATTTTCAGGGTCACCACCGCTGCGAGCAGGCCTTGCTGCAGATTGGGATCAACATGATGGCGCTGCCTGGAGGTCGCCACCTGGACTCCATCACCCTGCCGGGTCAGCGGTAAGTCCTACAGCTGTCACTCCAGGCCAGGCCTACCCCATCTGAACCCTGACTGAGGTCCAGTTCCAGCATCCTGAGGCTGCAGATGACCCCATCTTCCCATGCAATTTTCTGGGGAGGAAGCCGAGGATAATGTATTGGGGATGCCATGTTCACTCAGCAAATATCAATGGAACTGGACCCTGGGACACTGCAGAATCAGGCACATCCCAGCCTCTAATGAGCTGAAGTCTAATGCTGAGGCTGACCATAAAACAAAGAATCAAGTGGGTGTGCTAGTAAGATAGAGGACTCCAGAGGAGGCTCCTGATCCTGCCTGGCTAGGGGGCTGGAGCCCCTGGGGGTCCTTGGCGTTAGTGGAGGCCCTCTCTGAGGCTTTTGGAAGGTGTCATTCTACCTTGGATGTCTTCTCTTTTGCCCAGAGCACCAAGGAGATAACGGAGCATAGAGCTGATCCTTGGGAAGTACTTGTTGTTCTGAGTTGGGCAATGAGGGAGGATGGGAAAGGCACATACTGAGAAGAAGGTGAAGCCCGGATAATGAGGGGAGAGGGCTTGAGAACATCCTGTCTGAAGAAGGAGACATTTGGGGCCACCAGAAGTGCCTGCACACAGCTGGAAGATGTGACAAGGCAGGTTCTGGTTTAATGTGACTGGTCCTGGAGCCTGAACCTGAACCAGTGTTAGAAGTGCCAGGGTGCTAGATCTTTCCTGCCCAACTGTCCCCGTTTGCCGGGTCCTGTACTGATTTGGGTATGGAAGTCCTGTGGCCGTGGAAATTCCTGGCAAACCTGGGAAGTTGGTCACTGTAATGTAGGTTTGATCTGTAGAGGAACTCAGCAACCTCAGAGTGCTTGGGGATTCCACTTAGCCTTATTTATTCATTTATTTATTTTGCTGAGACATTTTGATGGGGTTATTTTGAGGCAACACAATCCAAGTAGATTTTGTAAAACTATTAAGCCATCGTTTTATTTTGTAATGTCTTGTGTTAACATATTCCATGTATCACTGACATTTTACCTTTATCCTTAACCCTCCATCTGAATTACTTGGGATTTCATCTTACTATGTTATTACTTTCAATATTGTTTGTTTGGTTATTATTTGTTTTGGAGTATGTGTTGCTTTTAAAATCAGAAAAAATTATTATTTGTTAAAAGTCTACTGGAACTGGTTTAGCCTCTGTGTACACACCAATCTGATCCCACAAAGCCATCATTATAAAGAGGTTTTAGGATGTGATATACAATTCATGCATGTTCCTGAGGACTCAGGGCATGGTTAGAAATGCCACTCAGAATTTCCTCTGCAGCTGGAAGCCAAGAATAAGACATCATATGGGGATCCAATTATCTTTGCACACAGCACCTCTAAGGTGGAACTCAGAGATGATGAGATACAGACCTGTCAGGATGTATGTGGTTTTTTCAAGATGGGGCCTGCCTTAGCCTGGAATGGCTGATGGCCTTTCATGAGACGGGGAAGTGGGGTCAGCTTTGGACACATGACTGCCTGGCTTCAATGCTGAGCTATACATCTCACTAGCTGTGTGGTCTGTGCAAGTTCCTGAACCCTATCATCTGTCTCTCACTTTTCTCATGTAGAAATGGAAGTCATCCTAGCACCTTCTTCATAGAGTGAATGTGAGGATTAAATAAATCTATATATGCAAAGTGTGTGTCACATATTGAGAGCTACATATGCAGAGTCATTACTTATTGAGTGCCTGTTGCTGTGTGTTGGAGCTCTTCACGTAGGTGATATGGGGAAATTCTTCCAGAAATCCCTCTCCTGACCCCTAACCCTCAGCAAGTGACCTGAGTGAGAAAAAGAAATCATAGACAGACACTCTCAACAGCCTAATATTTTAAACCAGGAAAAAGTAAAACTACCCTGGTTGAAGTGAAGCTTGAGTCTCCCCTGCCCAGAGAGTAGGTTGGGAACTGTGTAGTCAGGTGGATAGCAGCAGCTCTGGCTACAGGGCTTTGGGATCCCTCCAAACACCCCCTTGCAGTCCTGGTATGGTCAGATCTGAACCTGTGCTGGGGTTGAGAAAGCCATCATCACAGGGACATTTAGGACAGTGGTTAGGAGTGCAAACGCTCCAGCTTGGTTCTTGGTTCTGCTACATAGTAGTCATAACTTTGGGCTTTAGTTTCTTCATCCATGAGATGAGGATAATTTATACATGCATCATTGAGTTTTAGGAGCATTTAAAATTATGTGTATGAAGCCCCTACATGGAGCATAGGACCTGCTTAATCAACACTAATTTCCCCTGCTTCCCATGAGGAATAGGTGCTCTGAGTAGAGAATGAGGTGCAAAGATCAGATCTTGGGCCATTTTAGGCTCCTGAGAACCACTGACCTATCTCTCCCTCTCTCTCTCCCACTTCCAACATCTTCAGAAGTTTTAAGGTCACAGGAAATTAAATTACATACAAATGATTTAGGAATCAAATTATTAGGAGGCAAGGCATGATTTCTAACTGATCTTGCACAGCAAATCCATTGGGAGGAAGACCCCAGACTAACATCAGGAGTTATGGCTGGCCATAGAAGATGTAGCTTGTTAAATTTTTTTTTTCTTTTCTTTTTCTTTTTTTTTTTTACAATATCTTCATCCTTACAGTTCTGATAGGGTGGGATGAGCAACAGAGAGAGGGTGGTATTTCCTTTAATATGTTCACAGCCTAGCATTGCCAGGCCTAGCCAGAACACTGGGGGAATAGAATCCCTGGACCTAGCAATCTGTTAATTGTGTATGTTCTAGGGGCCTATGCATGGTCCACATTCACAGAGAAGGCGCATATGTAGTTACAGGATGTCAGAAGTGTTAATTTGCCTATGATGCAGTCTGAAGCAGTGTAATAGGCAGACAGTAGCAGTCACGTCTTTTTTTCTCCTGTTCCAAGTTGCAGAGTCTTCTCTTGTGGGGAATAACATCATGGTTATTGTCTCCAGATAAATAATTCATGCTGGATAATTGACTTCTTTCTGTTGTGTTCCACTGAAACTGAATTTTATTTTGCAGTGCCATTGTTCACCTCAGTGCACAAAAATAAACAAGTACTGCCATGTTGCATGGAAGCATCCAGCAGCCTGGGTAAAGCATATGGGTGAGGCCATTGGTATTTGAGACCATTGTGAGTAAATAGTAGCACAAAAGGCTGTTCTAGATGTGGATTCCTAGGAGAGAGTAGAGGTCAGGAGCAACAGCTTCCTAGCCCTGGGGTTGGGATCCATTGCTGAACTGGCATGAGTGACAGGAAGTGGACTGACAGGGTGCGGTGGTTCTCAGCTCTGTATCTGAGTCTCCTGGAATGCTTTCATATTTAAAAACAATAAAATAAGCAAAAGAACAAAACGCTACTCTTGGAATCTCTTATGTGGGGCTAAGTGGTTGAAAGCATGTAGACCTTGGAATCAGACTTGGGTTCAAATCCCAGTTCACCTCCTACCAGCTCTGTGACCTTGAGTGACTGTTTAAGCTGTCTATGCATCTGTGTTTTTTTCAACATAGTGGCAGTGACAGCTGCTTTAAAAGGTAGTAGCAGTGCTTGGATCCAGCAGGGAAGGTCTCTGTAGAGCCTCAGGGTGCTTTGCAGTACACAAGCCTCACTTTCCCAGGTCATAGAAATCAGTAGTCCCCATCCCTGGTCCTCAGCCTGTTAGGAACCGGCCCCCCGCACAGCAGGAAGTGAGTGGCCAGCAAGAGCAAGCATTATTGCCTGAGCTCCGTCTCCTGTCAGATCAGAGGTGGCAGTAGATTCTCATACGAGCACGAACCCTACTGTGAACTGCTCACATGAGGGATTTAGGTTGCATGTTCCTTATGGGAATGTAATACCCACCACTCACAGCCTCCCTGCATGGAAAAATTTTCTTCCGCTAAACTAGTCCTTGGTGCCAAAGGTCCCTGGTGCCGACAAGGGTAGGGACTGCTGGTGTAAATAACAGTAATAATCTCTCTCCCTCCCCCCAGGTAGTGAAACCGATGCAGTCTCTGGTCTGAGTACCTCCCTGGGGGGTGGTCAAAGATTTATTCGTGGCAGTGAAGGGGCCAGAGGTGAGCTTCCTGGATAGCAGGAGACTGTGGCTGCTATGTCCCTAGCTGGTCTTCATTTGCTCCTCTGGCCTCCCATCTTTCCATCTGGGATGCTGATCTTCTTGTTGGTTCTGGGCATGGTGGTGGTGCTGCTGGAATATAGCCATGGTGGTCAGCATGTTGGACGCAGGCTTCACACTCCCAGGGTTGTGCCCTCCACCATCACAACCTGGCCTTCATATTCTGCCAGGATCCAGATGACCCAGTTCTTTGGCTTAACTTTCTTTATGGGAAGCCTCCTGGGGTGTAAGCTGGAGGCCAGGGTCCACACAGGGCTGGGTCCAAATGTCCCCTTCCTTCCCCACTTCCTTCTATAACTTATCTAGCACACAAATCATCTATGGCATTTAGAATTTTTCTCTCTGAATCCCCGCCAGTGAAGAGTCAAGGTGATTAATAGACTGGCCTTTGCAAACCCCCACAACGAGGTTGGCTTATGGTTTCAAGTACTTGTTATGGGCTGGGTACTCCACACAGCTATTAGTCTTCACTATGACCTATGTGTATAATTATTATTATTTATATTTTGCAAACAAGAGGTCATAGGTTGAGTTCTATGGGAAACAGCCTTTGAGGTGGGGTTTAGAGTTCAGCATGGTTTTTAGTGACCATCTTTGGGATCAATGCCTATGGAAGGGAGAGGAAGGAAACACGACTGGGCAGAAGGTGAAGTTGAGCTGCAAAACCTGGCTCAGTGAAGTCAACTGATTTCGTAGGGAGCTTTGGAATCAGAGTTGTTGTCCATTGGCCAAAATGTCCAGGGCCTTCATGTCCCACCTTGATCTGTCATTGGAATGTGTTAGAAAATATTTTAAACTGGGAAGCCATTAGGCTGGGGCTGCTTCAATACTTTAGGTTTCTACATAGCAAACTGAAGCCCAGCATCAACAGTAAAATGAAACTAGAAACTGTACTGATCAGAAATTAACTAACCTTTAACTAGGATCTTTCCCCTTTAGTCATTACATGCATTTTCTTTGTTCTCCTTTGTGCACAGCCCATAAAAGCTTGCCACCCATGCTGCTTCAGAGGAGCTCTCCAACCTCTTCTGGGCTCTGAGTGCTGCCTGATTCATGAAATGTTTTTTTGCTCAAATAAACTCTGTTAAATTTATTTTGTCTAAAACTTTTAGACATCTTTAGGAAGGATATGATCTTAGGTGAGGTGGCTCTGAGAACATCTGGAGGGCCTGAAAGCTGAAGGGTGTTGGCTAATGATACTCCCAGCATCTGGGACAATAAATCCTGCCAAAAAGGGGAATCTCAGCAGCACATCACAATGTCTATCTCATGAGAGAACTGAGCCTTGAGGAGGTGAAGTTACTTGCTCAAGAACAGAGCTGACAGGTAGAGAGCTAGGTTACATATTTCTATGTGGTGCTTAAACCTGAGTGCTGGGTAATACTCTAATCAGTCTCTGTCTTTTCCATAAACAAATCATTTACTCATTTATGCAAGTACTTATTTATTCATTAGCTTTCAACAAAGTTTTTCTATAAATATTTATGGAGTACGGGTCATCTGCTTTGTATGGTGCCGTGTGCTTGAGGACATGTTGGTGACCTAGTTGGACATTGTTTCCTGCCTTCATGGAACTCAGTCATTATTCACTAACTTCTCTTTTGGCCTGAACAGGCCTGGATTTGTAACAGGCGTACAGTTTGGGGCTTTCATCTGTGACCTCTCCCTGTGAGTGAAACACTTTGTCACGTGGTTTCCGTTCAGCTTGGAGTATGAGATGAGCCCGGACTGGATGCAGCTGCAGCTTGTGGCAGGCAACCTCCTGGATGCCCATGGCTAGCTGGGGAGATAACCAGCTTCCCTGAGCCAGTGGGGGCCATTGCAGGCCAGCTTGTCTCCATGCAGATAATGGCTTGCATATGTGTACCTCTGTGCCGTGGCCAGTTTTCTGCTGCTGGGTCATTTTCTATGCCTGTGGTACGATGTGCAGACTGTAATTATGAATGGGATAATTGGATATTTTTCTGTTGTTTAAGCTGAAAAGAAGGCCAATCAAAGCTAGACTTGAATTCCATCCTTTCTTCCATTTCCAAAGAGAAATCCACAGAAACACAGGGTGTGACCCTGAGAAGGCAGAGGGACAATGATTCAATAGTTATTTTTAAGAGGAGAGGCTGGATTTATACTTTTGTACAGTGCTGGGAACCGAGATCATAGAGGCATTGGGTATTGTTGCGAGAGTTTCCCCAGAGTTCATCTATGCCATCCCTTCGTTATAAGATGGGGAAATTGAGGCCCAGAGAGGGGAATGTAGCTGTCACAATACTCTTCAGTCTGCTTTCCCACCTTTTGGAGTCCTGCCTCCTCTGGGTTGTGTTTCTTAAGCTAATGCTTTCACTCAGCCTTCAGTAAATCTTAGAATCTCTGTGTCCCCATTTCAGTGGAGTTCTCACATAGCAACTATCTGTAATAGAGAAATCAATTTCATTCATTCATTTGAATGAGATTTACTTTGGACTGAGAACTTACTTTGAACCAAGCCTGGGGTAGGCCAATAACGATTTATGTATATGTCATCTTTTCTGCTCAAGGATAAATGTCCTGAGGGCCTAAGGGCTAAATTCATATTTGGTGCATATTTGTGTTCCTGACTATGATTAGAATGCACACAGTAGGATCTCAATAAGTGATTGTTGAGTAAATAGATGTTTAATAGCTGTTTGATAAATGAATGATTAACTCTTGGCTAGGGAGTCTCAGGTGATGGTGAGAAATTAAATTAAATAGATTGGATTGTGTTTTTTTCTCTAAGACACTCTTCTGTCTCCAGCAAGCTATTCTCATTTTTTCAGTACAAAATTACTGTTTGGAGGGAAAGGGTAAGTCAGAGATTTATCCTGATTAATTTAAATACTCCCTTTGAGTGGGAGCCAAAGATTTAATTGGTTGAAGGAGTCAGAGAGTTGAAGAGACTTTGTTTTCTTCTAATGAAGAATAATTAAGAAGTATTTTTAGTCTTTGCATTTAAGTTCACTGGAAAAAAGTTTGCAATCTCATCATCAAATCCCCTGCAGGAGAGCACAGTGCAGTGGGGAGCATGGATTAGGAGCCAGGGACCAGCCTTCCACTAATATTCTGTCAAAATATTCTTTGACAATTTTTCTCTCTCCTTGAGCCTTAGTTTCTTCATCTGAGGATGAGGAGGTAGATCCCCAGGGACCCTTCCAGCTTTAACATTCTAAGTCTATGAGTGGGTTTTGAATGCTCTTGTCCCTTTTTTGGACAAAAATAACCCATGTTAGTGCCACAGGGATAGGAAAACAAACGCATTGCTAAAACAAGTTCTCATTCTTTCCTGTGAAATGTGCAAAGGGGTCTAGTGTTTGCCTTGTGGCTGGGAGGGACATTTCAAGGCATAGTAGTTTGGGAGTCCTCCTCACATCTGAGAATGTACCCTGTTCAGGTTTTATAGAAGCCCCTTGGTATATCCAGGAAAAGTATTCTATTGTGGGGTTGTGGAGTGGCCTAGGGTGCCCTGCCTTGATGGAATATAATACAGATAAACCCATGGATCCTAGCATTCTAATATTCTGCAAAATTTGAGCCAGTCATTTTCGACTTTACCTCCACCCCTTTGGCTCCACTTAGCAACCTGCCCTTTTCTCAACACATGAGTCCATGGTTCTACTTCTTTGCACATGGTGTTTCTTCCATCTGAAACTCTATCCTCTTCCAATACTAACTCTTTTCCTGGGAAACTTGAGGGCACCATTTAAAGACTAGCCTGGAAAACCTACTGAGATATTCTGGCTTGGGTTACATATCTCTTCTCTGTGCTCCCCTAACCCTCTGTGTTAACTTCAAAATGCCATTTGTGGCACAGTGAGCCATAATTGTTTGTTTACAATTATTTAGTAAACCTTTACAGAGTGCCTATGAATTACTGGGTGCTGTTGTAGGTATAGGGAGTATGTCACTGTGCAATAAATGATTCTGCCCTTATGGGGACCATATTCTCACATCTCTCCTCTGTAATCCTAGCACACAGGCCCAGTGCCTGGCCCATTTGGGGTGCTTAGTACATTTTGGAGGTCACTTCCAAGTGTTTCGGGTATAGCAAATTATTCCTTTACAGAGAACTCCCCACTTCACACAGAAGGTAGAATAAAGTAAGGCAGAGAATTCCAGACTTTGAAGACTTTTAAAGTTCCATTCTAAATGAAAAGAAATTAAAACGAGCCAAGAAAAGAATAGGCATAGATTTCCAAAAACTATTCGCCCTAGAGTTTTGGGGACACTGGGCACCAGATCAGCAGGATAAGCTGGGAATAAGGAACAGGTACCAGTAGCTGGAGGCCAGGGCACAGATCTTCTGAGCTGGGAAAATTGTTCTCTTTGGCCTCTGAGGGGTCAGGTAGAATGACCTTCTCCCAGTGGTAGGCTTTGGGTAATGAAGGAGGTAGTCCACAAGGCAAGGGCAGAGGCAGGGCAAGGCCACTGAGGGAATAAGGAGACCCCTAGGCAGATCCCATGAGGATCACTCCCCACTGTGTCACTACTTATATGATCTTTTGGGCTTCCCTGATGCTGCTACAAATTCATCAGAGGTCTGTAATGTTTACACCAGGGCCACAAGTTCTGTGCTGAATGTTGAAAACATGAACCCCAATTTTCCTCAGAAAGAAACCAGACAAAGGTTTGAAAAAAGACCAGACACTCCATCATCTTTATATGATCATAAGCTATAAAAAGGCAATCGTATGTCACATAAAGGCAGTCTTGCATAGCAGAAAGAGCTCCAGATTGTATTTGAGGGTTTCAGTATTAGCTAAATTGCTAAAAACCATCAAAGAGCATAGCATAATAATTAAGAACAAGGCTCTGGTCTTACATTGCTTGGATTTTTGTTTCCACTTATTCACTATGCAATGTTGGCCAAGTCACCCTGCCTAGCAAATCTCAGTTCTGGGAATCTCATAGGATTGTTTTGAGGGTTAATTAAGCCATTAAGATTGAATCAAGCATTTAGCACACTGCCGAGAACGTAATAAGTACTCAATCAATTTTAGCTTTATTGCCACTATTAACAATGAGGTCCTAGACAAGTTATACAATGCCTCTAGACCTCAGTTTCTCCTTCTGTAGAATGGGGATGGCAATCTTCAATCATCAAACCACAGTGAGGCCTGGAGCAGAAGGTTCTTGGTACATCAAAGATGCACTATAGTTGGTAATCCTCCCTTTCTGTTGGGTGGGTTAATTTCTTCTGACTTTGGAATGCTCCTGAGGAAATAGTGTATGGAGAATACTGTTTCATACTGCAATTTCTTGGTATGAGACTTTGCTACTCCCTTCTCCCACCCCAACTCCACCCTAGATAATTCCAGCTTAGAAAAAAGTCATCTGGCCTGTAGCCTGATATATGGAGATGATTGTAGTTGCATTTGGCTTTGTGTTTGAGTCTGCTAGACTTCAGGAAGCCCAAATTTTAGGACTCAGTCCCCTCATTCCAGATGTTTAGGACAGCCTCCATCAGAATGCAATGAGCAAAGCTACTTGGGGAATAGGCAACTTCTGGGAGCTGGGTAGGACTCCTGAGAGCCATGTTCACGGTCTTGGATGCCCTCCTTGCTCTCCAGGCAAGGAGACAATCTTAATAGCATCAACTTCAGATTTCAGTTCACTGTGGAGACTAAGGAAATAAAACCTGAGTCCTGGCCCCTGAGCCCTCCAGCTCCTTGGCCAGGGACCTTACAAGCTCCTGACTGCGGTGGTTTTCCATCATGAAGGGAATGTGACTCATTGCCAGTCCATCTGCGTTGACCTCAATTTTTAATTCCCGTCCTCTGTGTGAGTAATAGGATCAGTCGTTCATACTTGCAAAGGAAGGATTTCATGCATAGTGAGATGGCAGCTCGAAGTTCATGGCTGAGGACAATTGATCCACTGGGAGTTGGAACGGGCAGAGAAGCAGCAGGCAACCCCCACCACACAGCCAGAACTGCTCTGTTTAACCAGACTTTGCATACTGGGGTCAAGCAGCAAATCCAGTAGGAGAGGTGGAGCCCAGAAAGTCAGGGAGCTAATGACAGAGAGTCAGGCAAGCTATGCAATTATGGGATGTTCAGCACTAACACAGTCCAAACCTTAATGAGCTGCAGTCCCTAGACTCCCAAAATTGAGAAGAGCGCTTATTATATGGCGGCACCGTGACCGTGGCTGGTATTAGATGGGATTGTGGTGGGGCCATGTGTGATTCACCAGGTCCAGTCTCCTTCCTGAGAAAGCTGGGGTCCCCTTTGATGGCCCCTCTGCAAGGCCTGACCCTGACTTCTGCTGTGGCCTTGTATTCTCCACTTGTCAGAGGCCACATCCTGTAATCAAACCAAATGAAAACAGTTCCTCCCTGGATGTGTTTCCTATCTCAGCGAGGGCAGCTGCAAGAGAAACCAGGGGAGTCAACTTCAATTCTTTCCTCTTCCTCACCTGCATATCCTATCCTCTCCCTCTCAGATCTTCCTATCCCATGCCATTGCCTTAATTCAGGCTTCTGTCTTCTCTCTCTGTTTCTAACTATCATTTCCCAACAGGCTCCTCTCCTGCCTAGGATTTAACCTGGCTGTGATTCATTTTTTACTGATTCTTTGCACAATTGTTGTCACTTCCCTGCTCTAAAATGCTTTTGGTGGCTCCAAGTTGCCTTTGAGATTAAATCCACATCCCTAATCATGGCATTCAAGGTCTTTGATCAACTAGTCCCTGTTTCTCTCTTCAGACCCCTTCCTGGTCCCTCCCTCAGAGGCCCCTGATGCTATAGTCTAGTGAAACTTCTTGCCATATGACTTTTTGGCTATATGCCTCTGGGTCTTTGTACATGGTGCCTCCCCTATGTGGAAATCTTTTTGCCTTTGTCATCATGACAACTCCTCTCCTCTAAGAACCAGGGCAAATGTCACCTCCTTTGTGTAAATATTCCCAGGCGAAGTCAGGCCCTCTGTCTTCTGTGATCCTAGTCTATCCTGCTCATAGCTTCTTGATGGTAGTGTGGTGTTTAGTTGATAGAAGCTGAGGCTCTGAACTCTAGATGCCTGAGTTTGAGTAATGGCTCCATTATTTACTCACCATGTGGCCTCTCCAGACAAAAGTCTCCTCATCTGTAAACAGGGGTAATAATAGTACCTCCCTCACACAACTGTGGGCAGGCTTAAAGGAGATAATATATAGAGAGGGCTTAGACACTGCCTGACTCCTTGCTGGAACTCAATACTTCAACTACTCTTATAATTATAACCAGATTGAATTGTTGGTGGTTTTTTTTTTGTTGTTGTTTTTTTTCCTGTTTGGGTCTTGGCTGAGCTCTATGAAGGCTGGGATTTTCTCCTGTTCAACTTTGTAGCCTCAGCTCCTAGAACAGGGCTTGTTCTGAGCAGGCCCCTGGAAAACACCAGGAGACTAGGTCTCCAGGCCTGGCCCCACTGTGCACTGGCTGTGGGACTTGAGACAGGCAACTTCTCCTGGCCTCTTGCACCTGGGGGCCCTTTTGGAGGGCAGAGCTGCCAGTGCAGCCCCAGGTGAAAGATCTTTTTTCCCTGGGTCTGCCTACAACTGAAAACAGAGAATCCTCCTTAGGAGCCTGAGGCTTGGGAGTGGAGCCAGGGCATGGTGGAGGCAAGGTACCCAAGTGGTGGCTGGAGGCTGATGGAGAGTTCTGGAGCCTTGTAGATGGTGGAGAGACTGGCTCTTGGAAACCCTCTAGTGGTGATTTCTATACACTCACCTGCACTTCACAGAACCATACAGAGGTATCAGGAGGGGAATGGGCACATTACGTCTGTGAATTCTCCTAAATGTCCACTTTGGCAAATGAAAATATTGTCTTTAAAGTAGGGAGAAGAACAGAATAGAAAAAACAAAGCTAAACCATTTTTAGTCTATACAACAAATCCCATGTTACTGCCATGAAAATTCATGACAAACAATAGGAATAGCTGGATGTGTGTGTGTAGGAATGCATTTATAAATTTTACCTGACAGTACTGCACATGATGTTGGAACAGAGCGCAGCCTAAAGCAGTTTAACATAACACTGAAGAACATGTAGTCTAGACACTGATGAGCTGAGTTCAGAGCCAAACTTTGCCACTTGTGATCTGTGTGATGTCAGATACATTACTTGGCCTTGCTAAGCTTCAGTTTCCTCATCTGTAAAAGTAAGATCATAAGAGTACCCTCCTCACAGGGTCATTGTGAGAACCAACTGAGATAATACATGTGAATCAATCCCCATGATAATTGGCAAGGGCCCATCCTCAATTAATGCCATTATAATGATTATGGATTTTATCTCCGTGACCCTCACAACCCAATGAGACAGGACAGCAGTATAGCTTATTATTATTGACACTTGATAAATGTTTAAATATAATTAAGTTCCATAAATATAAACCAGCTGCATCGTTAGTGTGTCAGGTCCAGTGCCTTGCAGATAGTTTAGCATGTAGCATGGTGGCATGTAGGGAGGACAAGACAGACACAAGATCTGCCCTGCCTTGTCTAGGGGGTGAAACAGACAATTGAAAGTTGTTAAACAATTGAGACCAGTGTAGATCAGGGGAAAGACAGAGTGCTACAGACATGTGGGGCACATGGGACATAAACTTGTTGAGGAGTCACAGAGGACTCCTTCAGAAGAGACATTAGGTCAAGACTTCAAGGTTGTGTAGAAGTCAGCAAGTAAAGAGGAAGTGGAAGAGAGGGACCAGCATGTGCAAAGCCTGGGAGGCTGGAAGTCACAGTAGCAGGACTGAAATAACTCAGGGCTGGGACAATGGTTGGAAATAAGGGGGGGATGAGCAGGCCAGAAAACTGAGGCTCAGAGAGGACACGTGTCATATGTAAGGGCACACAGCTATCAAGAGGAGGGAGTGGGAGGAGGGCACAGGTGATGGCTCCTAATCAGGTGTTCTTGTGGCTTATATCATCATAATGACTCTCATACATATACTGGCAATACAGATATACACATATACCATTTTTAGAGGTTAAAAAATAAGTCATTCATGAGTTAATGAAAGATCAGAGAGTGTTAATAATGTCTTCTCTCAATTAGAGGGCATCTACAATGCTGGAGTTTGACAGTTAACAAGATGGGGCTCTGAGTCATCAAAGAGAAGGCAGCTGTCAGATGTACACATTGGCTCATAGGAGTGGAAACAGTTACCTGGAACTAAATTCATGTTACTTGGCCTTCTGAAACTGAAATAACAACAAGTTCCATTAGGGTTCTGGACAGACTGCGGAGGTGCTGAGAGCACAGACTTTGGAATCAGGCACTGGACTGAAATCTGGCACTGTCATTGACCAGGTGCAAAAACCTCTTTGAGTCTCAGTTTCTCCTCCTCTGTAAGATGAGGGTAATAAATAGCATTTTACTAAATACTAGTTAGATATCATATGTGCAAGTTCTTGATATGTGCCTGCTATGCAGAAGGTATTCAAGAGATAGTTTGTTTCATAGTGTGCTTGGAACTATGCTACATTAAAAATAATTTGTTAGAATAGTCAAGTCTCTTCTTTACCCTCAAACCCTTCTACCAATTGAGAGAAGACCACAGCCTGGAGAAATGGATGTAATAAAGTGTTGACAGTGCCATAATCCATGCCCATGTCACAAATTACTCTCAGTATTAGCTTCAAGGTGGGTTGGTGGGTCTCATTTTGCCTCCCCCAGGACCCCTGGGGTTATACCATAGGATTTACTCTCTTACTGTATTATACTGAACAGTTTAATTAACAGAAAATGATATAGAACACATATCAGAAAATGATACGGAACACCAAATATTAAGTGAATAGGATGAAGAGTGAAAAATGGAGATTTCTGAGTAATGTTGATCTGAAAACTTTTTCTGCTGCTGCAGCTTGGAGCAGAGGACTAATGCATGGAGACAGGAGAGAACACAGAGAAGCTCAGAGGAAAAGGGGGCATTTCCACTGCAGGTGGGCACAGGAGGCATTTTGCGGAGCCCATTGAAGGAGCAAAAACCTTCTCAATGTTTCTGGTATTACACAGATGGGTCAGTGGCAAGTTAGAAACATTTTTTTTTTTTTTGAGACGGAGTCTCTTTCTGTCGCCCAGGCTGGAGTGCAGTGGCCGGATCTCAACTCACTGCAAGCTCCGCCTCCCGGGTTCACGCCATTCTCCTGCCTCAGCCTCCCGAGTAGCTGGGACTACAGGCGACCGCCACCACACCCGGCTAGTTTTTTGTGTTTTTTTAGTAGAGACGGGGTTTCACTGTGTTAGCCAGGATGGTCTTGATTTCCTGACCTCGTGACCCGCCCATCTTGCAAGCTGCTCAGCACCAAACACTGGGGCAGGGTTTACACTTAAAATGTGAACTTGGAGTGGTTAGGGTTGGAGAGACGAAGAATTGCCTGCCACTTACATAAAACCGCCAATGCACAGTAGGGCCTATGCTGACGCAGCTCAGCGTGGTATTCAGAAGCAGATCAGAAGCAGAGCAATGAAAACATTGAAAAATGTGAACAAGATTAGAGTAGTCACATTTCCTTTAGTAGCATTTGACTGGGTCTTCACAAGAGCCTTGGTGCGGAGGGATGGGAAGTGAATAGCCTAACTATGCTGTAAATTATTTATAGCTTGTTATATAAATAATTATGGTTTAATTAGCTGTTTATTAAACAGTTTATAGTTCACTGCATAGCAGAGGTTAAGTCATTCTAAAGTCATCTAAAGTGTTGTTTTTATAAAGCCCTCACTGAGAGAGTCTTCCTGTTGGGTTATAGAGAATGGGCTAGATGGACCTCGATGACATCTGGTCGCAAGAGTTCTTGGGGGACCTGGGAAGTATTTTGTTTACTCAGAATAAAACCCAAAGTGCTTACAATGGCTTCCATGGCTTTATGTGATCTGGCCTAACCCCGTCTCTGAGCTCCCCTCCTACTAATATTTCTGTTGTTCACTCTACTCTAGCCACACTTATCTCCATACTGTGTCTCAAACAAAGCAGGCATCCTCCCTCCCAAGGCCTTTGCACTAGTCTCTGACCGCCTGCAATGCTCAGTACCCACATTTCAGCTAATTCTTTCACCTCCTTGAAGTGTTTGCTCAATCTTAGCTTCTCAATAAGCCCTGCTCTGACCACTTATTTAAAGTGGCAGTTACTTCCCTGCTTTCCACAAGACAATTGTGGTACCCCTTATTGTACCGTTACTTGTTAATAGAAATCATCTGCTTTTAACATACTGTATTCATTTTTTATTTATTATATTTATTATTGTTGTCTGTTTTCCCCTGCTATGATGTGCTCTCCACAGGGACTGAGATGTTGGTTTGTTTGCTTACTAATAAATCCTAAGTAGCTAGAACAGTTCCTGGCACCTATTTGACTCTAAGTAAATATTGTTGAATGAATGAAACTTGTGAGAATATTCAGGGTGAGACTTGTGACAGTATGTCGGCCATGCACTCTGTATGGATGCTGGGAGTGCCTGGAAGTTTTTAGAATGAAGTTCTATGAGAGGACAGTCCAGTAAGAGGGACTGGACTTCTTGAAAAGAAGAGATGGTAGGTCTATTAGATTCACCACGTCACAAACTGAACCTATCATTGTGTCTTCCAAATTTATTTCTCCTATCCATTCAGCTGCTCAAGTAAAAAATCTGGGTCTCATCTCTTCACTCTCTCTCATTCATCATCTATATGAATCAGTGTCCAAGTCTCACTGATTTTGTCTTCTTAATCATTCTTGAAGGATTTTTGCCCAACATCACTTCTGTCATCAGAGCTGAGAGTTCCTACTCACACTTGAAAGTCATTTTGAATGAATATAAAATCCTTGGCTCACACTTTATTTCCTTGAATACTTTAAATATGCAACTCTACTTTTTCTGGTATAAAGTATTTCTCTCAGAATCTGATGATAGCGCAATTTTCTGTCTCTTATGGGTAACATGCACTTATTTTTAGATGCACAGATAATTTCTTCCCTCCCTGCCTCCCTGCCTTCCTTCTCATTCTTTTCTCTTGTGCAATAATCTTACTATCTTACTAGAGTATGTCTTGCGTGTTTGCTTTCATGTATGTAGTATGTTCTTTCAAAGTGTAGTTTTAATTCCCCTCCCACACGTGAAAGTTTTCTGATTTACAGTTTTAGTATTTACCATGTTTCTGTGCTTTGAATTCATTCCTTAGGAACTTAACATTGTGTGTTTGTTGGATCTTCTTACCTAACTTTAATGTTTGTTGTTTTCTCTCAAATTCTTTTTTTTTTTTGGTGGGGGGGGGGGGATTTTGGGATGGAGTCTTGCTCTGTCGCCCAGGCTGGAGTGAGTGCAGTGGTGAGATCTTGGCTCACTGCAACCTCTGCTTCCTGGGTTCAAGAGATTCCCCTGCCTCAGCCTCCCAAGTAGCTGGGACTACAGGCACCTGCCACCATGCTTGGCTAATTTTTTGTATTTTAGTAGAGACAGGGTTTCACTTTCTTCATTTTTTTATTTTCAAAGTTTTCTTCATTTTTGCATTTGATTTTTAAAGGCATTATCTTATGTGTTTCTTCTTTAGTCTTTGTTTCTAAAATGAGTTTCCTCTCTTTAATTCCTTCCCGAGTTAGGACATTTCCTTTCTGAGAATGTATGTTTCTTGTTCCTGTCTTTTATAATTTCCTCAAAATTTTAAGCTTATTTTGTTATAGTTTTATCTGTTTTAGAGTACATTTTTTTTCTGGCATTTTCTCATTGTAGAGATATTATTCTGCTCTTTATTCTTTTTTTGAAATAACTATATATGGGATGAGACTACAATAATTTTCTGTTGCTCATTTTTAAGTGAAATTAGTTTTCATGGACCTTTAGAAGAAGGCAGGGTTCAGGAAACCTATTCTAACTTTATAGAACTCCACCTTCTTTTAGTATAGGGTCCAAAATTATGATGACCTGCTCTCTGAGCATTCCTAGCTCTGCTTTCTTCCCTCACATTGATTTGAATATCTCGTTCCTGTGCCTCTGTTGTCCCTGTCACACTGAATTTGGATTCCACTCCCAGGAGTTTCTCCCTAATGTGGTGCTTTGTTGTCGAAGAGATTCCTGGTGGGTCAGTATTGAGAGTTCATAAAACACCCTGTACTCAGCTATATCGGAAAGGCAAATCACCTTCTAGTTTCAGCTACTGTTCTCAAATTACTATACTGTGCTTTCCAGTAAATACTCAGAGCTATTTTGGGTTCTCCTTTCTCATGTTCATCAGATGCCACCTTATTGCTTCTTTCTTCATCTTCTCATAAGATAATACGATATGGTTTGACTGTGTCCCTACCCAAATCTCATCTCGAATTATAGCTCCCATAATTCCCATGTGTTGTGGGAGGGACCAGGTGGGAGGTAATTGAATCATGGTCGTAGTTTCCCCCATACTGTTCTCATGGTAGTGAATAAGTCTCACGACAGCTGATGATTGTATAATGCCTGCCACCAGTTCAGATGTGCCTTTCGCCTTCCACTATGATTGTGAGGGCTCCCTATCCATGTGGAACTGTGAGTCCATTAAACCTCTTTTTCTTTATAAATTACCCAGTCTTGGATATGTCTGTATCAGCTGCATGAAAACAGTCTAATAGAAGATACTGAGCAGGTCTTACGGCTGTTGGTGGGTTGTCCCCATTTGCTAGTATTTCGAAGTTTGTGGGGATAACTTATCATCTAGTTTCATTATAAATATCCATGAGGCAGAGGTTGTCATATAGTTGCTCTGTCAGTTTTCATGTGGGGGTTTGAAGAGACTGGAAAAATATGCACCGCCACTGCCATCTTTCCAGAATTTTCTTCATGTTTTTGACTTTAAGGTAAAAAAGATTTGATGATACAGCGGCTTTATTAGAACTGCTCTAATAGAGACTAACACGTAGAGTATTACCCATCAGGTAAAAAGACCAGGAGTTAGTTATTACTATCTTTCACCATTTGCTGGTGAGGAAACTGAAGCACTGAGCAGTTATGTTAACTTGCCCAAAGTTACATAGTTAGCAAGTCGCAGAGCTGGAATTTGAATCCAGGCAACCCAGCTGTAGCGTTTATGCTCTGGTGGGAGCAGTGGTAACCAACAGAAGTCTCCACGATGCCTAGAAGACCCAGCGGCATGTCTGGTGGTGGTACCCTGGTAACTAGGAGAGGTAGCAGTAAGAGAAGAAACGGTGATTGTAACAGTCTGAGATGTCCTGTGGAGTCCAGAGAGCATGACATTCACTGGAAGGAATGGCAGCCATGCTGGGTGGACGTGGGATGGCATGGCAGCTGGGGTCATGCCTAGTGTAAGGCTGCTAAGGAATAAACGGTGTCAGAATCATTCAGTTCCACCTTGTGGTTGCTGAACCAGTCTTTTCCCAGGGGGAGTGGGGGAACATATGTGAGATGAACTCTGGGGACTCTTAGATGCACTTGAGCGAGCCTCATGACCCATCATGATGGGAAGAGAGTGAAGTTGGGCTGTCTGTCTCTTCTGCTAGACTGTGTAAGCTTCCTGGGGGCAGGGATCACCAGAAGAAGGCCTGAAACATTGTCGGTGTCAATAGTGTTTCACTGAATTAAGTTGACCAGGGATTGCCTGAGAGATACTGCTTAATGTTCTAAACCTTGTTGAACTGGTTGAGAATATCCTATGTTTGTTCCTGGTGTCGTGTTGGGACAGACACTCCTCAAGAGCTTGAGAATATATGCCCACAACTCACCAGAGCGCTGTTTGCTTTACATTCAGGCCAGGCTCTGAGAATTGGGATAACGGTTGCTAAGGGTCCAAGCTCTACCCAACCAGAGCATTGCTTAGTGGAAGACAGGAACATTTGCAAAAATGCCTTGGATGAGAAGTTCCTCTGGTTCTAATGCCATCAGCTTCAACTATTTCAAAATCTTTATTATCACACTTTTTGTGGGATCTAGTTACTTGCCCAATGCTTAAACTTTTGCCACAGGGCTGGGAACTCCCCTATACTTTGTCTGACATCCTAGCCAAAGACAAAATCCACACCTCCTAAAATGTAATTCCAGAGCAGAGGATGGGATGGGTTTGGGAGATTCCTATGTGCCAGTCCAGGACACTCTTGCCCAACTTGTGTAACTCCTTGCAAGTTTGGAAAGTATTTTTTTCAAATAAGCTGGCTTGGCAAGGCATACAATGCTCGTCTCCCAGGCAGTCTCAGCCTTACTTGATTCAATTACATATTTATTGATACTACTGTGTGTCAGGACTTGTGCTGAGATGAATCAAACAATGCCTGCTTTTGAGGATGTCTCAAAGTCTGGTGGAGGAGAGACACAGATATGAAGCTGAATAGTGTGGTCAGTAGCACAGTCTCTGGAGCCAGACTGCCTGCATGGAGTTCTGGCTCTCTTAAGTCATGTAGCCTTTCTACACCTCTGTATTTTCACCTGTAACATGGAGCGAATAAGAGAGTAAACTGAGTAAGATTGTCGTGAGAATAAAATAATGTATGATAAGTGCACAGCTCTTGAGGCACTGTAAAAGTTCAATAAAAGTTATTACTACTGGTAGACTTTTTAAATTTTTTATTTCACTGTGACTTCAGAACTGCTTTTTGTCTAATTCCATTTTTTTTTTTTTTTTTTTAGCTAAACACAACAATATTATTAACACAGTAGTTCAGTTTAAATGTGAGCAACTTGGGTGCAAAGCATTCTGGGAGAAGTCAGGCTGGGTGGGGGTTCTTGAGCAGCCAACCCATTTTTTTCCTTCAGCTGCTAATAGGCCAGAGCCTCTGAATGTCTTCGCTGCCCTGGACATAAGTGACATGCACCTGCTTGATGGGGCCTGGGGATTGGCCACTGAGTAGAGGTAAGGGAAGGCAGGGATTCCCGTGCTTACTAATTTGTTCTATGTTTTCTTCTCAGTATGTCTGGTTGCTGCTTGGGGAGACAGATTTGGTGCTGTTTAAACAATCTCTAGAAATAACAGTTGTTTTAAACTTTTTTTTTAAGAGAAAGGGTCCCACTTTGTCACCCAGGCTGTAGTGCAGTGACACCATCATAGCTCACTGCAGTCTTGACCTCCTGGGCTCAAGTGATCCTCCTGCCTCTGCCTCCTGAGTATCCTGAGTAGCTGGGACCACAGGGAAGAGCCACCATGCTCGGCTAATTATTATTATTATTGAGATGGAGGTATCGCTATGTTGCTCAGGTTGGTCTCAAACTCCTGGTTTCAAGGGATCCTCCCACCTCTACCTCCCAAAGTGTTGGGATTACAGGCATGAGCCACCACACCTGGCCTAAGTTCATTCTTAAAGTAAACCAGATTCTGCTTTCCCCCACTGGCACTTTGTCTGTCCTCATTTCTAGGACTGTTACCATGAAAGGCAACTCCTGCAGCTGGACAGCTCTGTGTGGGTTTGGCCTGAAAGCAGAAATGATATCTTGGCAGCTTATCATTCTTGCCCACCCTCCTCCCCAGAGCTGTAGGCAGGGTCAGGGGCTCACAGTTTCCTTTCATCTTCCTTTGCCCATAGCAGCCCCAAGTTGTTGCTTGAGCAAATGGTCCTCCCCATCTGCCTATGTTAAGGCTGCCTCATCCCTCTCTTTGCTCATCTACTTTATTATTGTGTTTTATTTTAAGTGCTGGGATACATGTGCAGGATGTGCAGGTTTGTTACATAGGTAAACGTGTGTCATGGTGGTTTGCTGCACCTATCAACACATTACCTAGGTGTTAAGCCCCACATGCGTTAGCTATTTATCTTGATTCTCTCCCTCCCCCCACCCCACTGACAGGCCCCAGTGTGTACTGTTTCCCTCCCTGTGTCCATGAGTTCTCATTGTTCAGCTCCCGCTTATAAGTGAGAACGTGCAGTGTTCAGTTTTCTGTTCCTGTGTTAGTTTGCTAAAGATAATGGCTTCCATATCCATCTGTGTCCCTGCAAAGGACACGATCTTAATATGGTGCTCAATACATGGGATGTGCTCAATATATTCCAGTCATTATTGTATTTCTAGTTATTGTGACATGTGCAGAGGTGTTTTATATGGGGAAGGGCAGCACAGAGAACTAATATTTTTGAACTTCCTCTTTTGTGCCATGCAGTGTGCTAGGCCCTGCACATTCATCTCTTAATTTAATTCTTCCATCAACCCTGTGCAGAAACCTCTGTTATTATCTGTTTTATAGATGAAGAAATTGAGGCTCAAATTGGTTAAGAAACTTACTCAAAATACAAACTTAGGTTGTTAAAAGTCAGGATACTGGTTATCCTGGTTGGGGAGTGACCAGAAGGGGCACAAGGGAGAGTTCTGGGACAATGGTAATAGTTGGGTTTCTTTATCTGGTTGCTGAATTCATGAATGTGTTGACCTTATGAAAATGTATTGAACTGTAGCTCAATATTATGATGTGTTCACTTCTATGTACATATGTTATACTTCAATGAAAATTTCAGAAAATGGAAAAAAAGAAGCAGCAGCTTGCCTAAGATCACACAGATTATGAGAAGCAGCGCTAGCTCTTCCTACCCTTATGCCAGTGTGCAGGCCTTGTTTGCTTGTGTCTGGATACGTCCCCCTTATGCTCAGACTCTAATACAATAGGCTACTCAGTCCCAAGGAAGCTGTGACTCAAGGCCTGTCTGTTCAGGTGGTTAAGGAAGGAGCAGGGTCATTATGAGCTGTCATGAGGGACCTCAGAGGGAGGGTCCCCTGACATAGCTAGGCATTGAAGGCACAGGTCCACGAGGCTCACCTGGGATTCAGCCATTGGTGGGCTGTAGGACAGATAATGGGGGCCCAACTGGAAGACAAAGCTACTGGGAGTAGCCATGTTCCTTTCCCCTGAGAGAACAACTTCCACCCGTAGTTTGGCTGGTGACCGCTTTTCCTTCCACTTCCCAGTTCTTTGAGGAAGGTTCCATTCCTGGCTCTTTAGCGAGGTTTCACCTACCATCCTGGAGCTTGGGCTCTCCAGGTCTTCCCTGCATGAGGCTCATGATATAAAACCAGAGAGACAGCCAGTCTGGGCTCACAGGGTTTTTTGTTTTTTGGTTTTTCTTTTGTTCTGTTTTGTTTTTTGTTTTTGTTCTTTTTGAGATGGAGTCTCACTGTGTCACCCAGGCTGGAGTGTAGTGGTGTGATCTCTGCTCACTGCAACCTCTGCCTCCCAGGTTCAAGTGATTCTCCTGCCTCAACCTCCCGAGTAGCTGGGATTACAGGTATGTGCCACCACACCCAGCTAATTTTTTTTTTTTTTTTTGTACTTTTAATAGAGACAGGTTTCACCATGTTGGCTAGGCTGGTCTCGAATAGTTACAGATTTAGAGAAAGTTGTAAAGGTAGTACAGAGTGTTCCCATATACTCCACACCCAGTTTCCTTCACGGCTGACGTCTTATATTACCATGGCACATTTGTCACAACTAAAGGACCAGAATTGGTCCATTGCTATGAACTGAACTCTAGACATTGCAGTTGTCCCTTGGCATCCATGAGGGATTGGTTCCGGGACTTCCCACAGTTATGAAAATGCATGAATGCTCCAGTCCCTGATATAAAATTGCCTAATACTTGCATATAAGCTACACATATCCTCCTGTATACTTTAAATCACCTCTAGATTATTTATAATACCTAATACAATGTAAATGCTATGTAAATAGTTGTTATACTGTGTTTTTTATGTGTGACATTTTTATTATCATTTTTTTTGAATAGTTTTAATCTGCAGTTGGTTGAAACCATATATGCAAAATCTGTAGATATGGAAAGCTAATTGTATTCAGATTTCACTAGTTTTTTTCATGAATGTCCTTTCTCTGTTTCAGGATTCCACCCAGGATATCGTATTATACTTAGTCCTCACATCTCCTTGGTCACCTCTGTTCTATGACAGTTTTTCAGTCCACCTTTGTTTATGATGACCTTGACCATTTTGAGGAGTATTAGTCAGGTGTTTTATAGAATGTCCCTCAGTTTGGGTTTGTTTGCTTCTCTCATCATGAGACTGAGGCTATGTGTCCTGGGGGAAGAATGCTACAGGATGAAGTGCACTTCTTATCATATCCTATCAGGGGTACATGCTAGCAACATGCCTTATCCTTGGTGAGGTTAAACTTGATCACTTGGTTAAAATAGTGACTGCCAGGTTTCTCCACTGTAAAGTTTCTTTATTTCTCCCTTTTCTATACTCTTTTCTTTGGAAATGATTCACTAAGTGTACCCACGCTCAAGCTCCTCCACCCCCAGTTTTTAATCATCAAGTTTATATGAGGTAAGTCCTGTAAACACATATATAGTCATATATTTGCGCAGATAGGGATATACAGACACACAGACAGATACGGGCATCCAGATAATATAGACAGGCACCCAGATGGATTCATAGCTACAAACACAGATGCTGGTACGCACGAACACACAGGGCTTGAAGAAATCAATAGTTCTGTCACTCCAGTTCTCCTACTAGCAGAGTGCTGAATCGATTAGGAGTTTAATTAACACAGCTTCTGAAATCTCACTTTCTTTTTAATTCTTACATAGCTTTAAAAACAAGAACTAAGTATACACCTCCTGTGTGCATTGGGGTGGAGGGCTTGACAAAAATGTGAGTTGTGGGTCTGAGCAGGCCTCCCAGGGCCTTGTTCTCCTTTCCTACCTCTACCACAGCTTTGGGGTTGTGTTCATTCTTTCCCTTCCAGGCCAGAGGTAAGGGGTATGAGTGTCTCCATTCAGAGGATGCCAGAGCTTTTCCTCGGGGAGCAGCCCCAACACACAGGTTTCCTTGGAGCCAGGTGGTGGTGCCAGGTGCCGTGATTTGGCTGTTTTCCAATCCTACCCATCGCTACCTCCCCTGCCCTGCCACCCTCCAGTATATTCTCAGAGCTCTCAATGCAAATGGCCAACCCCTAATCTGGCACTGAAGGCTTCTCACAATCAGGGCCTTGGTGTACCTTTCTGGCTTTCCTTATCATGGTTCCCTCTCTTCCAGAATGTACAACTCTAGAGCAGGGGACTTACTTATTGTCCCTTCGACTACCCCACCCTGGAATATGCTCTCACTGTCTTGACAAGTACAAACCCTACCCAGGGTATGACCACCTCCTCCAGGCACCTGCCCCTGATCTCCAGTGGAAAGGGGGAGTTCTCTTCTTGGAATTCCAAGCAGACCTTTACTCTAAGAAGAACACCAACTCAACTATGTTTAGTTATTTGTGCACTTGTGTCTTAGAAAATGTTCTTTTAGTTACAAGCAATAGAAATTAACTATTGGATTTGTCTGTCCACTCCCCAAGTGATCCTAGAGGTTCTCATTGAACAACTGAAGTTGCCATAGTTAACATGTCCCATGTACAATAATTCGTGTCTGTATGACCCTTGGTTCTACGTTCCACAATTTGGGGAAAGGAATTGGATTAGTGCAGCTTGGTTCAGAAGCCCACCCCTGGATCAAGCACCAATTGTTTCCAGGGGCATTTTAACACAGTCCAGACGTGGCCACAGATGGCCAGGGATCACCCCTGTGTTTGGGAGGAGGGGACTTTAGCAAAGAAGAGGGAAAAGCTGCAGCCTTGGTAGCCATCCCAAGAGGTAGCTAATGAAACTTGTCTTTATGATTGACAGAAGAGAGAGAAAAAGATGCTGGAAAGATAGTGTAACCGATATCCACTGCAAAGTGCTTATGCAGTGAATGAGTCAGTGTGCAAGTGACTTGTTCATTTGTTGCCTCTTAAAAGCCCCTAGGTCATTTTGCCTCCCATTTCTATGTCTTTAGAACACAATAACACAGTTTTTCCATCTTTAATAACTCATTTCCCATCGTGTCAATCTCAGGGCATTCTCTGGGTAGCTTGTGTGATGGAGGCATATGAAGGCTCTGCATAGGTACAGACTTATGGCAATAAATGCCTGACATTTGGCCACTCATCAATGGGCATACATTTTCTGAATAACTGATATATATCAGACACTGGCAATAAGCCAGGCACAAGAGACTGTTCCCCATGGGACTTGGGGAGTTCAGGCACACACACCAATTGCAGTAGAATGTTATTAGTGCCCTATTGAAGGATGCAGGGGCTCTGAGGAGGAACTCACGAGCTCTGGCTATAGTTTTTTAGAGGAGGTAACATAAGAGCCAGGTCTTGCAGGGTGAGTAGAAACTTGCCAGGTAGAGAAGAAGAAAGGAGGATTCTAATCTGAGGGAGAACTGCGTGTTCAAGGCTGTAGAGGATTGTGGAAGAGAGTGGTATGTTAGGGAAATAGGGAGGTTGAATGTATCTGAGGTGTAGAGTGTGTTTGTGGCAGGGGCGCTAGGAGTTGGGGAAGATGGACAAGGGAGATGTGTGGGAAGGGAGACTGTGGCGATATCATGGAAGCTCTCTCATTTTAGCCTCAGGAGTTTTGACTTATCCAGGGAATGGTGGTCTGGTAGGGCTCAACTGAAGGATTTAAGCAGCGGAGAAACATATTTCAATATCTATGTAGAAAGTCCAAATACATTCTTGGGGGAATGTGAAGCATTGGGGCTTTTGAAAGTCAACATGGCAACATCTATTGAATTACAATTCTATTCCTGGGGATCTATGCCCTAGAATTAAGGTTCTGATGTGTCAGAACATATGCATGAGGGTATGAATGTTGCATTGTTTATAAAGGTCAGGAGCTGAACAAAAAGTGAATGCCCAGCAATGGCAAAATGGCTTAATAAGTTGTGGAATATACACAATATGGAATAGTGCTCAGACATTGGAAAGAGTGTTTTAGGATTCTGCTGGATGACTTGAAAGATTTCAAAGTTAAGTAAGAAAATAAAAATGCAGCAGGATGTGTATATATTATGGTCATATTTACAAAACAAGCAATAGGTCAGAAAACCTTATAAATGTATATATACTTAGATAAAAGTCTATGTAAGAATGCATGAGTGTGGAGAAAAATATAAAATGATTCTTACTAGGTTAAAGTTAGTTGGCTGAGGTTGGCAGAGGTGGGCAAATATAAGGGGATGATAATAAGATGCAGAAGATTAGAAGTTGTCTGCAATCAAAGAGTATATGAGATGTGATTCTATTTAATGTAAAATTAAATATGTTTTCATAAGGATATATTGGCAGTAGGGTGCTGTGATTTTGGATTTAATGGATTTCTCTTCTCTGTGTGTGTGTCTGTATACATAGTATACATAAACATATACGTATGTGTTTACATACATATGCATATGTATGTGTTCACATACATATGCATATATATGTATACGTTCAAATTCTCTGCAAAATGTAATAGCTATTTCCATGAAGGAAGGCAGAGGCAGAAAAATCATTGGTTATTTTTTAAACACGATTTAAAAAGCATTTCCTAAAAGAATCATATGTTCAATTTCACAATTAAACATAAGACTTGTGGTTAAAAATTACATGTAAAAGCCTGTAGTCAAATAGTTGCATATTTCAGAAAGTCCTCCTCCTTCTCATTAAATAACTGTAAACATGAAGACTTGATTTTTTAACCTTGATAAGAGGAGTCTGCCTTATAATTTCAACCCTACTTGATACCTTTGCTTCACCAGGCTGGCCTCATTGGTGCCCTTTATTTGCTATACTGACTCAGAATAAAAGCCAGGTCCCCATCTTGTCCAACACAGCTCTATAGGATCTACTCCCCTAACCCCCACCTCATTGCTCTCAACTCATCTTTCACCCCAGTTGACTCTTCCCATGCTACTCTGGCCTCCTTGCTATTCCTCACACATCTCAGGACACTTCTGCCTCCAGAGCGTTTGCACTTACTGATCTCTCTCCTTGGAGCAATTTGCCCTCAGATATCCACATGGCATCCTTCCTCGTGTGCTTCAAGTCTTTGCTCAAGTGTCTCTTTCTCAATGAGCCTCCTCTGATCCTTTTATTTTAAATTGCGAGGTCTACTCCCCCATCCACCCTTAACACTCTCTAGCCTTCTTTCATATTCTCTTTTCCTTCCTAGCACTTGCTACTTGCAACATACATTGCTCATTTATTTTGAAAATTGACTGTTCTCTCACTTGAATGTAACATTTGCTAGAGAAGTGATTATTTGTTTGCTGCTACAGTCTAGGTCTTAGAACAATACTTGACATGTTGTAGGTACTGATATTTTTGGATGAGTGAATGAGCTGGTGACAGGTGAAGAATGTTTGAGGCAGGTAAGATCAGCGGCAGAAAGACTAATCAAAATACTGTGTCAAGCCAAAGACAAAAGAACTTGCGCTCAGCCTTAGTCATTAGCTATGCATGTCTTCTGTTGTGAAATGATGGTGAAATTTGTTATTGTCTTTTTAGTTTAGTTTTGTTTTTAAGCTTTACTTTTAATTGACACATAACAATTATCTTTTAACTTCTCGTAAGTTTATCTTGATTCTTTAGGCAGATCAAAAGCTTTTTGAGAGTGGAGGCTTGATATCTTCGTATCTGCTTTTCCCACAGTGCCTGGCACTTATATGAAATATAAGGGACCCAACAAATGTACGATGCTTTATCAATGATCTGATATTACTGACTTTTACTTGACTCAGTGAATTTTAGACTGCATTTTATTTGATTAAGATCTTAGAAACTAATCTACGTTCTCATGCTGTTGTACTAAATAAAGTTAATTTTATTCCATTACAAAAGTAATATATATGCTCACTATAGAAAATTTGGAAACTAGAGAAAAGTTAAAAAGATGAAAAAGACTTTAGTTATATTACCCATTAAGAGCCTTTAGCATTGTAATGTGTTTCCTTTAAATATTTTTCCTAGATGGAGCTTTCTAACGTTATTATAATAATTGTGTGTTTACATTTCCATTTTTGCATACTGCATTCCGCACTTTATTAGCACACACATTTTTCTTAGCTATAAACTTTTGGAAAGCATCATTTTAAACAAATTCATACTACATAATCATAGCTATACTATAGCTCACTTAGCATAACCGTTATTTGATATTTAGGCTATTGCCATTAACTTT
The DNA here is from genome assembly GCF_003255815.1 of Theropithecus gelada. Taxonomy (NCBI): domain Eukaryota; kingdom Metazoa; phylum Chordata; class Mammalia; order Primates; family Cercopithecidae; genus Theropithecus; species Theropithecus gelada. The sequence continues at coordinate 50,312,852 of NC_037682.1, read as the reverse complement.
TTTTTGAGAGATGGGATCTTGCTATATTGCCCAGGCTGGTCTTGAACTCCTGGCCTCAAGCAATACTCCTGCCTCACCCTTCCATTTCCCTCTTATTGTAAAGATCATTGGCTACTCTGTCAGACATAATTGCCTGTTGCTTATTAGTCTGGTCATCTGCCCTTAAAACTTTGTGCTTCAGACTTATCTGTAAGATGAAGAGAATGAGAAAGGACTGAGAATATCAAGATGCATGAATAGGAGAAACACTGCTAAGCATTTAATAGGTGCTTAGTAAATATCAGATGGCCTAGAATTGAGACCTTTGGAAATCATGGGATGTTGATAATTATCGTGGTGCTGTTTCCTGGTTGCAGACTGCACCTGATGCAGGTGGACTCAGTCCAGCGCTGGATGGAAGATCTGAAGCTCATGACCGAGTGCGAGTGCATGTGTGTCCTGCAGGCGAAGCCCATCAGCCTGGAAGAGGATGCACAGGGTGACCTTATCCTGACAGGTGGCCCTGGCCCTGGAGACCCCCTGCAGCTGCTGCTTAAACGGGGTTGGGTCATCAGCACAGAGCTGCGCAGGATCGGGCAGAAGCTGGCCCAGGACCGCTGGGCACGGGTGCATAGCATGAGCGTGCGTCTGACCTGCCATGCCCGCTCCATGGTCAGCGAGTACAGTGCTGTCAGCAGGAACTCCTCGAAGGAAATGGGCCAGGTCAGCTGCCCTGGGATAGGAGTGGGCGGGAACTGGAAGTCAGGATGCTTTAGAGAAGAGTGGGTTTGAATCATATGTTGTCTGAACCTTTTTTGCTCCAGAGGCCTTTCTCCCCTTCCAGTAAAGGAGGAAAGAAAGAGAGTAGAACCTTTACTGAGTGCCTACTATGTGGTGGACATTGTGCTAGGTGTTTTTTTAAACATGTATCTCATTTAACTTGCACAACCTGTGAGGTAGGTGCCACTACTTTGAGAAGCTGTGCAGTGGTTAAATTTATTGACTTTAATGCCAGATGGCTTGGGTTGAAATGTCAGCTCTGCTATGTGGACCTCGGCAAGTTGCTTAACTTCTCTGTGTCCCAGTTCCTTCATCCTAAAAGGTATAATAATATAATTTATTTTATAAAGTTGTTGTGAAGACTAGATTAATTGTTACATGCAAAACACTTAAAGCAATTGATTAAAAATGTTAGTATTACCTTTATTTTATAGAGGAAACAGGAGTTCTAGGAGGCCAAATAATTTATTTAAAGTTACACAGTGAATGGTATAATAAGTAGGGTCCAGTCTAAGCTTTTCTGATTCCACAGCCCATGACTTTGAATCTTCTTCTGAAAGCCCAAAGTGAACCATTAAAAATCTCCCTTGTTATTAATTCTCTCTTTCGTCATTCTCATTTCACCTTAGTGCTTTGCCCTTTGCCTCAAACTTTCTCTTCCTCAGCTTTGCAGGCATTAAAACTTCTCTTCATTCTTCAAAGCCCAGCTTAAATGCCCATTCTTTCCTGAAGCTTCCCAGCTTCCTCAGCATAAATAATTGCTCAGTTTCATATTCTTACACTCCCGAAGCAGCCTACCCTGATCTCTTTTGCCACCTGTATCACACTGTGTTATATTTTAAGTGCCTGTTCCCCAAGTCACATTACTTGATTCTTCATTTTTAATGCCCCTGAGTGCTCAGCATAACAGTTGGTCCTCAGTTAATGCTTACTGAGTTGAATAAAATGGACTTATTTTTCTACAGATTGAGAAACTGCTAATGGAGAAATGCTCAGAGCTCTCGGCAGTCACAGAGAGGTAAATTTGGACCCTGGATCTCCCAGGGTCTGCCCACCTGACCTCTGGCGGGAGAAGGGGCTGGTAGCTTCTCCCAGAGGGAGAATGGGAATGGGAGGCCTGGTGGTGGTTTCAGAGTTTTCTTTTTCTGACTTTTGTCAGAAATCTTAAAATATTCTCTTGAAATTTTCTGCCCCATATTCAGGCCCTAGGGATAGGGTAAAAGGCAGAGGAGAGGCCTGGGCATAGAAAGAAAGAGGATTTTCTAGGAATTGGTAACAAGGAAAAGGTTTTCCACGGCTTTGGGAAGACCCACAGGTCCCCAAAGTCAAGGCAAGGTGAAAGCAGATACTCACACCCTTACACAGACATACACATAGACTTCAATGCCCACAGACACTCACTTTCTCATATACAGATATATAAACACATGCTTGGACCAGCACAGAAATACACTCACACCCTCTCCTCCATATTTCACACACATAAATATCCACGTGTTTATACTCAGATATGTACACAAACTCAGCCTCACATGTATGCACACCCAGGTGTGTGTTGACATTTTCTTCACCCTTCCCAGAGCCTGTATCCTGAAGATAAAACCTGAGCTCCCTGAGGTCTTTTGCTTTCCTGGGTGGAACACTGTCAGGCCACAGGGGTAAATTTGAACCTGATCGCCCTCTGTTTTTCTTGTCTGGGAAGAAAATTCTCAAGACTTTCTGCACACTCTAGGCAGCCATTTCTTAAAGGGCCACAGGCATTGCCATCCACCTTTACAGAGCTCACTAGCAATACCTGGCACTTGGCACCTCTCTTTGAAGCTTTTTGCCCCTCCATCTCCCACCCCCACATCACAGACAAGATAGACCCTGGCTGCAGTGATGGCAGATTCTGCAGGGAGAAGCCCAGAGGTATACATTTTCCACATTCTGATGGCCTTTCTTCCTGGTAATGTGGACTGGTAGTCCTCATCTCAGGCCAGCACATCTCTGCACACTAAGAGACCAGGCGGCGAGCCAGCTATGGAATATTCTATCTCTGACTCCCAGTTGCCGATGTCTTCACGACATACCAGGCTTGGAGCAGGTCCAGCTCTGGACCCTGCAACATTTCTGGGCTGACCACATGCCCCTTCCATTGGCCCACTCCATGGTTTCTTCTCTTCAGGTGCCTTCAGGTTGAGAATGAGCATGTCCTGAAGTCAATGAAGGCCTGCGTGAGTGAGACCCTGAGCATGCTGGGCCAGCACTTTGGCCAGCTGCTGGAGCTGGCCCTGACACGGGAGGTTCAGGTCAGTGCAGGCTGGGCTGCGGGGAGGGGTGCTTGTGTGGACCCTTGGAGGAAAGGAGAGAAAGAGGGGCTGAGCCAGGCTTGGGGAAGATACTGATGTGGACTTTAGTGGGAAACATCCTACTCAAACCACCAAAGTCAACTCCAGCGTTTGTGAAACAAAACTGTCAGAGCTAGGCTGAGGCTTCCCAAGCACCTATCCCAACTCTGCATTTTCCAGCTGTGAAAACTGGAGCCCAGAGTGGGGAGAAGCTTATCCAAGGTCACACAGCAAGATGGTGGCAGAGCCCAGCATCTCCCAATTACACTTTCAGTATTACTCCCACCACCCTCAATCTTCTCTGTTGAGTTAATGTTCACAGTGTACCCAATGGGTCCTTACTATCCTGAAAGAATTGAGGCACCTGCAGGGAATAAGCCAATTCTAGAAATCCTGACAACAAAGAAGAATCTAGAAAGATCATATAGTCTAACCCCTGCCTCTAGGCAGGCTTGTGCTTGATTCCAGAAAGAGGGAGGGATTTGGAGCCTGAAGCATCTACTTTCAAACTGTGGTTCTCCGTGGAGCCTTGGTTAAGTTCCTGAACCTCTCTCAGCCTCTTTTTCCTCCTGTATAAATTGTTAAACCTTCTCCAGAAGGAAATTTTGAGAACTAAGCAAAGGCATATGGAAGGTGTTTAGCACATAGTGTGGGTTAAATACATGTTATTTCCCTCCCTTGCCCTTTGCTATTTTAAAAACCTCCCAGTAAAGCAGATTCCATAAGGTTTTCATTATGAAAGGTATTTATGGTTATTTATAGTTACAGAAATATTGTGTTACATATTTGCCATTCTTTTCCCACCACCAAATAAAAGCCTACCACAAATAACAAATCTCTTTCCATGTCGGCTCCTCTCCAAATTCAGCCTCTCTGCTGAGCCCAGGGTTTGCTTTCTCTCCTTCCTGAGTGTTTGGCTGGTTTGGCGCAGGCCCTTCTGGCTTGACTCACATGCTGGTCCTGCCTCATCCCCACTCCTCCCACAGGCCCCCATGTCAGGGCAGCTGGCCCTGAGTATTATCACCCCCCACCCCAACCACAGGAAGGTCCTCAAGGGCCACTCTCCATGTCTTGACAGGGACAAAGGGAAGGAAGGGCCACAGGCTGGGGTGCTGGGGCAGGCACCTGGAGCTGATGAGCCAGTGCTGACAGTCACATGCAGGGGCAGGCAGTGATCAACCATCAAGTCCAGAAGGACGCAAGGGACACAGGGACCAAAATGGGCAAAAAGGTCGAGGGAGTGACGAGCAAGAAATATTGGAGTTAGTGGTGGGGAGGGAGACCTGGAGCAACTTCTGAGCAGGGGTACAGGTGCTGGCTGTTGCTTTTTATGCCATTTTTATGCCCACTTTCCTGGAAGTGCCAGGTTCAATTAAAAGAGCTGAAAAGGGCCGGGCGCGGTGGCTCACGCCTGTAATCCCAGCACTTTGGGAGGCTGAGGTGGGCGGATCACGAGGTCAGGAGTCAAGACCATCCTGGCTAACATGGTGAAGCCCCCTCTCTACTGAAAATACAAAAAACATTAGCCGGGCATGGTGGTGGGCACCTGTAGTCCCAGCTACTCAGGAGGCTGAGGCAGGAGAATTGTGTGAACCTGGGAGGCGGGGGAGGCGGAGCTTGTAGCGAGCGGAGATCATACCACTGTACTCCAGCCTGGGTGACAAAGGGAGACTCATCTCAAAAAAAAAACAACAAAACAAACAGACAAACAAACTAACAAAAAGGGCTGAAAAGGCGGTGTTAAGCTGAACTGTGAATGAAAGCCAGCTGGGTTTGGAACTAGTCATCAGTGTTTTCTATGAGGCAGTGAAGAGGCAGGATACCTTTGATGCTATAGGTCAGAAGAGCCTGGGAAAAGCTCCCTGGGCTTGCTTGGAGCCTACTTCCCTGGCCTTTGGGCTGTATAGTTGGATCCATTCTGCTATTCCTTCATTCTGACCATATTCAGGGTGAAATTCCTGATCTGGTGCTTCTACTTCCCCAGCGGTCCCCTGCTCTAATGCTAGGTCTGACCACCTGGTTCATTGATGCCTGGCCTGGAAGCTGAGCAGACCAGCTCCTGCTTTGTTAGAATGGGTTCCTTATTGGTCTTCCACCCTGGTAGGAGTAGGGGAGTGGGGTGTGTGGCCACAGAGTGTTGTCCTCCATTCATCTGCATATTAGTTTTCTTTCTGATAACCCCCTTTCCTGGTGCTTTCCCCCTTCCCTGCCAGCGTGTCCCATGTCCCTCTTAAGGGCTGAGTGTACCATGCTCATAATATATTTTTGGCTGATCTTTGGCTTCTTTTTACATTAGAAAGTTTCCATACAGGACAGCAGTGACATCAGGAGATATATTGGCTGAAGACAGGGTAATTTGTGTTCAGTGTTGTAAGCATGTGTTTCTTAAACTAGTGACTCAAATATTGTTCCTTAGGATATTAGTAATTATACCAGGATCTTACATTTGTACTGTCTTGATGTAAATGAAATCAAATCTATTTCTTTACATCAAAATTTGTCTTATGATGTGCCATTCTGCTTTGCAAATCTTCCAGAAGGTCCTCATGCACTTATAGTATTTCTTGTCTGAACTGCAGCTTCCATAGGCAGGGATTTTGGTTTGTTTTGCTCATTCATATATCTCTAATTACTAGAACAGTATCTGTTATAGAATGTCAAGCAATATATTCCCAACTTTCAGGGTCAGAGATTTAAAAAATATTATTAAAGCATCTATTTACTTCTTCTGAGATGCGGGTGTTTTAGGAAATGCAATTCAGGAAACATTCTTTTAGCACTAAGAAGTCATGTGGGCTTGAGCAGAGGAATAAATCTCCCCATCCCCTTCACCCCAGACTTAAGGGCTCTTTGTATCCCTTCAATTATGGTTGGGAAAGACTGGTACAAATTGAGAAGTCCTGAAGGAACCTCCCACTGTTGTACAGACAGCCTGGACGACAGCTCCTGAAGGAAACCCAGCCCCCTACACACTGGAATGAGGCCCTCCTTGCTGAGATGAACAAAGTATGAAAATTGAAGCGATTGTATCAACCTAAGAATCTGGGACTTTTGATTATTCCTAGAGGAAAAGAATTTAAGGTTTTTCTTTTACTTTATTTTTTCCCAGGGAACTTTAAAACTTTAAAATAGGAGCATATTAAAATTTTGGAAATATTTATGTTTGTCATCTGACAAGTGTGTTTGGATTATCTTAGTATTGCCATTTAATCTCATTGCAACTTCTACTTACCTACATTGGGCAACATGGCTGAGCAAAATCTGCTCAGTGGGAGAGTGGGAAATATAATAGGAAGCAAATTTCAATCCTTTTGCTTTTGGAATAATCCAAAGTCCCAAATTCTTAGGTTAGTACAATCTCTTCAATTTTTATACTCTGTTCATCTCAGCCAGGAGGACCTCATTCCGGTGTGTGGGGAGTTGAGTTTCCTTTAGTAGCTGTAGTCCAGGCTGTGTCTTCAATAATGGGTGGGGTTCCTTCAGGACTTCTCAATTTGTACTAGTCTTTCCCAACCATAATTAAAAGGGTTCAAAAAGCCCTTAATACTGGATACATAATACTATCACAGCACTACACATATATTCTCAGAAAGTTAAAATAAGCCAATCCTCAATTTCTATAGAACTCCAGGAACTTCAGGCAACCTGCTGTCCCAGGATGCCATCCTTAGGGTTGCCAAAGGCCTTAACAGATACATGTTCATCTGTAGCCAATAAAAAAAAAAAAGATGGGTGACTGAGATGGTCTGGCTGGCAGCCTTGGTAGGATGTCAGTCAGTTTATTTCAGTTGTCTATAGTCTATAAAGATTTGTGAACATACACCCACTGGGGGAAAAAAGTCCACCACAGGTTAATTGTGGTACTATGTTTACCATATATGGGGAGAAAGAATGCCTCCTTTCTCATTGATGGGCATTTGAACCGTTTCCCTTTTCCTGCAAAGTCAGGCATTTGCAGCTTCTTTACTAGGACTTGCTTGATTTGCGTTCTTTCCCATTCAGCATATTCAAAACATCTTAATTTCTAGCTCCCTGAAAACACTGTTTCTGCCACTCCAGCATGCATTGATTTGGGCTTCCTGAAGTGACAGACCAGTAGTCTTCAAACCATTTCAAATGCACCGCATCCCCCAGGTTCCCAAAGATTTCCCAGGAGAAATGCAAGCACATATAGTTTTAAGGAAATCTTAATTCCAGATCTTCAATTTTCATTTGTTTTCTTCCTTAAAAATGATCTTCCCAATAATATACTGAGTTTTTTATAGGCTTTCTATTGTTTTCCAAAAGGCATACTCTTCACCCATCCCAAATTTTACAGTACATTGCCTTGCCATGCAAAAATCTTGGTATGGGAGTGGAGAATCAAGCAAAGAAAAAGCCTTCATTCATGAACCATTAAGACCCTTAGGCTTCCATTAACTATTTCCATGCTTTATACATATTTATGTTGAATGTGCCATTAGAAATTGTGTATTTTGGCCGGGTGTGGTGACTCATGCCTGTAATCCCAGCATTTTGGGAGGCCTGAGGTCGGCAGTTCGAGACCAGCCTGACCAACATAAAGAAACCCTGTCTCTACTAAAAATATAAAAAAATTAGCCAGGCATAGTGGCATATGCTTGTAATCCCAGCTACTTGGGAGGCTGAGGCAGGAGAATTGGTTGAACTCGGGAGGCGGAGGTTGCCACAAGCCGAGATTGTGCCATTGCACTCCAGCCTGGGCAACAAGAGCAAAACATCGTCTCAAAAAAAAAAAAAAAAAAAAAAAATTGTATATTTTTCCCAGTGTGAGCAGTTTCTCAATTCAGATATATTGTTGTGTGTGTGTGTGTGTGTGTGTGTATGTGTGTGGTTGGAGGGATGATTATAAAATTTTCAATTTATTTTATCCCTTCCATCCGTTTATTCTCAAATAGTGCATGGTTCTTGAGGGACATTCTCCTTAAACCAAAGCAAAGAGAGCACTGGTAGGATACATCAAACACTAAAAATTGCTTTTTTAGGACACATTTAAATGCAAACAATTTCTCTCAGCTATTTTTCATACTCATCCCTAGGATGTGACATTAGCTGGAAAAAAAGTATCTTTGAAGAGCCAAAGACTAAAAGTTAATGACACTGATTCTTTTAAATGTAACTGTAATATGCTTTTGAGAACCACCAAGATTTTCAAGGTATATTGGATAAAATACAGATATAAGTTCTACATTTAAAAAAAATTTTGGTGCACATTATTTAACAATTAAAGTCTTTTTGCCAAAATATTTTCTGAAATATTTATACTACTTTTTATTGCCTGTTAAGAAAAGAAAAAATTAATTGCTAGCAGTTATGCTAATTAGATGTAAGCAGTATATACCTTTCTTTTTCTTTAAATACATAGAAAAATTTGATGGTGAGAGCTACTAAAATTAATTGAATTATATATGCTTTTAAAATTCTCAGTTCTTATTTAATTATTCCCTAAAGACACCAAAGTTTAATACATATGTGCCTATTTACTAAAGGAATACTGTGCTTTTTAAATCATATTCTTAGATTTGTTATTAACTTAGAATGTTTGCTATATATTACTTTGCATTATTACAAATTCAGTAAATTATTTTATCTTGGCTTTATAACGTATACAAATAAATCAAATTTTATTTTAAGTCTAATTTATTTTAATATTTACAGTTTTGGGATTTTTTTTCCTGTAGAGAATGATCTTCATAATTATTTGTCAGTAGGTTTTTGCATTTCTTGAAATACATATAGAAATTTTGTTTTGTTTTGTTTTGTTTGAGACAGAGTCTTGCTCTGTCACCGAGCTGGAGTGCAGTGGCGGAATCTCAGCTTACTGCAACCTCTGCCTCTTAGGTTCAAGCAATTCCCCTGTCTCAGCCTCCCAGGTAGCTGGGACTACAGGGCACGCCACCACATCTAGCTAATTTTTGTATTTTTAGTAGAGATGGGGTTTCACCATGTTGGCCAGGGTGGTCTTGATCTTTAGACCTCGTGAACCACCTGCCTCGGCCTCCCCAAGTGCTGGGATTACTGGCATGAACCACCACACCTGGCGAAACATTTCTTAAATAGAAATGAAGTCAGGTCTTTATTGAGAAAAAGTTAACTTTGACTTGGCTGATTGGGTTGACTAAAAGGACTGTCTTTGCCAATTAGGTTATAGGGTGGGTATTTTTCATAAATTAAGTAAGTAAAAGCTGGAGCTTCAAGCTTTCAACAAAACATGTTTGAAGAACAAAAATATCTTATTAAAAATTGTATTGACAATGAAATAAATAATACTTTGATTTTCCCAATCCTTTCCGAATAATTCAGGTGACTCAAGGTGCTCTTAAGTGAAAAAGTAATGGTTGTAATTAATAGTTATTTGATAAGTCTTGGAAAAGTACTTTTGGAATTTTCCCCAGAAATTGAGAAAGTAAATGAACACCTCTAATGATTGGGTAACAAATGCTTTTGCAAGTCAAATCTTTTCCAATTCTTTGCTTTTGTCAATTTAGAAGAAGATCAATTTAGAGGAGTTATCAGCTGCCAGATTATTAAAGATAGTGTTTGATGATAGATTGCTATGTGATTACATAAGTTAGAAGGTGACTCAAGGGATAAAACACTGTAGTACACAAACTCCTCTCATTTCCCTCTATTGATTTATGGGAACAAGATTTTTTGGAGTTTACATCTAAAAATATAGCATTAAGTCAATATTCAATCATTGATACATAAATGAATTATCCTAAAAATGATAAAAAGCCTCATTCATCTCATTTAGAGATATATTTATTTTAAAAATAAAATTTTTATAACTTACCGTTATTTATCAAGACTTATAATATATTTATTCCATTTGACCAACTGGGCTGATAATAATCCTCAACCAAGAAAAGATTTTTTTTTTTTTAACAAGGAGCTTGATAGTAACAGGAAATAACATTTCAAATTTTAATAATAAGTGTGATAAGGGTGATCAATAAAACACTTTAAAACTTAAATATATTACATTAAATTCTGAAGGAAAATTGAAATGGGAATACAAATTTAATGAAAGATGCAGAATGTTAAAAAAGAGATTATTCATGTATTTTTAAGTGAATGATGATGGTATCAAGTTGTTTTGGTATTTAGAATCTATTGAATACATTTGAAAGAGTGATGTAAAAATTTTTTTTACATCAACATTGCAATTTTCTGGAAATCACATTCTTTCCAACTTTGTTTTTTAAACTTATGATAAAAAAATTTAGCTGTCAAATTAAAAATGTGCAAGGGGTCATATATTTTTCAAAATGTTTTTAGGGTGAAATGAGAAAAAAATTATTTTGACATAAGATATGCAAGTGCTTCTCTTCTAGTTCTGTATCATGAGGGCTATTGTCTCCTCCTCTTACAAGAGGTTTGCTTAAACTTTATGATCCCTATCTGCTGGAAGGAGTTTCCATTTGGTTTCCACATTTGCTGCATTTGAACATCATCCTCAGCAGATAACTGAACTGAGGCCACTCTTGATGTTCCCGAATTCTGAGTACATGAAGGTCACTACCTCTGCCAGGGGCTTCTCAGAATAGCATCTTCCTATAGATTTTGAATATACTAGTTTTTAATAGTATTTCTCTCTGCTACTTTTTTTTTGTTTTTTGTTTTTTTGTTTTTGTTTTTTTTTTGCAGTAATGAACTCTGCCCCCAGTGTTCTCTTTCCCTCTGTTAATCCTCCATTCCCTTTAGAGAGACTCATTTGAATTTCTAACTATTTACTCTCCTTCTCATGTGGGTGTCTTTCCTTTTCTAACTCATAGAGTGAATGCAGCATCCGGATCTGAGCTACTTTTCTGCTTTTACTTCCCTTCACTTTCTGACACATTCTTTTGTTTTTCCAACAACCTAATCTAGATGTTGGTATTTCCCTGATTGAGAGAAATGAAATCAATTAGGTTTTGGGTCTGTCAAAATATTTTATTTCTAAGATATCTTATCCACATTTGTGTTCCTAAATTGGATATTCCCACTTAGGAGGTATTTTCCCATCTGACCAACAGCTCATCTAAACCTAGATATAATTATTATTTTGTCTACCTTCTCTTCCGTACATCCAATCTTTCTGTGCCTTCCCTCAGAGTCCTAATTCATGCATTTCTCCAGCATGTTCTGTTAAGACAAAGGAAATACTGCATCCTCACTTCCAAAAACTTTCCCCTGAGATGGTTTATCCAGTAATCTTTCGAATAGTTCATGTTGAGCTCTGTGGTCTTTTCCTGTGTTCCGAACTCTATTATTAAAGTATTTTTAAAAAACCCAACAGCAATTACTTTTATTAGATCTCACAATTTTAAGGGTCAGTAATTTGGACAGGGCTTGGCTAAGTGATTCTTCCATTCTGTGCAGCAACAACAGATGTGGTATTCAGCTGGCAGATGGCTTGAAGAGTACTAGATAGTGGTACTCACTCACACATATGGTGCCATGGAGGGCATGGCTGGAAGGCTGGCCTCAGCTGAGAGTACTGATAAGGATCTTACACATGGCTTTTCTAGCATCACATTCTCAGTTATCAAACTTCTGATATGGAAGCTCAGGGCTCCCAAAACAGTGTTCCAAGTTCCAAGATGCCTGGATGGAAGCTTCAAGGCTTTTTATGAAGTGGCCTTGGAAGTCTTAGGACATTACTTCTGCCAAATGCTGGCTTCTATTGGTCAAGCAAGGCATTAAGACCAGATTCAAGGGAAGGGGAATTAGAACTCATAGAGAGATGTCTCTGTAAAAGAAGTAGAAAAGAATTTGTAGCCATCTTTAATCTACCCCATCCTGTCAATGCTATCTGCATTTTATGTAATCCTTTTGCACAGATGAGCTACTCTACTACGTCTGACTACGGAGTTTCTATCCAAAACTTTAGGGAAAGGTCTCACAATATTTTCCTGGCTCCTTCTGAGGAACTCATGCCAGTTTACTTTTTGAGAGTTTACCTCCTTTCTGATAGATTTCACTGGGTTGCAGTCTCTCTTTTTCAGATTGACAGACAATGAAAAATACATTTTTTCTTTTCTAATTCCTTATGCAAAGAAGTGAAACTACAAGCATCTCCTTAGCCCCCTTTTAATCCTTTTTCCTTGGTTTTTAAGATCTTATTTTTTTTGTTTCATATCTACCTAGTATGCATTTTAAGAAAATGTTTGTCATTCAGCCTCAGCCTATCTTCTTTTATTTATTTTTTTCAGTGTTTACCACTCTTCTCATGATATTGAGTGAGGCATATTTTTGAAACTTTTCCAATGTCTTCTTGATTTCCTGAAAAAAAAAAAAAAAACAACAAAAAAAACCACCTTGATTTGTAGAGACTGTGTCAGTTTCAGGCAGATACTAAGGTAGGAGTAGATAGGAAATTCCTATGATGCATGCAGAGGAGGAAGCAGAAGCAGGCATGGAAAGCCCTATTGCAGGTCTGACATCTGAGAAAGAAAAGGAGGAAGGAAAAGACTCAGACAGGGAATCAAGCCAAAGTCCCCTGTTGGAGGAGTCCCCTGTCACGCAGTCATGTTGTGCTCAGTTATAACTAGGAGTAGCTTAGGGGAAGTGTGGCCTTGGCAAGAACACAGGGCATATCCAGAGGGGCAGTTGCAAGGCCCCCACTCACAAGCTTAGGTTACCAACACATAGTGTTAGATACAAAGGGAATGGGAAGCCAGGATGGAGACCCACTCTCCTATTTGGCAAAAACTGCTAATGAGGCTGGACAATAGCCTTACCTTGAGGCTTCAATCTCCACTAGTCCAGGTGAGACCCTGCCTACATTGAAGGAGATGGATTTCCTGACCTTCGAAAATCGGACATCGAATTCAGAGGGGTCAGGGCCCAGCTCCTCCCTAGACCACATAGGTAACCTTAGTCAAGTCTACATCTGTTTCCTCCACTATGAAATGAAGATTGGACAGATGACTTCCGAGGTCCTTTCCAGCTCTGACAAATGGTGATATTTAGGGTCTTGAAGATTTCAGTGGAGCCTTTGATCTCATATCTTTCCAGATTTACACTGTAAAGGATGCTTACAACTTTTCTTTGTCAGAGATCTGATTCACTGAGACATATCTGAGGTGTAATTACTGTATATATGTGTATAGACATTAACATGAAATTATTCTCAGACTTAAATTGTCTAATATTAGCAGCTGATTGCAAAAGACATTGGATTTGAATTGTTTAATGTAATGCTAATTTGCTTCAAGTGCAAACACTAATCAGGAACATTAGGTAATTATCATTTAGGTACAGGACCCCAATATATGAAATCTGCATTTTCATGTGAGCATTAGTATCACATGTGTAGCTGCTTACGGTAACAGTGGGAAGAATTCTAAGAAGTGTGATCATTACAGGGATTTGTAGTGACAAATCTTGGTTATTAATTTTACATTTTGTTGAATTTCTAATAAGAGGCATCTATCAAAACTTAAAGCATAATTTTTGTATTTAATGTAGTTTGATTAAATACACACTTTATCTTAGACTGCTATATCTAGATTAGCACGTTGTGCATGTGTGAGGAATTTCATAAATTTGAATAAAGAAGACAAAAGGGAGAGCCACTTACCTTGAGCCTCAAACCTCCTAACTTTAATCATTTTACAAACAGGGAAACCAAAGTGTAGGGAGCTAAACTGCACAAGATCACAAAATTATAACTGCTTACAATTTTATTTAGTTTCCACCTGGCAGCTACCTTTAGAAATCCTTTATATATATTGACAACCTTAAAAAATGGGCACAACCCCCTTAAAAGATAGAAATTGTTATTTACACCATTTTATTTATTTATTTATTTGAGATGGGGGTCTTGCTATATTGTCCAGGACTGGACTTGAGCAATCCTCCTGCCTCAATCTTCAAGTAGCTGGGACTCATAGGCACTTGCCACTGCAGCTGGCTTATTTTTACACCACTTTATAGGGGAGGAAACTGAGGCAAAGAAAGGCTAAGGTGCTCCAAGTGTTGCTCTTAAGTATCTTTTCCATAACACCGGTGTTTAATTAAAAATAAATTTCATTTTAATGTTTTAAACTGGCAACTGAAAGCACATGGGTGGCTGCTCAGAGCACCCAGGTCTGGAGGTCTTACTTTCTTGCCTGAGGCCCTTGAAGGTTGCTCTTCTCAGTCTCTAGATCCATTCTTTCTAGGAGAAAACTTGAGCTACTGGTATTAATTAGCAGGAAGGAATCCTTTATAATCAATGAATCACATGCTCCAAGGCAAATGGCTGATGATGAAGTGGTTTCAAGTTACACGAAAACCTTTCCCTCAGAAATTAGCTAAACTTTTCTGGAAATAATCTTTGTATCTTTTTTGTTAATGAATCTTTCATTTGCTTTCCTTCCTGAACCTCTCTTCTTGGTCTTATGTTCAGTCATTCCCAGACCCTCTCACCGCTAGCCTTAGGTTCTTCAGCCTTGATGAGTATAGCATTCCTCACCTAGTTACCCACCCTTTGACAAGATTCCCAGTGTTGCTATTTCGTCTTGGCCTTGCCCCCCAAGCAGCAAGCTATTGGAGAGAGCAAATGTTCAATAAAAATATCCCTCAAGCAGTAAACTACTGTGAAGCACTTCTCTTGACTTAACCCTTGAACCCATCCATCACTCAGCTGGAGTTCACCATTGGCTAATAGCCATTCAAAATGAGCAAATTCTTTGGTCACAGCTATAGCCACTCATTAGTTTTCAATTTGATGATTTGTTAATTTAACTGATGGTTTCTTTTCTCATTAAGAACCAGTAGATTCACAAAATGGTATTTGCTGAGCTCATCAATGTTGGGAGCTGATTTTCTGAGGGACTAGGGCAAGGCTAATTATGGCCTATGTCCCAAGGGCTTGAAATTATCCCATATCTCTAAAATGTAGCTTAGACCTCTCCCTAACTGATACCTTTCCCAAAGCTAGAACCTCATTGCCCTCACAATGGGACAGTGGCTAGGGGCAGGAGTAGATTTCATGGTTGCTATTAGGAGCATGGGCCCACTGGTGTTCCATTAAGATGAGCAGAGGGTAGAGGTGGTGAGTAACTAGCTAACTTTTCTCTCCCTTCTTAGGCACTGGTGAGAAAAATTGATGCCTCAGACAATATCTACACCACAGAGTCCACCACAGGGAACCTGTTCAGCCTGACCCAGGAGGGGGCTCCCTTGTGCCGCATCATAGCCAAGGTGAGCTTCATGATTAGGGGTCAAAATGGCAGGCCTGGGGAAGTACGAGGAAGCTCACTTGTTCAGTGGGAATAGCTGGCTCAGGAGGTCTGTCTTGGCCCCTGCATTAGCTGCCGAGTGACCTTGGGAGAGTCACTTATCCTATCTGGGCCTTGGTGTCTGCATTTTTAATAGGTGGCTAGCCCCTCTGATTTCATTTCTTACTTGAGACAGAAATCTGGTGCCCCCAGAGCCTCTATCTTCTTTCCTTATGTGGTATATGTTATAAATATCAACCATCCTTCTCCATCTCCACATATCCTTCCCTTCCTGGCAGCTGTGGTGTCCCTGAGGTCCATGGGATGTGGTGATGTAGTGAATAAAGAGATCATCTGGCATGTGGCATTTTGGGTGATCAATTGACCTTTTATGGCTCCCTGACATCATGGTTGTAAGACATGGGATGTCTCAAACCCAGTTCAAAGAAAAGTTTATTTTTCCATATAGACTTGTGTATGGTTTAAGCTCTATCCACATCTCTTAATGCTGCTGCTATAACAACCTATACCCCATAATAATTAGCAGTAGCATTATCAGGAGAAAGAGGAGGAACAGGTCTACAACCATGACCTTTGCCACAAACTCAGAGGTTTGTTCTCTGGGTGCCCTTAGTCTCTTTTTATGTCCCCTTAGAATCTTGTGATTCTGCCTATGATCCTTGGAAAAGCAGGAGGAGACTCTGGGTCCTCTATTGTTTTGTCACCAAAGATACTGGCCAGTGTTCAACAGGCATCAAGACAAGATGGGGTCTGAAATACACTCAGTCTCTGCCTAAGCTTTCCTACTCCTCCCAAAAAAGGAGGCTATACAATTCTCTGAACAAAATAAGATGCTGCCGGGCGCGGTGGCTCAAGCCTGTAATCCCAGCACTTTGGGAGGCCGAGACGGGCGGATCACAAGGTCAGGAGATCGAGACCATCCTGGCTAACACGGTGAAACCCCGTCTCTACTAAAAAATAGAAAAAACTAGCCGGGCGAAGTGGCGGTTGCCTGTAGTCCCAGCTACTCGGGAGGCTGAGGCAGGAGAATGGCGTGAACCCGAGAGGAGGAGCTTGCAGTGAGCTGAGATCCGGCCACTGCACTCCAGCCTGGGTGACAGAGCGAGACTCCGTCTCAAAAAAAAAAAAAGAAATAAGATGCAAAGATGTGCTCACGGAATACAAGAAGGGAGAAGAATGCAGGCTAAACTACAAAGCAGACTTGATTTAACTAATGCTTCTCAAGTCTGTTGGCATGTTTCTCCTTTTAAACCTTCCTGTCAGTTTCTCCCTCTCCTAGGCTGAAGAGGAGCCCAGAGACAGCCTCCCTCTCTCCTCTGGCTCTCTCTGTTGGTTGGGTCCTACATTCTGGCCATGGACTGGGGTGGTTGTGGCTGTCCCAGGTGCTTGTCTGAGGAGAAAGAAGAGAAGGCACAAGGGCATAAGTCATGGCCTTCATACCTTTTGTCTTTGTGATTTGAATGTCCTTCTCTCTTTTTGCCACTTGGAAAACTCTTACTCAGCATTCCACACTCAATTCTGTATTCTTCTTTATTGCTTTCCAGACACCCTCCCACCTGTGGTGTCTAAAAAGAGTAGCAGGCACTGTCTCAGCACTTACCATATTCTATTTTGTTATGTATTTTAAGCTGTGTGCTTTTCAAGGACAGAAATATCTGAATCATCTCTGTGTCCTTGGTGCCTAGTGCAATCCCTGCACAAAGTGGGTACTCAAAGAGTTTGTTGAATGAGAAAGTTACAAATTCACAGATCCAAAATCTTTGAGAGTTGAGAGGGAACTGAAGTTCATTCGACCTTCAACTTCAGTAGGGGTTTCTGAAGGGCTGTTGAGTATCCAGTGGGTCATCCTGTATCCAGAAACAGGTTCACTGGGCGTGGAATATTTTAAATAGACCCCCTTATTTCCCTTCTCTCATGTCCCTAGTTCTAATGCAAGTTCTCAGGGTACTACACTCTGAGATATACAAAGCTAGTATGGTACTCTCTAATAACATTTATACTCAGACTAGATTCATATGTATTGGAAGAGAATTCACATATGTTTGACTCTGTTATATTTCTGACACTACACCGACAGGGTCTCATGTAATTGTCATGATTCTGTGAGGAGGGTGGTATTAACATTTTGTACAAATGAAGACACTGAAGAACAGAGAGATTAAATAACTTGCTGAAGAGCATATAACTATCAAGTTGAATTGCAGGTATTCAAATTGTGAGCTTTGATTCCGAAGGATTCATTGTACTTAAATCATATGCCTGGGAGTAGGTCTAGGATTTGTGAGGCCAGAATCTTATAGAATTACTGGGGCCTTACTTAAGTAAAAGATTATAGAATTCCGAATTCCAAATTATTTAGAAAAGTGGGTTATTTAGAACGAGAAAATAATTCAAGAATATTTCTGGAAGGCAATTTTTTATTTTTTAACCACTTTTTAAAAATTATTATACTTTAAGTTCTAGGGTACATGTGCACAATGTGCAGGTTTGTTACATATGTATACATGTGCCGTGTTAGTTTGCTGCACCCATTAACTTGTCATTTACATTAAGCGTGCTGCCTAATGCTATTCCTCCACCCTCCCCCCTCCTCCCTCCCCCCACCCCATGATAGGCCCCAGTGTGTGATGTTCCCTGCCCTGTGTCCAAGTGCTCTCATTTTTCAATTCCCACCTGTGAGTGAGAACATGCAGTGTTTGGTTTTTTGTCCTTGCAATAGTTTGCTCACAATATTGGTTTCGAGCTTCATCCATGTTGCTACAAAGGACATGAACTCATCCTTTTTTATGGCTGCATAGTATTCCATGGTATATATGTGCCACATTTTCTTAATCCAGTCTATCATTGATGGACATTTGGGTTGGTTCCAAGTCTTTTCTATTGTGAATAGTGCTGCAATAAACATACATGTGCATGTGTCTTTATAGCAGCATGATTTATAATCCTTTGGGTATATACCCAGTAATGGGATCGCTGGGTCAAATGGTATTTCTAGTTCTAGATCCTTGATGAATCGCCACACTGTCTTCTGGAAGGCAATTCTATACTAGGTTGGTTTGCAGGAATTCACTTACATGAGAAAGTGATGCCAACCACATTAATATATCCCACCAAACTAAAACAAAGCATGCCTCTCACACTCAGCTTCACAGCTAGATCTGAAAAATGCCTGCAGCCACTCCAATACTACATTAGAGGAAGACTAAATCAAAAAGGATGGTGGTTTTCATTAATTACAATGGGAGTTGTAATTCATTAGCTTCATGGTTAACTTGTCCCTGAACTCGGCTTTAAGATACTTAGAGCAAATATAGGCAACTGGTAGCCCTAGGACCTCAGAAAGGTCTTTCGTTTCTGGTTTCCATTCTTTTTCACTTGAAATATGACATCACCCGGAGACAGAACCAGCGATCTAATTGGTAGCAAAGTTATGTCCTTCAATAGACTTAAGATGCTAGTCACAGGAAGATGCCCCAGCAACAGTGGTTCCCAGTGCCTACTCTGTATTGCAGTCCCTCAGAGAGTTTGTGGAAAACCCAGATACTTGTGCCATATCCAAGATTCCCTGGGGTCCTTGGGTAAGACCTGAGAATCTTCATTTTAACAAGCTCTACAAGTAGTTCTAAAGCATGGCCAGACTCAAAATCACTGATCTAAGCCCGTAAAGCAATCTTAATAGTAGAGCAGCATAAATCCTCATCAACTCTTGTGAGTGGAGAAGTGAGTTATATGTAATAGCAATAGCTAACATTTGAGTGTTGCTGTGTTTTGTCTTTAATGCATTACATACTTCCTTTCTTTTAAATCACAAAACCATCCTATGAAGAAGGTACCATGTTGTTACCATCAATAGTTGAGGAAATGGTTTAAGGAGCTTATTCAGGATCATACAGCTGACAAGGGGTCAAGACAGAATTGAACCCCAGTCTCAGCCTCTTTAATTTTAATTCAGAGTTCATGGTCCTAAACACCACAGTGGTGACTTCTGGTTCAATCCTTGACCCTTCAGGTCCTTGAGCCAAAGTGTGACTCAGGAGTTCTCAATCCTGGATACACAATCGAACTCTTAGAGAGCTTTAAAATTTTTCGGATTCTGATTTAATTGGTCTGGAGTAGGTCCTGGGATGAATATTTTAGCTTTCCAAGTGATTCTACTGTGCCGTGTGGGTTGAGGATCTCTACTCTCTTTTGGGAGTCATTTAAATGTATTTAACCTGAAGAGCTTGTAGTGGTGTTGGGGCAAAGGGGATGAAGGAGATAGCATTGGATCTGTTTTCTCCAAGGATTCTGTGACTCAAACATTTAACTTAGTCAAGAGGGTTGACTGTAGATTTTTGTCTTGGTGCTGTTGGGGAACAGCGAACAGCTCCAACCTCTGAGCTGAAACTGACTTAACGTTAGTTTGATGATTAACTCCAAACAGTAAGTAGCTGAATTTCTTTTGGAACAATTACCATTTTTCCCATTCAAAATGAGTTGCAAACACATGCTGGGTTTGGGTTCTCTGTGTGGATCTGAGGTAGTCTGGGTGGGATAAGGACGACTTCTGAATGGTGCATGGGGTCTGAAGAGATTTTATGTTTTGTAAAGAATGGGCCTTAGAAATTTCCTGGGAAGGAAACTTTGCTTGACAGTAGCTCTGAAGCTCTGGGTGTTCTGTTTCAGGACCTGAGCACTCAAGATGTGTTTCCATGTGCCGCTTGATATAGACAGCTCCTACCACCTGCCAGAATTTGAGCTTCACGTTCAGGAAAGCAGAGAGGAGACATGTATTTGGTTGTAAGCCAAGATGATGTTTGGCCTCCTGCAGATTTAGTCTCCTGTCAGGACCAGGCCTGGGTCCAACTCCAGTTAAACATTAATCCCAAACATTTCCAGTGGTAGAAACAGGGGAAAAGGCCTGGGTTGGGACGAGAGGGCAGCTCTCATCCCAGCTCTACTGCTAGCTCACCGAAGGAAGTTGGCCAGACCACTGGGGATTAACTCCTCCTTGGTACCTTTGTGGCCTGAGGATGCTGGACTGTATATTTAAGACACCTTCCAAATCTACCATGCTGCCTGGCTTTCCCAGTGTTTTCATGGGAAAAGTAAGGTTGCAATTTTACTTTTATCCTATTCCTTTTTAAAACAGAAGGCTAAGGTGAACTATTTGCCACGTTTAGTCATCACTTCCTACATTTCTGTCCACAGGCTTCTCAGCTGTTCCATCACCTCCTCAGCTACTCAGGGATCTCCCATGCCCCTAGCACTCCTCTGGGCTCTCAAGAGCCATGACTAGGAGTTGTTTAAAGATTTGGAATGATCATTTGATTATTTACATGGGCCACACCCTCCAGAGCCTGCCAAGAGAATACTTGAGTCTTACTGAATATTAACAACAACGATAATAATTACTATTTATTGGTGGCTTCCTATGTGTCTAGGCCCTGTGCAGGGACTTTCACACAGTTGTTGTATCTTGTCTACATGACCCCTCTGAGAAGTGTATCAGTGACCCTGTTTTACAGGTTAGAACTCCAGGACTCACAGTGGTTGAATACCTTGAGCAGTTGACACTTGAAACTAAATTTGTCCAGCTCTGGAGTCAGTGCTATTTCCATTTCAGCAGCTCAGTTGGTTAAAATCTAGAGTCTTTCCCTTTCCAGGCAAAACCCTGCTACAACAAATCTGTCTCCCTCCTAATCAGTATTTCCTCTTTTTCTGCTCCTGGTCCACTGCACAGTAATCAGCTTGCTTGCTCTGGGTATGAGGCTGGTGGAGGTCAAAACTGGGAGGCATTGGCAGGAGCTGGGGACAAATGGGAGAATATGAGCTTTCTGAAGCCAAAAGTGATCAACTCTGATGATGATGGTTGTGATGACAACTGTAGTAGCAGTAGTAAAATAAATTTAGTTTTATAGCCCTCACTTTGTGCCAGATAATGTTTTAAGGGCTTTATACAAATAATGTATTTTAACCTCCCAATGATCCTCTGTGGTAGGCAGGATCTACCCCCATTTTCCAGGTGAGGGAGCTAAGACAGTGAAAAGGTCCAAAGCTAGTAAGTGACTGAACTGGAATTTGAACCTGGCTGTTTGGCAGCAAAGACTACGCATCTGGTTACTGTTCTGAACTGCTTCTCAGCAGCCCCTCCTCTTCCTCTTCCTCCCACCTCTTCCTTCCCACTCTCTTCCTTTCTCCCACCAATCTTCCATGCCCATTGTTTACTCAAGCATGATGCTATGCTTTCTATTCACCATCTCATCTGATTCTCCAACAGTCTTTTGATTTGTCATAATTATAATTCCCATTTTGAACATGAAGAAACAGAGTTTCAGAAAGAATATAAATAATGTATTCAAGGTCACACATATGAAAGCAGAGCTGGGATTTTTATTTTTTTTTATTTTTATTTTTTTGAGACGGAGTCTTGCTCTGTGCCCCAGGCTGGAGTGCAGTAGCGAGATCTCGGCTCACTGCAAGCTCCGCCCCGCTGGGTTCACGCCGTTCTCCTGCCTCAGCCTCTCGAGTAGCTGGGACTACAGGCGCCCGCCACCTCGCCCGGCTAATTTTCTTGTATTTTTAGTAGAGACGGGGTTTCACCGTGTTAGCCAGGATGGTCTCGATCTCCTGACCTCGTGATCCGCCCGTCTCGGCCTCCCAAAGTGCTGGGATTACAGGCTTGAGCCACCGCGCCTGGCCGCAGAGCTGGGATTTTAACCAGGTCTACAGATTCCAAAATCTTAATCTCAACCTTCTGATATTTCAGGTCTAAAGGATGAAGTAACAGAGTGTTGAAGCAGAGAAAAAGATTCAAGGAGGACTTCCATCTTTCCAGCTCATCTTTTCATCCATTTTTCTGGGCTGGAAAAGGGAGTCCTTCCTGAATCTTCTCTCTGGGAGAAGATGGGAGACTAATTCCTCCTATAGAATTACTGTGTTTGGGTTTCCAGTTCTGACAGTGATGCAGGAGCTGGAAGTCCCTGGCATGCCCTGCACAGCATCCTCACCTTGGATGCTCAGTAGATGTACCCAGTGTTGTGACAGTGTGGGGCAGTGACCTAGTGGCCTTCCTCATCCACCTCTTTGCTGCCTGCTGTTTTGTTTGTTTGGGTCCTTCATCTATCTTAGCTGCCTCTGGGAGAAAACATGGGCAACCTCTCTGAGGCTTGTCCTCTCAGCTTCTTGGGTTCCTCTGAAGGCTAAAGAATAAGCCCAGACCTCTCTGTGATGATGGTGGCAAACTCCATCCCTTCCCCTGTGCAGGGCACAGAAAACTCCTCTGGGCTTCATCAAAATTATCCCCCCCCCACCACCAATAGCTCCTCTGTTATTCCTTCCACCACCAGCCCACACACCCCATAAGTGATCTCTTCCCACTTTATGACAGCTCATCCCAAATCTCTCTGAATAATTCATACTGTTATGTGGCTGGGCTTTGAGCCCAGAGCTTTCTATAAAATTAAACAAGCTTTAGCCAACAATGTGATTCTGCTAGCTCAGGCCATTCCCAGCTTCACTCCAGGATGAGTACTGCACTTGGTTCTTGAATGGGGGCTCCAGAGTGGTCCTCAAGACCAATCCATCTTATTTCCTCTGTGGCCTCCTTCCTTCTCTCTCCTCCCACATATCCTAGCCCTCAGGCCCTCCTTCATGAGGAGGTGAGACATTCTTCTAACCAGGAAGCCTCACATAGCCTGACCCTTACACACTCTCCAGAACCAGGTTCTAGGCCTTTCCACATGCACTAACTCAATTGCACCCCCAACAGCTCAGATATATAACTATCATAGCCCATTTTTAGCCAAACTTAACCAGCAGGAAAGCCAGGATTTGGACCAGAATCTCCTTCTTCTGGATCCAGGAATTTCCCCCTCCCTCTCCTGGTAGCTAAAAGTGCTAAGAAGGCCATTTTTCACAGGCTTGAGAAAGAGGTAATGAGAATCCAGTGCAAATGCATGCAGGGGCTTAAATATAGTTGTGCTGGGCTCGGTGCCTCCTGAGCCAAAGGAGGGCTGCCACATTCATCCTGGCTCAGGCCTCATGCGCGTTCTTTGGCACTGTTTCTTCATTGTCTGCTTCAGATGTAAATGTCTATCAATCAGTCATCTCTCTCTCTCTCATCTATCTACATATATGGAGAAATAATAGTTATACAATATGTATGTTTAAATATAAGCACACATATATATAAATATATATCCATATATATGAATGTATATTTACATCTGGAGGAAGGCTAGAAATGACCAGCAGGGCTTGCTGAGGTGAGCTTAGGAGTTCCATTTCTTTTCTTCTCATTCTAAAGAGTAACTTGGTTTTGCTTCAGTGACTCTCTGAGGTCTGTATGTAGAATCCTCTTGCAGATGTCCCAGGAACTATGGGAAAGTAGGAAGGCAGGAGTAAAGGTTGTGGAACAAGGAATCAGACAGGTAAGTGTCTGTCTCATGCCAGACATTTTTACTGAAGTAATTATGTGCACTTAAAATCAGAGTGGTTCTGTCTTGACCCTTCTACAACTCCCTACCCTCCAAGCACGTTAGGGCTTCTGCTCTGTATTCTTTTAACCCTGCACCCCCAACCACATGTCATTGCCCCTCTACCCAGCTTTATACCAACTTTTAAAATCATCTGCCTTCTCTATGAGACCATGAGTTTATTAAGGATGGGACTGAAGCAGTCTTGCTCAGTGTCCAGCGTGATGTCTGGCCTATAATAAACCATTAACATTTGTGAATGCGTGAATGAATGTACTAGCCCTAAGTTATGCCCTTTCACACCAAAAGAAATGAGGGGAATTCAACCACCCCAAAGAGAAGTAGGGATATATAAGTTGTGATCACTCTTAGTTGATTATAAAATATCAGAAATTATGAACTGCTCCAGAGTTGGGTATCTTCATCTTGACCCCTGAAGTGACCAGCAACAAAACTCTTAGAATGAAAAGGGCCCACGAGCCTATCATTGTGGGACGGAGAGGGTGGGAAGATCTGGGATTGAGCTAATTTGGTGAACCTGTGCTGGGCTGCGTCTTCCAATTGTGCATTCACTGTTTTATCAGCCATTCACTGCTGCATCCTCAGCATACATGGAACTGAGCCTGGCACATAGGTATTTTTGTTGTCAGAATTCTTAAAAACCTGACAGAGGATGGTCTTTTGCTGAACTTGCCTTCTTCCTGTAACATTTTGCTTAGTTTTGGGAACTGGTACAAGGAGGTTAGTTAGACCCAGGAGTGATGAGGTTAAAGGCTAGTGCCCCGAGGGACCCAGTTCAGATCAGTTGCTCATGCATTCTTTACTGCTGCCAACCCTAGGCACCCTGCCAGCCTTCAGGGAGGGAAAGAGGGAGAGATCTGGGCAAGGCTAGATGTGGGATATCCAATTCCTGCCACTCTAAATGCCCCAGTTAGTGTTGCCACTGGTTTGCTTGGCACCTTGATTAGTCACTCTAGTGATCTCTTGGCTCCCAGAGCTAAGGTTGGCTCCAGTGATTATTATGAGTAAGTCTGACTAGTTAGCAGGGCACCTGGACAATGAGCTCTGCACTCCTAGATTCTTGCCTGATGGTAGACACTTTACTGGAAAGAAGTTTCCATAAACAGCTCTCACAAAGGGAAAAGGACATATTCACCACACTCAAGAGCTGAGATGATTGTTTTTAAAAGGATTGTACACACACACACACAAACAGGAGTAAAGGAGTGAAAATGAAAATGATGATGTGAATATAGGCTGAATTATTTTACCCATCTGGACTTCAGTTTTTTCGATCAAAAAATGGGAGGAAATGGTAGTGCTAATATAAATGAAACCTTTTTTTTGCCTGCCTCCCACAGCAGTTGGAAGGATCCGAGGAATAGCCTGGTGACTGTTAGCAGAGGGAGATCTAGTCAGTTCCTCCCACCTGCCTCAGTTGGTTTTTA
Source organism: Theropithecus gelada (assembly GCF_003255815.1). NCBI lineage: Eukaryota > Metazoa > Chordata > Mammalia > Primates > Cercopithecidae > Theropithecus > Theropithecus gelada. The sequence goes on along the minus strand of NC_037682.1, from coordinate 50,287,629 downwards.
GGACCTGCTTCCTGTGACTCCAGGCCTGCTCTATGGGGGGTTGCTCCAAGGGAGTTGCCAGATGTTTGGGAACCCTGTTGAAGGGTTCTGATCGCCAGCCCTAGGAAATATGCCTGCCTTGGCCCCTGGCTTCTGAGCCCCAGAAGCATTTATGGTATCCAATCTCCAGCTTGGACTATAAAGGGTAACATTATTTCTGGAACCAGCATTTCTGGGTAGCATACATGTGAACATGTGAGCGTAAGTGTGTTAAGTGTGTGCGGGGCGGGGATTGCTGGAGGCAGGGAGGACCCGAAAGCATATCTGGCAAATCAGGGATGTCACTTATTCTTGAGTTAGCCCCAGACAAGGTCACACAGTAATAACATGATGTGATATTTCTTTCTCTTGGCAGGAGGGTGGGGTCGTAGCACTCTTCAAGATTTGCCGGCAGGACACTTTCCGGTGCTTGTACCCCCAGGCGCTCCGCACACTGGCCTCCATCTGCTGCGTGGAAGAGGGTGTCCACCAGCTGGAGAAGGTAAGGACAGCTGGCTGGGTGGTGCCTGAGCTCCTCAAGCCAAGTAGGGGTGAGGGCTAGGCCTCATGGTAGCCATCTGTTCCTTTTCATGGAGCAAATGCCCTGAGTAGTCCTTTTCCCAGGCACCATTTGGATAGGGCTGCTGGGACCTGGACTATGGGAGCTGGCGAAGAGGTGAAGGAGATGGGGACTGAGGAGCCTGAGCGGGAAAGGCAGGGCTCAAAGGGACACTCAGCACTTCCTAGGTGGGGTGACAACTGGGGAGACTGCTGTGAGTGGAACATGGTAGAAGGCAGGCAAGTCAGGGGTGGTGCTGGGGTTCAGGGTGGTTGATTCTTCACCCACAGCAGGCCTCCTGAAGATGGAAGAGGATCCAGATCCTGGGGGCATAGAGTGGGCAAGAGCAGGGCAGCACTGGGTGCCTGGGAGAGCAAGTGGGACTCCTCTTCACTAAAGACCAGTGGGCTTGGGTGAGGGAGGTGGAAGCCCCAGTCCAAGTGCTCACTGGGCCAAGATGGGATGGGAGTAGGGTGGGGTTAGAGAAGGAAGGCGGTGATCAGACAGGCCCTGGTGCCTCTGCTCAAGCCTGATCTATGGTGACATAACTAATTCCAGCCACCCCTGACCCCTTCCCTGGTTGTGGGGCTGAGGCTGCTCCTCTACTTAGACATGTGTGAGTCTGAGCTTGTGGATACGCTCTTGGGGACTCCAGCCAGGAGGGCTGGGTGGCAGGGGCTGAAATCTGGGGTTCCGCAACCAAGTTTCCAGGAAAGATGCTGAAAATTCTTATAGAGAAGTGGAAAGGCCTGGTGTGTCCTGGTACTATGGTGCTACCTGCAGGATTTGGGGGAGGATCTGAGTCTGTTCATGTGAGCTGGTCTAAATGGGGACAGGGGCCAGCAAACTGCTATCTGTCCTCTGCCTCCATGTCCCACAGTCTAGTCCTGGCAGCCCAAATAACTCTACCCTACCCTCAGTTTCTTCACTTTGGTCTGGACTCCTAGACAAATGGTCATCCTACTTTTTACCCTGCCTCTTTCCAAATCTACTCAGATTATCGGGACAGGGTCATAGAATCATGAACTTAGAGATGCTCTTATCTAAGGATGGAATGTGGATAGGAAACCTGCTCATTTTACAGATGACAAGGCTACAGGTCAGAATAGGGAAGTAATTTGCCAAAGGTGACAGAGCAAGATAGTAGAGGAGCTAGTGCCAGCTTTTTAGACAGAGTGCCCTCTTCCCACTGGGTTGGAAGTTTTCACATCTAGTTGCTATAAGCACTAGATTTGAAGGTGAGAAATCCATGCTTACTCCTTCATTGTGCTACTCATTGGGTAGCAAGGCTCTGAGGAGAGAAGTGACTAACTCAAGGTCATCTGTCTACTAAATGAGAGAACCAAAAGCCAAATCCAAGTCTCATAAGACTGAAACCAATTACAGTTATCTCTATTCCGGTGGCCTGTCTGATTGTGTGAGCACAGACATGCTATGCGTGTGCTCTCTTATATGGCAAAATAGAGGAATGGGGAGGGTGGTGAGAGAGAGAGGGAGAGACAGACGGTGGACTTGATAAAGGAAATACATTGAGCATCCTCAACTTCATGTTCGGAATAATTCCCTCCCTTCTCCTTGGGGTCAGGGGTGGCTGGAATTAGTTTTGTCCTTCCTTGGATAGTGTACAAACAACCAAATAGGGTTTGTTTCTCACCTTTCCTGTCTGGTTGGCAGGGAAAATGGGAGGAGAAGATAGAAGGAGCTTGGGATCACCAGCTCTCCAAAAGCAGCAGATTGTATGGCTTTAGTGAGCTTGCAGTGCAGAAGGAAGTTTTCAATTCAGGGAAGAAAAACAACAGGGTTTTTCGTTTGTTTGTTTAGAGCTGAAAACATGTGCAGCTGGGACAGCTGGAGGCATTTTTCCTTTCACCTATCTGATGCTGCTCAAATGCCAGAGTGCTTTAATGTGTCTTTCCCAGTACAGATGGCCCAGGTCCTAGCCTGGGATTCAGACCCTGCCCAGTTGAGCAAAAGGAGAAAGAGATGCTCATAGTCTGGGGGGTTACTACGTGCCAGGTGCTGAGCTAGTCCACTACATATGTCCTTTCATTAATGCACCAGAAGCTTGTGAGGTGAGCACTATTAATATCTCCATCTTAAAGATAAGGAAATGGAATCCCAGGCAGTTTAAGTGACTTGCCTAAATAACATAGTAAGTATTGGAGCCAGAATTTGGACCCACATCTGCCATAGTCCAACACCCAGTGTGTGTCACGACCTCGCTAGTTTAATGGTTACTCTGAGAGCACTGAAAAGGTCCCTGCAGCTTAATCCCAGACCACCTTGCTGTTCCTGGCCAATGTGCTAACCCCTCACACCCCCAACTGGCATAGGGGATAGTAGCTTACCTGGACATTTCTCCCCTCCAGGACAGATTGCTTATAATACACAGACTCTCATGAAATATTTCCTCGGGGCCAGGCACTGAAGAGGAATAAGACTTACCCTGGCAAGGGCCCCTGAGTGATCAGAAATAACAACTACATTGTATGGCAGTTGTAGAGCTTGCAAAGTGACCCCGCATGGAGTCTAATTTCATTTGATGCTTGCTTCAGATTTGAAAGTGTCCCCACAGTATGGATGAGAAAACTGACATCCAGAGAGGTGAAATGACTTCTTGTGTGAAATCATACATTATGTAATTCATTCATTCTGCAAATATTTACTATCTGCTATTTGCCAGGCACTGTTTTAGGCGCTGGGAGTATAACAGTGAACAAAACAGACAAAACTCCTTGTCTTCATGGAGCTTACATTCTAGTCTAGAAGATAGCAAGTTATGGTCCATGGGCTAAATTCAGCCTGCTATCTGCCTTGTCTGGCCCATGAACTAAGAATGATTTGTTTTTTCATTTTTAAATGGTTGGAAAAAAAACCAGAAGAAGAATAAAATTTTGTGTCCCATGAAAACTTATGTGAAATTCGAAGTTCAGCCCATAGTTTTATTAGAACACAGCTACACTCTTTTGTTTGGGTGTTCTCTATGTGCTTTCATACCAAAACAGCAGAACTGAATAGTTGCAACAGAGAGCATATAGTCTGGAAAGCCAAAAATATTTACTTTCTGGCCATCTGTAGAAAATCCTTGCCAAGCCCAGTTCTAGCAGGTAAGGAGGATGTCATGACCATGATGAGAGGAATAATAACTAACATATATCAAATACTTGCTTTGGGCAAGCACTTTGCTAAGCCCCTCCTTTCATCAAGTCATTTATTTCCTGCCATCGTGTTATATCCCCACTGCTTACAGAAGAAAGGGAGACTCAGAGACACGAAGCAACTTGCTCAAGTGCACACAGCTAAAAAATGGCCCAGGCAGTAATGTAATTCCAGCTTTGCTGGGCGAGAGCCAGCCTGGGCTGTTAACCATTTTGCAGACCCAGGATTCAAAATCTGATATTGTGAGGCCACTGTCCATGCTCTTTTCCTCCATATCATGTTGCTTCCAAAGTTGTGAGAAGTTCTAGAGACACCTGTGAGGGCCTTAATCTCCCCCACTCTCCACCTATGTGCCCTCCCTGGGTCCTGTCCATGCTTGCCACCCTCTGTGACCTGGGCTGCTCAGCCCTGCCCACAGAGGCTCTGGTGAGGTTGGCCATTGTCAGTGTTGAGGATGGAAGATGGTGAAGACCAGGCACAGGCTGGATTGTAGAAACCACAGAGTGACAGGTGAGTGAAGGTGGAATGGGGAAGTGTGGTTCCCTGGGGCTCTTGCCAGCCACCCACTCACTGGGCATGGTTCATGGCCTAATTAGATCACATCAAAGTTCCAGCCTTCCCCTCCTGATTTACTGGCCTGGCCTTCTCACTGAGGTTCGCTTAATTAATTGGCAGTGGGAAACGTGCTGGATTTGGTGAAATTCATCTCTGTTGTGTGGCTTCCCCCTCCTTTCCTTCAACCTTGAAGAGGTTCATTAAATCCTGCACAGTCTCCAGCGGAGTTGTGGGTCTAGACAGGTCACTGCATCCATCCCAGTTACTGCTGTGTCATGCCTGAGCCTTGCCCGGTTTGGGGGACTTGTGTGGTCATAGATTCAGTCATGGTCTCATTCACTTACTCACAGGAAGTCACTTCATCTCTGCTGCTTCATTCCTTCTGTTTGCCAGTCAGTCATTCACTTACTTTTAAACTCACTCAAATTCCAGTGCTTTAGGACGGTGAGGCAGGAGCATTGCATGAAGCCAGACTCGCCTGGGCAATATAGCTAGACACTGCTTCTTAAAAATATAAGTAAAATAAAATAATAAGTAAACTTACTCACTCATTTGTTCTCTCATGAAGTCCACCATTAATTCACTCTGCGAATTCCTTTTATCATTGAAGCAGCCTATTACAGTGGGGAGACCGGGAACTAGAGTCAGGCAATCCTGGGTTTGAGCAGATTTTTCTTGCTGTGAGCTTGGATATGTTTTCTTGGGAGACTTTCTTAGCACAGTTTCTTGATCAGTAAAATGAACCTATAAAATCTTCCTCATGTATAGTAATATGATGCTTGGCACAGAGTAGGCAGTGAATAAATGGTGACTACTGTGATTGTGGCAGGTACAATGCTAATCACTGTGACTCTGAAAATGAATGGAAGGTTAGGGTCTGGTGGGGAAGGGAGGGCTGGCATGTGGGAGAGGGGCTGGCCTGGTCAAAGTTGCAGTGAAGTGCACACATGGAGAGGCTGGGTGTGGTGGGGGGGATGAGTCCTCACAGCCTTTCCCTTTAACAGATGAGGAAACTGAGACTTGGAGACTGTTTCCTCAGTCGTGAATGTAGAGCTTGGATGCAAACCCAAGTCTGGCTGATTCTAAACTCCTGCTCTTTCCTCTGCTACCTGGGGAGAGCTGGTCCTTCTGAGGCAAGGACTGCAGAGGGATGACTCCCTGGGAGCTGAGTTCTCTGTGTTGGCCTGGGCAGGGGCCAGACATGGACACCCACCAAGCAGGGATGGAGGCAAGATGCCAACACACAGCAAAGACCTCTCCATGAGTGTCTGACAGGCCTTTTGAGGTCCCATTCTTTCTTTTCAGAGCTGTCACGTGGAGGTCTGGTTCATCCGGGCTGCAGCCTCCCCACATCCTAAGCTTCAGGACATCTGTCCTTCCTTCCCTGTGTCCTCATCTGACATCACTCCTCATTCCCAACCCCTGTGCTGGGCTCTGGAGAAAAGACAGGCTCCCTGCCTCCCAGGATAGCTGATGGGGAGAGGCCTAGCAGGACGGACAGTGGTAAGGGCTGTCCCGTGGCCATCAGAGGCTATAGGCAGGAGGCCCCACCTCTGGTGGGGTTGCCGGTGTAGGCAGCACCAAAGAGGCAATGAAGCTGGTCCCAGAAAGGCCAGGGAGGAGCTCCCAGGCAAGCCGGAGGAAAGCAGTCTTAACAAGGGCAGGGGCAGAGGGGACGCCACAGCAGGGAGCCACCCCATGGGGCTCCAAGTCTTTCAAGGTCTCTGTGTTCAGTGAATTGGGAGAGCCCCAAGGAGGAGGCAGTAGTCTCTGGACCTCACTTGGAAGAAGACTTGAGGGAGAAAATGAGGGCCAAGGAGGGAGTAAGGGCCCCAGAGCCACACAGTCCAGCAAGAGCAGATGAACCCAACCTGGTAAGGGTGGACTGCTCACAGTGGCCTTCTGGAGGACTGGAGCTGGCAAGGTGAACTACCATTACCAAGTGGGAAGATTGCAGGGTTTGGGGAAGGCTGAAGAGAGGTGAGGGAGCAAGTCACTTCTCCTGTCTGAACCCCAGCCTCATCTTCTGTAAAATGGGACTACCACCTTACCACCTCCTTTATAGGGCTGCTACGGTGATGCAATGAAACAATATGGGTGGGTCTTGCAGCAATGATGCCTGCATGGAGAAAGCACTCTGCCTATGTTTGTTTCCTTTTCCTCCTCCCATGCCCATTTGTTTCCACTTTTTCAGGTTGGTCTGGGGAAAACTTCACATTGCCCCCAAAGGACCTGGTTGTTGGGGATTTTGCAATGACTATGGCAGGGTGCCAGGTGCTCTGAGTGGTGAAAGGGAAGGTCAGGGCACTGCTGGTTCAGGGATTGTGGTTGGATGGGGCCAGGTCAGGATGGGGTTAGAGGGGGCTGCAGACTAGAGCTGGACTGGGGACTATGGTCTGGATGAGGGGCTGGAGATGTTAGGGATAGGAAGCTACACGTCTATGGCCATAAGGCGTGGGGGCACTGAAAGCCCAAGGCTCAGACAACCTGCAGGACAGTTCTGGTCATTGTCTTTTCCAGCCTTAAGACCAGAGATGGCCTCACTTTCAAAAGAGCATCCTTTTATTCTCACCCCTCCCTTTTGTTTTATTTTTTCAAATAACGAGTTGGTTCACCCTGTGCTGGAGCCAAGGGGGGAGTTTAATGAAAATCAATACAGAAATTAAAGATGAGGGGAGGGCGGGGAGGAGGGCTCAATTTCAAGTCCAAGAAGAAAATCACCAAGGGCAAGAGCTGGAAAAACTGCTGCCTGTCTCCATGCAGCTCCCTCACGCCCCACCCTCATTTCCTGGGGCAGCTTCTTGGCATCAATAGGCCCTGACAGCTGAGGTGCTGGGCTGAATGAGAGATGAAGACAGAGAGGCCTAGACTGAGCTCTTGAAGTCCCAGAGGCCCTGGGCAGGAGGGAGTGGGCTGCAAGGGGGGGTGGTGCGGAGGCTCTGTGGCCCCTGCTGCTGTTTTACAAGAGTCTCTCTCCACTCTCTGCTCCCTGTATGATTGCAGATGGTCAGAAACAGCTATTTTTTGCAAAAAATGAATAAAAAATTCAAGCAAGCAAAACACCCTCACTTTAATCAGTTTTTCTCACCATTATGCCCATTTACTTTTCACAGTCATTTTGTAAGGAGGGCAGGGAGAGATGGTCACCTCCATCTTATTTACAGAAGAGCAAATTGAAGCTGGAAAGGATAGAGATACTGGGAGGGACAGAGGCTAGAATGAGAACCCTGCGTTTTTGCTCCTAATCCTAAGTGCGCCCCCTGGTCCCATTAGGTGAATGATGTCATAGTGTGCAGAACCCAAGGCAAAGCTACTATCTTGCTAGAGTTGGTTCTAATATATAAGCCAGGCTGGATAGAGACAGAGGAGCTGTGAATGCAAGGCAAAAAAAATCTGCTTAATTTGTCTTGCAATCCTGTCTTTACCTCGGAGTAGCTTTTAGAGAGAGGGAGAAAGAGAATGCCTCTGAATGAAGGTTGCAGGTGCCTCTTCACCCCTCTTTGGCACTCAACCTATCTAGGATTATCAGCTTCCTCCACTCCTCACCCCCAAACACTAGCCTTCAACTCCCATGGGAATGGGCTAAGGCTTTGCAGAGAGCCCCAAGGTCCCAGGTTAGCTGTCTGTGCTGTGACTCTGGCTGACAGGCAGAAAGGAATTGGGGCTGGCACTGTCACTGCCACTCTTCCCAGCCTTGCAAGGGGGCAGGGCCCATGACCGAGCCTTCCCAGAGGGATTGTGGCTTGTTCACTTTCGACATGCCAAAGTTCCTGTCTGTCTGTCTTGATGGCTGGGATGGGGGCATTTAAGGAGGCCAGGATGCAAAGAGGCAGGAACTAAATCAGCCACACTGCCCCACCGGCCCTCTTCCCTTCTAACAAAGATCTAGGCTGAGATTATGGGCCAGTACTTTCCAGACTGAAGGAAGGCCTTGCTGGCTCGGGGACTGCGCCTTTCCTGCCAGGTCCAACCTGAGTTTGGAGAAGGGATGGGGCTGGCAGGCAGTCCGGATGCCTAAGTGCAACAGTGGGTTTGCAGGAGCAGGCTCCGTCCGCGGAGGCTCGGTGGGACCCCATGTGCTGTGCAACAGCGACCCCTGGTGGATAAGAATACCAGTGGCAGCTCCATCAGGCTGCCTGGGGTAGGCTTCTTCTGGGGCTGTTGAGGCTGCTGTTCTCTGGGCTCCAGGACCAACAATCAAGGCCAGTGTGTGGGGCGGAGTGAGTGGGGTAGTAGGGGAGGTTTACAAATTCAATTTTTTTCCTATATAGACACCCAATTGAGCCAGCACCGTTTATTGAAAAGACTATACTTTTCACACTGAATTGAAGTCATACCTTTTTCTTTTTTTAAAAAAATAGTGATATATGCATGAGTCCGTTTCTGGATTTTTTTTTCTGTTCCATTAGCCCTTTTGTTCGTCTTGTGCCAATAGAGCACTGGGCCTCTATAGTCTAATACATTTTTCTATTTGGTAACATAAATTTACCAACTTTGTTCTTCTTTAAGATTATCTAGGTAATTCTTAATTTCTTTGCAGTTTTATATACACTTTAGAATCATCTTGTCAATGTCCACAAAAATACCTGCTGAAATGTTGATTGAGATTTTTTAAAATTTAAATTTTTGGAAATGGACATCCTTGTTTTTTGTTTTTTTGTTTGTTCTTTTGTTTTTTTTTTTGGAGACGGAGTCTCACTCTGTCACCCAGGCTGGAGTGCGGTGGCATGATTCTGGCTCACTGCAACCTCTGCCTCCCGGGTTCATGCGATTCTCCTGCCTCAGCCTCCCAAGTAGCTAGGATTACAGGTGTGTGCCACCATGCCCAGCTAATTTTGTATTTTTAGTAGAGATGGGATTTCACCGTGTTAGCCAGACTGATCTTGAACTCCTGACCTCATGTAATCCGCCCACCTCAGCCTCCCTGACCTCAGGTGATCCGCCCACCTCAGCCTCCCAAAGTACTGGAATTACAGGCATGAGTCACTGTGCCCCACCAGAAATGGACATCTTAAACAATGTAGAATATCCTAATCAATGAACAAAGTACATCTCTCTACTTCATACAAACTGTCTTTAATTTCTCTCAGCAATGTTTTGAGTTTTTAGTGCTGGCATCTTGCACATCTTTTTTAGATTTATTTCTAGTTATGATTTCATGCAAATGTAAATGGTGTTTTTTAATTTTTATTTTCTGTTGTTGCTAATACATAAAAAATACAAATTTGATATTGTATCCAGTAATATTACTTGCTATATTTACTTACTGTTTTTAATAATGTATAGATTCATTAGGGTTTTCTATGTACACAATTATGTCATCTGTAAATAATGACAGTTTTGCTTCTCCTTTTTGAATCCTTCTATTTTTGCATTTCTTGTCTGATTGCATTGGGCAGTATGGTTTTAAATGAGAGCAGTGATAATGGATATCTTTATCTTGTTACTGATTTCAGGTAAAAAGCTGTCAATATTTAATTTATTATTTTATTATTAAGTATGATACCATTATTATTTTAAGGATTAAAAATGAGGCTCATAGAAGGTGGATAACTTGCTCATTTCACCAAGTCAGCAAGGAGCCCAGGCTTTTCTTGCTCTGAAGGTTGTGCAACTTCCTGGTATTACGGATATCTCTGAAACAGTGCTGCTCGACTCAGGATGTCCATGAGAGTTACTTGAGGAGTTTTACAAACTAATGATACCCCCAGCACTTTAGGAGGTCGAGGCGGGCAGATCACTGCACTCCAACCTGGGCGACAGAGTGAGACCTTGTCTCAAAAAAACAATAACAAAAATAAAAGCTTAATGATACCAAGACTGTACCACAGACCAATTAAATTCAAATTTCTGGTGGTAAAGTCTGGGTATATGTGTCTTTAAAACTGTCCTAGACGATTCTAATTATCTAAGAACCAGGCTGAGGACCACTGATCTAGAAGCAGATTGGGTACAATTCAGATCCCAGCTGCGCCCAGTAGTGCTTTGCTGAAAACTTGGTATGTTCTTATCAGCACATGCCTAGTAACCCTAGCCCAAAGAGAAATCCACCCCCAAAGCACCTTCAGAGCATCTGTTTGAAAATCAGCTATAGGGAAAATCATCTGCTTAATAGGGAAATTATTTACTCTATATACTCTTAAGTTATTCAATCCAAAATTGCTTTCCACCTTAATAACTCATCCCTGCTTTCTCTGCTTATATATCTCTTTCTCTCTCTACGTCACTGACTTGCCTGCCAAACTGGTTGTATAATCCCTTTCATTCATTGTTCCATTCCATATTACACATTAATATTTGTGTTTTTCCATTTAGCTTTTAACTGAAGATTCTTGTTTGACATAGCAAAAGAAGTTGAGTGCTGGGATATATTAGTTTGGAGGAGGATAATATTATCATCCTGAAGACCTATTTTAGCTTCGGTAGCTTTCTATGGAGCTCTCAGCTCTACCACCACTCCGTAAAACAAACACCTCATTGTATAAAGGGAGTCTTTAATTAATCCCTTAGACTGTTACAGACGTCATCCTGAACCTTGTCCCTATCTGGTGTACAGTCCACATTAGCATTCTGCCTCTGACCCATGGGTTTATTTATTCCATGAAATGCTTTGCCCTTTCCCTTGGGCTGTCTGTTATCTTTGCTTCCTTGGACATGACCCTTGCTCCCCTTTCTGATTATAACTGAATTTGCCCTCTAACTATACCCTGGACAAACAGGTCCATCCTGCCTAGACCAATGAGCAGGATTCCAGTCGCTTTGTGATTCCCACTCATCTTGTATCTTCCTGCAGTCTTTAGGTGTCTGGAAGGACAGAAAGAAACAGAAAATTTGGATGTCTCTAGGTCACTCTGCTGCTCCTATGGCTGAGTTTTCAGTGCATTCCCATGATTCTGTTTAATTGTTACAATCCAGCAACCAACTGTACCTCCTTTTCCTTAAAATTAGACACATAAAACAAAAAAAAAAAAAACCTCCCTAAAAATCAAAACTAAGAAAAGCAGACTAGTACCAGTGTTATATAATGGGCCTTTGTATATTAGCCTGTGTCCTTTAGATATTTGCCTAAAAACCACCACTGGTGCTTTTCCAATAATCAGTAGGAGAATATTGCCTATAAACCGGATATGATGCTTACTGTACACTTTGGGTTCTTTAACTGCAAGGGTTCTGCTGTGGTTTGATTGTGTCCCCCAAGGTTTATATGCTGGAAACAACTCTGTTTCCAACCCAGTGCAACTCTGTTGAGAGCCGGGACCTTTAAGAGGTGATTAGGTCATGAGGGCTCTGTGCCCGTGAATAGATTAACGCTGTTATTTTGGGAGTGGGTTAGATATCTTGGGCGTGGGCTCTTGATAAAAAGAGGAGTTCAGTTTTATGGCCCCCAATCCTTTTATGCAAGATCTCTTGCCCTTCTACCTTCCACTACAGAATGACACAGCAAGTGGGCTCCTGAAACTTGGACTTCACAGCCTCTAGAACTGTAAGAAGTCAGTCTCAGGTGTATTTCATTATAGCAGCATAAAATAGACTAAGACAATTTCCATGCTCTTCCTCCCACTCCCTGGGAAGAATCTCAGCATTTGCCAGCCCCTTCTGTATCCAGACTCCAGGTGCATCAGCTCTGCTGCCCAGATGATGACCAGGCCAGGCCATCCTCATCACCACTTGCATGCCCGCCCATGAGGAAAGTCTGGCTTCAGGCCCAGGCCCATTCCATTCCATGTAAAAGCTAATTATCTATAAGTGCTTCCAGCAGCAATTTCTTTAGGGATGTGAAAGTGCTTTGATTAGATTGTTCTCTTGGCATCATTAAGTTTACAGCAAGGGATGGGAAGTGCGTGATTTGGGGATGGAGACTTTCCTAAAGTGGGACTTGTGTTTGGGGCTGCTGGCCTCAGGGTGGGCTACTTCTGGGCCCATCATGGGAACTAACCTGGCCCTTTCACCAGCTTCTCCTCTTCTCCCCAGAGGCCCCAATGAGGGAGGCATGGGACAATGAGTGAGGAGGCCAGAATTGGAGTCCTGGCCCTGGCATTAACTTGCCATGTGGCCTGGGTAGTCTCGTCTCCTCCCTGGGCCTCCATTTCCTCATCATTCAGCCCATACTTCATCAGTAAACTGCTGTGTGTTAGGCTTCAGCTGGATGCTGAGAACCTAGAGAGAATTTGGTATAGGAGCTGCCCTGAGGGCTCAAATCTACTTGGGGAATATGCATGTAACCGGATGAGACCATCTAACTTGATAGGTGTTCTAGCTGAGGTCAGACCACAGTGATGTGGCAATGGGGAGAACAGAGATGACCTCTTCTGGGTGAGGCAGGTGCATGCATGTTCACAGAAGAAGTGACATTTGACCAGATCTGAGAGGGGAGCAAGGAGGGAAAACAGGGAAAATGACCGCTTCAGCTTTAAGTGAATTGGGTTTGAGGTGCTGTGGAATATCCAGGCAAATTATGTTTAGAATTAAATATAAAATGATAAGATAGCAGTTTGGAATGTAGATGTGGATCTCAGAAAAGAGGGCTAGGTTTGGGGGTCATTGTAGGGAGTCACTGAGGCAACTTGTGTTTGGGGGCCTTTGTCTGATATGGAGTAAACAGGTCTGGCTGCAAAACCTGTTATATGCCAGTTGAGATGAATGCAAAGGAGGAGAGGCCAACAGAGCAAATGGTAAAAAGTGGTGAGCTAGGGAGGAGCCCAAAATGTGGCAACATAAAGTCTCAGCAGGAGATCAGGGCAAGATGGAGAGAACTGAATTCTCAGGAGCAGTAGAGGTTACAGAGAGGCCAAGTGAGAGAGGAACTAAGAGATTGAGATTTGCATCAGACAATTTCTCAAATCCTTTGTAAGCATATGATTTCTCTCTCCCCTCTCTCACTTTCTCTCTGTCTCACTCTCCATTTTCTTGTTGCTGTGTGTCTTTGCGTCTTCATCTCTATCTTTATTTCTGCTTCATCTCTGTGTCACTGTCCAGGTCAGCATCTATCACAATGTAGGTGCTCAGGAAATGTTTATTGAACTATAGAAATGCAGGGATAGTACTGACTTTCTCTTTATTTCCTTCTGAGGAGTTGCAATTGTTCATTGCATTGTTCCTAGTCAGTAATCCAAACAGAAATCACTCCCATTTTAAAAGTCCTGGTTCTGTGCTGCATGACTGAAGGATGTCTAAACAAGTGGTTAAACTTTGGGCCCCAATCCAAAGAGCTGACGTTCTTGCTGTGGTCTCAGTCCCAAAAGAGTGTGCAGAAAGGAGTTCTGGAGAGAAGCCCTGTCAGGAGGCTGGGACAGGCAGAAGTGGGGTGAACCTAGGATTCAGGGCCCCAAGTCAAGGAGCCATCAGGTGGGGAGGGGAGGGAATGATGGTGCCACCATGTGGCAGGCACTATACATGCATTCTCTCATTTAATAATTCCAATGGTCCTCTGAAGTTGTTACTTTTAGCCACATTTTATAAGGAGAAAAAAACCTGTGAGATTGGTATTATTCCTGTTTTACAGATAAAAGCTCAAAGTAGGTGTATTAGTCTGTTCTCACATTGCTGTAAGGACATACCCAAGACTGGGTAATTTATAACCGAAAGAGGCTTAATTGACTCTCAGTTCCACAGGACTGGGGAGGTCTCAGGAAACTTACAGTCATGGTGGAAGGGGAAACAAATACATCCTTCTTCATATGGCAGCAGCAAGGAGAAGTGCAGAGCAAAGCGGGGGGGGTGAGGGGAAGCCCCTTATAAAATCATCAGATCTCGTGAGAACTCACTCACTATCACAAGAACAGCATGACTCAATTTCCTCCCACCAGGTCCCTCTCATGACATGTGGGGATTATGGGAACTACAGTTCAAGGTGAGATCTGGGTGGGGACACAGCCAAACTATATCAGTAGGTAAGAAAATTGTTCAGATAGTAAAGGATAGAGGCAGGATTCAGACCTGGGTAGGCCTAACTCTAATGTCTGTGCATGTTCTGATGCTACAGGGATTGCCTCAGGTGCTGGGAAGCCCAGAACCCAGTGGTGTGGGGCGCTTGAGTGGACTCCTACTATGGTGAGCTGGGCTGTGCAAGAGCTGCTGACATGGTAATGAATATGAAGATCAACTTGCTGGCAGCAGACCAAGTGGCCGGTCAGCTGCATCCGAACCAAACGCTATTAAAATTTGGCCCCTATGAAAAGACAGTAAACAGGCAATTCATAGTAGAGGAGATCCAACTTGCAAAAAACAAAAGCCAAAACAAACCAAATCAAAGCAAAATAATGATGTTAAAAGTCTTTCCACCTCATTAGTAAGTGGAGACATGCAGGTTAAAATACAATTTTTATAGCCATAAAATTGAAAAAATTTTAAAATCTGCCAATAGCAAGTATTGGCAAGAATCTGGTGTAAGTGTGATTACGTATTACTGGTGGGAATAAAAATTACTACTATCATGTTGCAAAACACTTTGGCAATACCAATAAAGCTAAAGATGTGGAAACACTATGCCCTAGGAATTCCACTCCTAGATTGGGATCTCTGAAGAAACTGGCACATGTTCACCAGAAGACATTTAGAAGAATATTTATAGCAGCACTGTCCATTATAGCAAAAACTGGGAAGCCACTCAGACACCCATCGACGGGAGAATGCATAAATGAATTGAAATTGATTTATATAATGAAATACCATACAACAGTGAGAATAAATTGATCATAGCTACATGCAACAAAAAAAAGAGGTTTCATAAACAAATACTGACTGGAGAGAAAAGTAAATTGCTATATTCAACATACCATTTATGTCAAGTACAAATCTTATAAAACTAACAGTGGATACATGCAATAAACCTCTGAGGAAAACAAGGGAATAATATGCATAAAACTCAGAGTAATGGTCCATCCAGCAGGAGAAATCAGAGGTATGACACCATGAAAGGTATGCAGGGGACTTCTTGATTTTATTTCTAAGACTAGAATTTCTGGATATTAGGCATATACATCTACACCTACAGGTGTTCATTTTATTATTTGTTAAAACTTATTCTCTCTCTCTCTCTATATATATATATATAAAATATGTACATATATATATATTTCCCTTTCAAAGGGATAATTAATGTTACCAAAAGAGATCTGAAGTGTATAAAACAAATTAAAAGGGAAGCAAGACAATGGGCAATTGGCAATTGTATAGACAACTCCATAGATCCTCTGGAAACCAAAGGACAGTGAAGGAATTGGGATCTACATCAGGACGGGGTCACTTTCCTGGGGTCAATAATCGATTTAAGTTCTCATGTTGGCTGTTTCTCCAATGGTATCTTTTCCTATAATTGCCTTTACTTACAATAGCTCCTCCATCTACAATGCCATTCCTTTAGCTTTACTTGTCTAAAGTGTGTCCTTAAGTATTAGGTCGAATTTTACTTTATTGTATTTATTTCCCGCTTACTAAAGGCCTACTACATGCCAGACCTGGAGCAGCCAGGAGTTAACAAGTTGTGGTCCCCAGGCTTGCAGAGATGGCAGGGGAATAGGGGAGGAGACAGACAAAGGAGCAGAGAATCACACAGTATTAGTGCTCTTCCGAATTGCTGGCACATAAAAGTCAGCTGTGGAGCTGTTAAAAAGCAGATTCTCAAGCCTCCCTGGTGATTCTGGTGGAATAGGTCTGGGTGGGGTACAGGAACTTGCTCTTAGGAAACTCTCACTGAATTTGATGCAGCTGGTTCACAGACCTCACTTGGAGAAACAGGGCCTGTTGGTGTGATAAATGTGGCAATGATAGCAAAGGTACTTGGGCATGGGAGCCCCAAAGTGGGCCATGTCTCCCACCTGAGGCATGGACATTAAGTCAGGGTAACCTCCAGGAGGCCCCTCTGTAGAGCATCTTCATTTGTAATTTGTAGGTGTGAATCACCTTCCCCACTGCAGTGGACACTGTTCCCAGCACAAGGCTTGGCATGCAGTATATGTCAGGGATGTTTTATTCAGTGGGGTTTCAGAGCAGCAGTCTGGACTAGGGAGCAGGCCTGGCAGCCAGGCCTTGGGTGGCAGCAGACCCTGGGGACCATCAACTCCTTGGCCTCTCCGGTATGTTCAGATTGGCCTATCTCCAAGCATGTGTTGGGGATTAGGGCAAGTTACTGGTTTGGGTCCGACTGGTATTCACATCTGAGCTGGGAACCAGGATAGCATCTGCAACCACGTTGAGATTAAGGAGACGGGATTGTTAGAGACATTTCTCCACTAATGATCCTATAACTTCTTAGCAACGAGCTTGATCTGTGCTGGAAGGATGAAAGGGATGAAGGCCAGATGGGGTAAGAGGTTTCTTATGATGGCAATAGGGCTGCTTCCTGCTTCTAGCCCCTGCTTCCCTTCCCTTTTCTAGGCCTAAACAACGCCCCTCTCTGAAGGCCTGTTAGTTAAACACCTGGCATGAGTCCAGTTCTGCCAGGGACCACATGGCTGCTGTTTGTTCCCTTTTATTAAGCACATCCAGGTGAGTTTTATTGCGGACAGTTCCCTGGGCTCCTGTTTCCACATTTATCTCCTCTGAGTCTGAGATTGCCAAAGGCTTTCACAGCTAATGGACCTTACAGTTCCCAAGAGCCATTTAAGGGAGGCACAGAACTCAGTGGTGGTAATTAGTCAAACGAAATGCAGACCTCTGGAGGCCCACAGGAGCTGAGTGGCAGGAAGACATAGGGACAGAAGCCTCAGGTCTGTGGCAGGTGTAGGGAATGAGCACGGGCTGCTCCTCACCCCACCTCTCCTGTTCTTCCCCTGCCTCATCCCTACCTCCCACTCCCAACCTGAGAAGGACTTGGTGCTTGGTGGCAGGGTCCCCAGGCAGGCTGGTGCCCAGGGCATTTGAGGGGCTGCAGTAGCACTGCAGAGCTAATCTTGACAAGCTCCTGCCCTCTTTTTTCTCCAGCAAGTTTTGTGTACTGACCCTGATGGAGGCTGAGGTCTGAGCTCAGATGCCACTTCTTAGGAGGCAGCATAATATCCTGTTCAAAACCTGGGTTTTGACACCAGGACCATTTGAGTTTGAATGCCCAACCAGCTGCTTTTAAAGTTCTTGATCTGGGGCAAGTCAATGGACCTTTCTGGGCCTCAGCTTTCTCGTCTGTAAAATGGGGATAATAATACTGACCTCAGAGGGTTATTGTAAGGAATAGATTGTATAATAACATGTGCACTCTATAGAATGGTGCCTGGCACACTGTAAGCACATGCTCAGCAGAAGCTGTTATCATACCAAAAGCAGGTCTGATCCAGGCAGAGCTTGGAAACATGTTCTTATCTGGCACTAATGTCCCACCAGTTTCAGGTTTGCTCCTTACTGGTTGGGCACAGAAAGCAAGGCCTCCAGGGAAGCAGCCCCATTTCTATCAGGGAGGATGGTGGAGGACAAGATGGGGAAGGAAATACTAAGCTCATCCTGTTGCTAAATATGAGGAAGAAACCAACATTTCTTGAGCATCTCTTCTAGATCAGGCATTGCCTGCTTTATCTCTTCAATCCCACAACACCCTGTTGAAGGGTGATGAAACAGAATCTCAGAGAGGCTAAGTGACTAACGCCAAGTCGCATAGCAAGGAAGAGGGGTCCAGGATTAGAGGTCGGGGATGTGAGATTTCTAAGTGACTATTCTTTTATGACAATTTGCTGTGGTTGATGACCAGGGTCCTGCCTCTGGACACTTGACTTGCTGTCTGCTTTCTAGGAGGCCCATGGAAGGTTACTGATCTCCGCTGGACTCAAAGGAGGGGCCTCCAGGTGCCAGAATTTGAGTCATTCTGAGGGCCTTTTCACTGGATTGTCCCTGGCTCCACATGGGGTCCTGGGCTGTTCTGGGAAGCCAGAGCTGGCTTCCATGTAGGGGGTGCTGAATCTGTCTCATTAATGCCATGGGCAGTGGTGTTCACCCAGAATGCACAGGGGAGCTCCCTCTCTCCATCTGCAGGTGGATGGCGTTCTGTGCTTGGCCGACATCCTGACTGACGACAGCCACTCAGAGGCCACACGGGCTGAGGCTGCGGCTGTGGTGGCCCAGGTCACCTCCCCACACCTGCCCGTCACCCAGCACCTCAGTAGCTTCATGGAGAGCATGGAGGAGATCGTGACAGCCCTCATCAGTGAGTCACCCTGGGCAGTGGGACCACTAGGAGAGAGGGCCTTGGCACAGTTGTCTTCAGGAATAGCCAGGAAGGCCTTCCCATCTGCCACTCATTGCACCCCAAATATCTCCTGCATAGATGATCACATTTGCTGAAATCCCACCATTAATGGATCTGAATTAGGCTTTGATGAGCTCTGTTGTCAAGAGTTTCCTATTAAAATGTGTGTGGCCCTCTGAGAAGCAACCTGAATTATTGTCAGTTTGGGATTCAATGGCCTTTCAGAAGGGAGTCCAGGACAAGCCCTAGAAAGGAGTGGTGCCTCAAATTTTGAGGTTCAGATACTCAGATTGAGAGACTCTGATAGGCATTTTTCCTAAAGTCTCAGTCCTTGTACCCAGTGGCTATGAGAGTAATGACTGGGGAAAATGGTTTCTCAGAGAGCACCAGCCCACCACAACCTGCTGCCTGAAAATCCCACCATTGGTCTCACATCATGGGGCCTTGAAAGCATTGACTCCTCTAGGTTCCCCTATTCAAACGTATGTATCCCTGGCAGGAGAATCATAGATCCGTATCTGAAATATGCTCTTTTCTTAGTTTTCCTTTGCTAAATTATAGAAACTGAAAGGGCCAGTCTGGATAACAATCCCCAGGGAATTTTTTGTGACCCACCTCTTTCTTTTAAAAGTGCTAGTGCTAGTAGTGATCTGTGTTTCTATTTCTCTGTCACTCTCTTTATATCTATATCTAATTGAAATGAAATGAAAGTTAATTTCATCAGAAAATTTAGGATTAGCTCTTGGAGTGACCATGTCAGGGCTGGAAATATCTGAAATAGCACGAACTTAGGGGCAACATAGAACATTGGGCTAGGAGTCAGAACCCTGGGTTTGGACTCAGGCTTTTCACTTATCCATTCAAGTGGCTATGTGCAGCAAGCCTGTGGCGGTGCTGTGTGAGATCCCGCCACTCACTTCTTACCATGTCACATTGTAAAACCCACTTTACAGTTTTCCTAATATAAACAAGACATTGCAACTAGTTTCTCTCAAGGGTCCTTCTAACTCCAGAATTTGGAGATCTGCAAGTACTTCGCACATAGGAGACATCAGTTAAGTTGACTTTATGGCTGATTCTAGTCATGCGGGCAGTGGTACTCACAGGTCAGGCTAGGAGGATCAATTTGCCAATGTCCACATTTATTCAAAATTGAGAAAACATAGAAGCCCATTGTTGAAAGTCTTGGCTCGGGGGAGCTCAAGAGACCCTACAGTTTCAAGCATACTCTCTGGGTGAAGAAATCTAAGCCTAGAGGGGTTAAGTTACTTTCTCAAGGCCACACAACAGCACTAGGACTCACTTATGCCAGGAGTCTCATATTCAACATCCACCAGAGCCTGGTAAGAAATGTAAATGAGTTGAAGAGAGCCAGGTGGAAGAATAAAGGTGTTTGAGTCCTGTGTCAAATTGAAAAGTCCATGCACTGTCTAAAGGGGTGGTCACTGGTAAATTTCAGTTGATTGTTACCATGTAGGAAAGGCATAGACTTTTAAAGATAAGACAAAAATTGTAAACTTCATAGAAAATTTCTCAATTTATAAACATTATCAAATAAATGAAAGTACATATATTCAAAGTGACCTTTCACTATTGTCATATATTCATTCCTGCTTCACTGCCCAGGCTGGGTTTCTCCCTGGAGCCAAGGAATCTTCCTATTTATTTCATCCTGATGAAGATGCATTGTATAGTCCACTCTGAGATTCAGCAGATATCTTCTGGGCAGGAAGCCAGAGCTCTGTTCTTTGGTGGGAAATAGCCCTCCAACTTCTTGCCATTCCCTGGAAACATTTATAAATGAGTCACTGGAATCCTCAATTTAATCTTCCTAACACATCCCAGGTGACTCAGACTGTAGTTCAAATAAATGTGCAGCAAAATTAAAAAGCACTTAGTTGGTTGTGTTAATAATTGCTGTGTCAGCAGCAATAGCAACTGAATGAGAATGAGGGGGAGTGTTAGGACCTAGAAGGAATCTTACAGCAAAGTGGGCCGATGAGCTCTGTAGACTCACCCAAAACCTTGGATGTAGGGAGGTGGCCTGGAAGGGGCTGGGGACTCCAGTGATTTCCCCAAAATCAGAGGATAGGGCAATCATTGGAGTAAAGGGAATCAGAGTTCTTAATACCTTGGCTAATCTGTTGTTCCAGTCCTGGGTGGTTGGATCAAGAGTTTGAATTATCTAATGGTCAAACCTGGGCTGTGGGGAGCAACATTGCCAAGAGGGAGGCATTACCTTCCTGATAGAACCGAGATGCACGTCTGTGGAAGCATTGCTGGGAATGAGTCAAAGAGGCTGAGAGACCAGATGCAACTTGGAGTGTAGAAAGAATGGGGACTTCGGAGTCAGGCAGACCTGGATTTGATTCTAACCTCAAAGAGTTACTTACTGGCCATAAGACCAGGGGCAAATCACTTAACATTTCAATCCTCAATTTATTTATTTATAAAATAGTGATAAAAATGGGATTGTTGTAAGGATTAAATGATGTAATGAAGTAAAAAATATGTACAGCAGTGAGTAACACTCAATAAATGGTAGCTGCTGCTACTACTAGCTTCTCTAAGATTCAGCTAGTTGTAAATGTGGACAATCATTTTCTAATTTGAGGGTATTCAGAATTTAATGGCACAGTGCAAGGCCCACTGCAGGTGTTAGACTAATGTTATTGGTAGAAAAAGGGTTTTACTACTAAAACTAAAAGATAGGGATCAGAATGTGCATTCACAGGTAGGTGCCAAGAGGTGGTAGTTGCATCAGAACCTGGAAGTATAGACTGTCTGGAGGCAAGAACTAGGGACCAGGATAGAAGATAGCTCAATTTTGTCTCCCGAACTTTCTTTCTCTCCTGGGACTCTTTTCCTGAAGTATGGCCTTGGCTCCTGTGGTTTTGTAGAGGTGTTATCAGTAGGAGAGGGACTGGACTGGAGAAGTACCTTGATTGATAGTCAAGTTGGAGCTGAGGGCCAGACATCAGGTCCACTGAAATGGGGGAAGCACCATGGATAGAGCCCATCTATGCCTCCTCCTTTGGTGGGCGTCCATTCCAGGTTCTGTGGAGCCCATGGAGGATGTGTCAGGTGGTGGAAGGATGAGGTCACTCTGCTCCTTAAAGGCCCTTAGTACAATTACAGATGGTAAATGGGGGAATTTGGTAGGGCTAAGCTAGGACCACCAGGATTAGAGATAAAGAGCCTGACATTCAGAAACTTGGTATAGGACTTTCTTGCTGCCAGATGACCCTTATCCTGGGACTGAAAGAAAGCACCGAAGCTCTGTTGATGGCAGCTGGAGGGGTATAGTCTCTCTCTTTCACCTTTAGTCTCTTCCTTAAGGCAAGCTTAGCAGCAGGCTAGTGTGCACTACCGGAGACACAAATGGACTGGGAGCTCCTTCCCGACTCACAGGCTTTATATCTCTTTTTCCTTTGGTCTAGAATATTCTGTTTCCCCAAGTATTTTTATGACTGGCCCATTTCTTCCCTTAAGGTCTCAGCTGTAAAGTCACATTCTTAGGGACACCTTTTGTTGCACACCTCAGCAGACCGCTAGTTATTCTTTCTTAGCACTTGTTTATTTTCTCCCTCGTGTTTATCAGACTTTGTAATTATGTATAGTAATTTTTTTACAGTTTATTTTCTCTTGCCCACTAGTAGAGTGTGAGCTCAACAAGGGCAAGGACCTGACCTGTTTTGTTCACTATGCCATCCCAAGACCCCAGTGGTGCCTGACACATAGTTTTCATTCAATAAATACTTATTGGATGAAGGATTGAGTAGAGTTACATACCAGGTTTCAAATCCCATTTGCCACCTGTGTAGACAGATACTGTTCCCTCTTAGTAGCCACTTTCCTCATCTGTAAAATGGCTATTATAACACCTGCTCAAAAGATCTCCCAGAGCTACTGTGGGAACCAAATGAGACAACTGATATGAAAACACTTGGCATGGAAGTTATTTTCTTTCTCATTGCCATCCAGAACTGTGCCAAGAGGCCTCATCAGGGGAAGTCTTCCTGCTGGCCTCTGCGGCCCTTGCCAACATCACGTTCTTTGATACAATGGCCTGCGAGATGCTCCTGCAGCTGAACGCCATCCGTGTCCTCCTGGAAGCCTGCAGTGACAAGCAGAGAGTGGACACGCCTTACACTCGAGACCAGGTAAGATGCCCAGAAGGCACTGAGCCCAGGGCCCATGGCCATGGATACAGAGGTTAGGAGGCCAGCGCTTAGTTTCTGAGGCAGGGGAGAGAGCATGGGGGTACTGTTAGTTTTGCATGCTATAGGAAGGTAAATATTCTCCACATTTCTCATTGACTTTGAAGCCTCTTATGAGACCTCCTACCCCCTTTACCCATCCCATTATGAGTTTTACATGCTGCAGGAAGGTAAAGGAATATGTTTTCCATGTCTCTTATTGTCCTTGGAGCCTCTCTATGAGATCTCCTACCTGCTTTGTCCATCCCAGCCACTATAGGGCCTTCCTCAATCTCTGTTCAGATTGCCTGTTCTTGGAGACAGAAAGACCCACGGAAGGTGCCTAGACATCCTCTGAAGGTCTGTGTCTGGTCATGTTGGTGACCATCTGACACTGAACCCTATAGTGAACTGCTTCCCTCTTTACCTCCATGAGAAACAGGGGCTTGGAGCAGAACCTTCATTCGGGGCCTCAGCCTCCACATCAGTCATAATTTTCTTTGTATATTTGAGCTCCATGAAAGGTTTTCTTTGGTAGAAAAGGGGTTTTACTACTAAAAGTGTTCGAAGACATAGAATGCGGGTATTTTAAAGGCTCTTTGAACTCTGATGTTCTAGAATTTTATCCCATTTCACCTCTGGCCACACTTGGCCTCCCACATCACCACCAAGCAGTAGGGGTAGTAGATTAGGTGGTCTCTGTAAATTCCTCCCAGTACCTGAGCTCTAAGTTACATGATCCTCTCATCCTCAACTCAGCTTATCCCTGTCTGCATTTTAGCCCCCACAACATCACCTCTTCCAGCCTTATCTCTTAACTGAAGCTGCTTTGGTTTCTGTTCCATGCCAGCAGCTCCAGGAAGGCCTTCCCTGATGGTTTTGGCTCTCTGGAATTGCCTCCTTTTCTTAGAATTCATGCCTCACAATGCAGTGTTGACTTATCTAATAACATTTATTCCTCTTAATTATTTCATGTGATTTTCTTCCTCTGAGGGCATGATCCATGTTCTGTATTTCCCTAGGATTTTTAAAGGCCTCTAGTGTAGAGCTGGTGCCTTTGGTGAAGTTCCCCGAACTTTGTCAGTTATTTCTTATCCTTAGAATCGCCTGTGAAAGGGCAGCTGACCATAGAAGCTCCTGTTCAGAGAGAATTTTCTAGTATCTAAGCATTTGTATATGAGGGTTCTAAAAATACTGTGACACTGGTGATATTTGCCCCATTTTATAGATAAGAATATTTTGGCTTAAGAGGATGTCCCCAAAATTAAATGGTTGGCAGGCAGCTAGCTAGCATTTAAATGAGGATTAAATTTAAATCCTGACTTAGACCTTGATCTTTGACTCTCATCTGCTGTTATCTTTGAAGAAAGGAGGTGGTGCTGCTGTTGAACCACAGACTGAATGTTGGTCCTGCCTGGGCCATTTATCAACTGAGCGACATTCAGCAAGTCAAAGGCTCCTGGTTGTTGGATTTTCACATCTATTAATTGGGACATTAATGTTTACATTGCAGGGTTATTGTGAGGGTGAGTGTAATAAGATATGCAAGGACCTGATATAAGGCTTAGCCCCTACTGAGTTCTTAATAAATGGTGAATATAATTACTTTTTAAACCTGATGCTCCAAAGAAGAGCATGAGTAGTGAATTATCCAAAATCCTCAGCTTGGCCCTCCAAACTATATATGATATGTATGATTCCAGACTTCCTTTCCAGTCTAATCTTATTACTTCTAAGAGTTGGAGAAGTCCCCATAGAGACAAGGTGTGACAGTAACAGATAGAGTGGTGGTACCCTGGTTGACTATTGGCCTGATTGACTCCTGAGGGAGACATACCCCATGTCTACCCTTGGTAGTGGGGAGGGAGACAGGAGGGCCCACCCTTTGTGATCTGCCTTACTCATGCTCTTGTTCTCTTCAGATAGATACCTCCAGTTGCTGGGTCTCTCATCTATCTGACATAATTTTAGGTGCCTTCACCTTCAAGTGCCTCTCCTGTGGCAGACTCTAGTCATTTCATACAAGATCCAGTAGTGAGGCAATAAGACAAGGAATTCTGGATTCAGACAACCTGAGTTTGAAGCTTTTTTGCTATTAATAATCATGTCACCTTGGGCAATTCACTCTGAGTCTCACTTTCTTAATTTGTAAAATGGAAACAAATAATACATATTTTACAAAGTTGAAATAAGAATTAAATAAATTAATAAATATAAACTCTTGGTACAGACGCTGGCACATAGAAGCTATTAAATCAATGGAAGCCACTGTCAATGTTATTACAATTGGCCTTTGAATGTGTGGCACACAGCATTGAATGGGAACCTCCAGAGAGGAGTTCCCTCATCTGTAAAATGGGCATGACTTCTTCCATCTTGGACGTCCTGTGTCTCTATGTGTAGAAGTCCCCTTCTTATCACAAGGAATGACTAGCCCCCTCTTGAAGCCTCACTGAGTCCTATGAAAAGGAGATCAGGGTGGGGAGAGAATGTGGTCATGCTGCCAGCAGATAGTTCTCTCTGTACCTGGAGTCAGCACCTTTTCATGTTACTCCACTGTCTGAGCCAGGCACGTCCTCCACTGTCCTCAGGATGGCTTCACCTTCTGCCCTGGCTCAGAACAACCACTTAGCTAGTGAAAGTGCACCCATTAAAGAAACAAATGGCTCTTTCCTGTGGCAGCGGGAGGATTAAGGTGATCAGAGGGCTCTCTGTAATGAAGACAAAGAAGATGAATTAGGTTTTGAAGTGCTCACCACCCCCTGAAATACTTAGGAGATTAAATGCCCCATGAGGCTTCCGGTAATGAATCTGCCAATGACGCCAATGCTGTGTGGAACCTCTTGGTCTTGGATCTATACGGACCACCTCTGTTTGGACAATGAGAACCCCTCCATCATCCTGGCAAGCCAGGTCCACTTAATTTGTTCAACAGAAGCCTCGTTGCATATGCCTATCCTGTAGCCACCCTTGGGGTGTGGCCGTTGGTGAGGGCAGCCTTGGACATAGGCTCTTCTACCCCCTTTGGCTAATCTACAGGAAGGTGGCATGGACTGCAGCTGATATTGTCAGCCATTGAAAAGCCTGACAAGCAACCTGGATAGTCCTATGCTTTCATGCCCAGGAGGTATTTTCCAGGAGCCATACTGTCCATGGAATCCAGCAACAGATCTGACAGGGGGAGATAGGAAAGGGGCTACCTCCAAATGTGTTGGTGAACTTCTGCCCTGTCTGTCAAGCAGCGATAATCTAGGATGGAAGAGAACTGATTATCTTGTCTAATATATAATAGAGATTTTTACTGAGCCTGACTTTTTGTGGCCTTCAGGAATTAACTGCTTTCATAAGGGCAGGAGTGCTAGTATATACTTCCCACAATAATACCTCATCTGTTTGGCATTTTAGAATGACTAGATTTTGTAACATTTCTGGGACCTCACTGTGAATACCATTTATCAGGAAATGCCAGTCACTAGGGGTTTCGTTTTTGACTCACATCTCAAAATCTCTCTATAGTTTATAAAGCTCTGTTGTGTACATATGTGACATATTAGAAACAGCACAGGTTTTTAGTTCAGACAGATTTGAGTTCACATTCTGGTTCTGCCATTTCCCAGCTATGTGATAGTAGACAAATCACTTTACCTCTCTGAGCCACAATTTCCTCATCTGCGTAATGGGAATAATAACATTTGCTCCCTCCCTCATGTCGTTATGATGATTAGATGGGATAATGCTCATAAAGTACTTAGAACCAAAGCGAATACTCAATAATGAATGGGACGGGGTTCTCTAACAGAACCAGAGGCTGGGATAGGTCTGAGACAGGGAATGTAAGCTTTGGGACTGGAAGGTAGGGTCAGGAAATATAGTTAACGTGGTGGCAATTGTATTGGTCTGTTCTCACATTGCTATAAAGAAATGCCTGATGTAATCCCATTACTTTGGGAGGTTGAGGCAGGCAGATTACCTGTGTTCATGAGTTCAAGACCAGCCTGGGCAACATGGCAAAATCCTATCTCTACAAAAAAAAAAAAAAAAAAAAAAAATTAGCCAGGCATGGTGGTGCACACCTGTAGTCCCAGCTACTTGGGAAGCTGAGGTGGGAGGAGGCTTGAGCCCAGGAGATGGAGGTTACAGTGAGCCAAGGTGGCACCACTGCACTCTAGCCTGGACAATAGAGCCAGACCTTGTCTCAAAAATAAAAATAAAAATAAAAATAAATTACCTAAGACGGGGTAATTTGTTAAAAAAAAAAAAAAGGTTTAATTGGCTCATGGTTCTGCAGGCTGTACAGAAAGCATGAAGCTGGAATCTGTTTGGCTTCTGGAGAGGCCTCAGAAAACTTACAATAATGGTGGAAAGCAAAGGTGAAGCAGATACATCGCATGGCAGGAGCAAGAGCAAGAGAGAGTGAAGGGGGAGGTTCTTCACACTTTTCAACAAGAACTCGCTCACTGTCACAAGAACAGCACCATGAAGATGGTGCTAAATCATTCATGAAGGGTCCACCCCCATGATCCAATCACCTCCCACCAGGCTCCACCTCCAACATAGGGGATTACAATTCAACGTGAGATTTTGGTGGAGACACAGATCCAAACCATATCAGGGATACTGTGTAGTATTGGAGGAATCCAGGATCCCAACACCCTGTCCTGACCTGCTCCAGAAGCCCCTCCCCACAAAGCCAAGGGCAAACCAAGCATAGAGAATATGGTCTGACCTTTATACGCTCTCTAATACTGTGGGCTTACAGCCCAACATTTGTGTAATCCCCAGGGTGAGACAGCTGGGCTTCACCCAGGAGAGCCCTTCAGCCTATTCGCCAGCAATACAGGACTGACATCCAAAACAGTTCCATGGCTTTTATCATGCGGTCTCCTCAGCCTTAATCTTAGCCCTCCAGGCTTGCCTCTTTAGTAGTAAGGGAAAGCTGGTCCTGTCAACAAGAAGACCCATGTACCAGAGAGAAGAAGCCATGTGCTTGTCTCTGGGTCTAGGCAGGAGCCCTTCTCCTAGTCTCCACATCTGTCCAGCCCTCTCAGGTCTTGCACCCTGGGCCCTGAGCCATGTCTGCCAGCAGGAGGGAGAGGCTCAAAAGAGAGCAGAAGAGGAGAGGGCTGTACCTTCTCCTGGGCTATCTTGCCTCTCTGGCCTTGGAAAAGAAAGTATGTTCAAAGAGACCACACTTTTCTTCCCTTAGATCCCTTAATTCTACAAATCAATGTCCTTGTCTGGATTCTTTCTGCTCTTTGGTAGAGCAAGTGGCATGGAGGGAAGACTGCTGAGACATTGCTAGGATGTGAAGCAGGCCTGGTTCACACCTTTGCATCGGTCTGCAGGCAAGTGTTTCTCCTCTGTGTGTGCTGACATCAAAAGGCCTCACTAACCTCCTTCCTACCACACAGGGGCATTTCTTCTTGAATCAGTGACATGGGAGGTCGCCTGCTATCCTGGATCAATTTCCTGTCTGCCTCAATTTTCATGTCTTTGGAGGCCAAAGAAAAAAAAAATTGAAAATGCCAGAGAAGGTAGTGAATACACACTTTGCTGTTCCTCTGATGGGAAGGGTTGACCTGCTCTGGTACAGGCTCCCCTTTGGGAGGGATCTCACATTAGCAGCGTGTCTTGGCCACACGGATGCTCAGCCCCCTGAGTGCTGCATGTTACTTGGCTAGTGTTTCTTGACACAGTCTGTCAAGGCTTGGGTCCTTTCAGGTTCTCCTGCCCAGAGCAAACCATATTTATTTTATTTAACAAAGGGTGCTTGATATTAACTCATTGAATGCCCATACAGGTCTTAAAAGATACCTTTTATTTATTTACTTATTTAGAGACGGAGTCTTGTTATATTGCTCAGGCTGATCTCAAACTCCTGGCTTTAAGTGATCCTCCTGCCTCAG
This sequence comes from Theropithecus gelada, assembly GCF_003255815.1. Lineage (NCBI taxonomy): Eukaryota > Metazoa > Chordata > Mammalia > Primates > Cercopithecidae > Theropithecus > Theropithecus gelada. The sequence goes on along the minus strand of NC_037682.1, from coordinate 50,259,063 downwards.
CCTCTGGAGTAGCTGGGATTAAAGGCATGAGCTATGGTGCCTGGCTGAATTATTTTTATTTCTTATGGTAGGGCCCCCAAGGATGTCCACATGATAATCCTTAAAACCTGTGAATAAGTTACTTTATATAGTGACAGGAATATTCTAGATGCGATTGAGTTCAGATCTTGACATAGGAATATTGTCCTTGATTATCCAGGTAAATTCAGTGTCATCACAGAAGTTCTTGTAAGAGGGAGGGAAGAGAGTCAGAGTCAGAGAATCAAACGTGATTAAGGAAGCAAAGGTCAGAAGGATATACTCCCCTGAGCCAAAGAATGACAGCAGCCTCCAGAAGCTGGAAAATAGAAACTAGGAAATTGATTTTCCCCTAGAGTCCCCAGAATAAATGAAGATCTCTCAACACCTTGGTTTTCGCTATGTAAGACTCATTTAGAACTTCTGACCTCTAGAACTGTAAGATAAAATCATGTCATTTTAAGCCACTAAGTTTGCAATAATTTGTTATAGCAGCAATAGAAAATGAATACACCAAGGCACAGAAGGTTAGGTAACATGGCCAAGATCATAGCAAAATGTGATAGAGCCAGGATTCAGATGTAGGTTGAGCTACATGCTTAGCTATTACATTATACTGACCTCTTACCTAGGACCTCTCTCAAGGGTGATGTCCTCTGGATTCACCAAACAACTGCAGAGGGAATGGTGCCCTTTCACTTAGGTGGAATAGAACTTAATTGAACATCATCAGGCGAGACTGAATTAGCCTGGGCTGGGGAAACTGTCTGCCTGGCTCCTGCACTCTGCCCCCTGACAGCATTGCTAACTTGTATCCAACCAGGTAAAACAGTTGTCCCTAAAATCCCACCCATGGACTTGACTGTGAAGATAAACATTGACCTCTTTCCCCTCTATGTTACGGCGCACAAAAGGATGTTTTACAAGGGGGACTCAAAGCAGGGCATAATTGGCATTTATTCAAATTGTACTTAATTGAATACTTCATCTGCACCTCCAGAAAACCACATGGGGTACAGGCTCTGTAAAAAGGAAGTAATTTTCATTAACAGGATCTAAATTAGTCTGACACAAAGACCTACGTGGTGCCTGTGACATGGCTAATAATTACTGTGTAATGAACCCGTTGCCACAGACAAAGGTTTCCTTTTCTTTTCCTAGTTTGTCCTTCCTTCCTTCCTTTTCCTCCCTTCCTCCTTCCTTCCCTCCTTCCTTCATGGATCTGCATGTCAAGTAAGTGTTTTTATTCAGAGAGGCCAGCCTGGTGATGGTGGGACGTCACAGCCCCTGTGTGGTGGAAACAGAGTCCATACTTCCTGCTAACAGCCCAGAGATAGCCAAATAAACTCTAAACTGACTTGGACTGGGCCGTGTACCTCCTCCCTCATAAGAATGTGCACACGATGCCTCTTGGGGAACTTTCCAACCCAGCTTTTTCCTCTAACTCCTTCCACTGAGCCCACAAACACAATCTTAAAAAGTACAAAGATAAGTAAATAAATAAGTAAAAGAGCCTCTAGGTCCTAAACCTCCTTTAGTCCTATTATCTTCTTAACTGCAAATAGGAGCTTGTCACCCCCGTCATAAAACACCTGGTGGTACAGAGTTGCTTTCAGGATAAAGGTTCTGGAGTGTTCTCCTGTCCTTCCTCTGGCAGCCGACTGTAGTCATGCTCATCCAACCAGGCCTCTGATGGGGTCTGAGCTGGAAGGGGTTGTCACACGCACACACATGCTGCAGCAACCTAAGAATGCGGAATCCCCTTCCAACATGTGTTTAGAAGGAAAGGAGAGAGAGAGATATTCTACTAATATGGTAAAGTTTTTCCTTTCTGTTTAAAAGAGACATTTTTAAATATATTTGTTATCCAGAGTAAAATAGCAATATTTGTTATCCAGAGTGATTAAAATGTAGATAATACTCTTTCTTGGTAGACATCACATTACTATCCAGTTTCAGCATTTTAGCTGCCTGAATTGTACTCAGTAGACTGTCAACTGCCGTCTCAGAGGAGGGGGTAGGGGCACAACCTTTGCTTATACCATCCTGCAAGCTTTGAAGAAATCTTTCAAGAGACAGAGGCTTGTATCAGTGAGAATTGTTTTTTAATTTAATTTAATTATTTATTTTAATTACCACTTGAGAGCGCTGTCCATTTCTGTGAAAGTGGGTGAATTTTCTTCTTGCTATTTATGTCAGGAGCAGTGTTGTGGGTGGTATCTGAGTTAATGGGTGCCATGTTTCCAATCTATTCTAGTAGCATTTTGGCACCCTTTTGCAGTTTGGGGTCTCCGGAATGAGTCCTCTGTCAGCCCATTCCTTAATCCAGTTTGTGCTTGTGAGTTCTTTTCTCCCTTGACTGTACCAGGGGTTTCAGCTGAGGCTGGTTACAACCCATAAAGCTGTAACTGAGACTCACTGTCCACCTGGTGTCAATACCGCTTTCCTACAGGCAGAGACTTTCAGCGATGACTGATAAGTGAGGCTTACCACAGACTTGTAACGTGCAGCTGAGTATGCACTTTCTCATCAGATTCCATGTAATACCCAATGCTTGATAATGCTGCCCCTTCCTACTGATGCCCTCTAACGTGACCTTAGCCTTCAGTCATCGCAGGTTGAAAGTAGGTGAGGGTTAGTGTTCAGGAAAGAAGCTGGGATGGAAGAACTCAATCTACAGTAAGAGCTAGCTATCGAGGACAAGTCAGCACAGAGGAGTTTGAGGGGCCAGGGACCTGCTTGTTCTGTCTGCATTTCAGGACTGGGGACCAGAGCAGAAAGACAGCTGGGCCCCAACTTCACCCAGGGTTATGCTGGTCTTTCCAGGGTGTCCTGGGGCCCTTGGGAGCCATGCTATAGCCGTAGGCTGATAAATGGGTATTAGTCACCGGGGAAATACATCTGGGTGGCAGGAGCCCATGAGGATGGAAGCAAATGCCTTGGAAGGATAGGCCCGGTGGACAGGAAGGAGTCACGGGAGAAAAGGAAGCTTTGTAGCCCCTGTCTGACCTGTCTATAGGGAGTACCATTAAGGTCAGGTGTGCTCATTTTCTCAGTTTCTAAATTCTCTTTTCCAGATTGTGACCATCTTGGCAAACATGTCTGTCCTAGAGCAGTGTGCCTCTGACATCATTCAGGAGAATGGTATGTCTTTGCAGCATTGTACATGTTATGTGAATTATCTGGATGTAGGGGACTGGTCTTTGTGCTTGTGTGAATGCCTGTGCGGGTATGTAAATAGGTACATGTAGCCGGGCGCAGGGATCACGCTTGTAATCCCAGCACTTTAGGAAGCAGAGGTGGGTGGATCAACTGAGGTAAGGAGTTCGAGACCAGCCTGACCGACATGGTGAAACTCCGTCTCTACTAAAAATACAGAAATTAGCTGGGTGTGGTGGTGGGCGCCTGTAATCTTAACTACTCAGGAGGCTGAGGCAGGAGAACCGCTTGAACCTGGGAGGCGGAGGTTGCAGTGGACTGAGATCACGACATTGCACTCCAGCCTGGGTGACAGAGCGAGACTCTGTCTCAAAAAAGAAAAAAAAAATAGGTACATGTGTCTCCACGCTTGCATGAGCATATATGTGTGTGCTTGTATGTGGGCAACTGGGCCTATATATGTGAATATTTGTTTGCTTTTGTGAGGCCTAAATTCTAGTGGAAGACAGATAATGTATAAGAAGATAGCAAATGTCCAGTGATGATAGTGTGACAGTGCCCTGGGGAAAATGAAGCAGGGAAGAAGAGTAAGGTAGTATCAGGGTGGGGTGGTGATGGTTGGTATTTTAATAAGATGGTGAGGAGAAGGCAAATATTTCATATGATCACCAAATAAAAAAATCTATTCCTACCAAGGGATACATTCCAACTTTAAATTGTTCCTATCTTATTGGATTTGGCTGCAGTAGAAAGCTGAGGAAGGGGTGAGTGGTAGAGCAGGTGAGGGCAACCTGAATGTCTTTAGCCCTCACTGAGAGCATCTCTTCTCCCACTTGCTCCCTTGTTCCATCTGGTGCTGAACATGTCACCAAGGTCCAGGTGGGGTGGGCCAGGTTTCATTGGCCTGGGAGCTGATCGAAGCCGTTTCTGCCAACGGACAAGGCGGCTGCCTTGCAGCTGGGAGCAGAGATGGTGAGGGCTTCCTGTGACTGGGAAATAAGGGAGCAATTAGCAACCAGTTGGAAACCAGAGACGCTAATGAGGCGGAGTGAGCTGGGAGCCTGGGCCGGCTGCCTCTGCTCTTGCTAAACCCCCTTCTCCCAGGCTTCCCTGCTGTCTTAACAAACATACACTTTCCCATCCCCCATTGCTCTGTTACTAATTGAAGGACATCATTTTGTGTTAATTTTATGTGATTGAGCTAATAATGAGAAACTTTGCTGAGCCAGCTGAGGCCATGAAGCTGAGCTATTGCATCTGTGCCCTGTTCTTTCGGCACTTATAGAGCCTTATGTTGAAGTGTTCAGTGGGAGTGGGTCTCCAAAGGCCTGTGAATTTGAGATTGGAATATCTGGCATCTGTAGAGGGTTTTATGGTTCACAAAGTGCTATTGACTGACTCGCTCAGTAAACAGTTATTGAGACCTAATATGTGCCTGGCATTGTGCTAGACAACGAGAACAGAGATAACTAAATCCCTGCCTTTGTCCTAGAGGGTCTCACAGTCTAGACAGAGAGCACAACTTAACAAAAGTGACATATGATAGAAATATAACATCTACAATAGAATAATGCAACAGAGGGAGGTTGTCATGGTGATTGAGGTTGAAAACTGGAACCATACTCTGTGGGTTTGAATCCTGGCACTGTGTTTACTAACCATATGACCTCTCAGTTTTTTCATCAACAAAATACAAATAATCCCTACCTCATAAAGATGTTGTGAGGATTAACATGAAGCATGTTAGAAGATGGTCTGGCACAGAATGAGCACTGTGCTAAGACCCTCTGCTCTTTCAGGAAACAGTGGCAGTCTCACGGGGTTTACCTGAAGAGAGTTTAATGAAGGAGCTATTTTCCAAAGCAGGGCAGGATTTGAGGAATCAACAAAGGTGTCAGTGCAACTGGGGTATACTGGAAGACAGGCCTCTTAGGTCTGGACAGGGCAAATCTTGTTGTACAGGCTGGGCTTTGAGAGTCCATGGTCTAAATCACAGGTTGCAAACTTAGATGTCTACACAATTCAGACAGGTAATGTAAATGGATGAGGTGAATTCACCAGAGACAGGATCAATCTCTTTTAAAGAAGGAACTCATAATAAGCTTTAAAAATTTGTTGTCCAGAAATGAGGGCCTAGGGTTAAAATTCAGGAGGCAGTTTCAGAAGTCAGAAATCTAGATTTTTACAGAAATCCTCCAATTAGCACACTATCAAAAATCTAAAAAATTGTAGACGCTGTGTGGAGCAACAAAACAAAGCAAAACTATATTCTTGGGTAATGTCTGGCTTAAGTTCTAAGCTGCAGAAGCCACTGGGTGCAGAAGAGGGGAGTGTGGGATGGGCAGTTGGGCAACAGCTCACACTGAAGATAAACTTTTACTACAACCTGCAGGATGGAGTTTTTTAGATGGAGCATCAAGAGGGAAAACGGCATCCCTTGTAGAAAGAAAGACTGGGTAAAGACAAGGAGGTATGAGTGGATATGGGTGTGGTTTCTAGAACAATCAGAAGACGAATCTGATTTCGGGGGGGGTAGGAGGCTTCTCAGCAGAGATTATTCAGGTCGAAATCTCTCAGTCTAACTACTGCACCCTTTTCCAGCTTGAGTTCACTCTAAAACATTTGATCTAGTCATTATCCAGCTTAGGTTTGGATCACCTCTTACCTGGGGGATTCATCACTACTGGACCTGTCTGAATTGCAGCCAGTATCAGAAGTGAAGAGGTGATGCAGAGAAACCAGTTATCTGAGTTTCTTTCGTTTTTGTTTTCTTAATCCTAAATGTGATGCTACATCTGAATTGTAGTAGCAGCTCCCTCAACTACTAACTATGTGACACTGGGCAAGACACTTCACTTGTCTCTGGGCTTCAAAATGGAATTATAATGGTACCAAATACATGAGGCTACTAGAAGGTTTTAGGGCATTATGCATTTACTATGCATTTAGCACAGTGTTGAGTAAAAGCTCAATAATAGCGCTAAAAAAATAAAGATGTCTTCAGATGTTCCTCCCAAGTATAGTGACTTGGTACATGAAGACACCCTCAGGAGTAGAAGGCATGGAGAAATAGCCTTGTCCAGCTTCTGCCCTGTGGGTGAGACCCCTGAAGTCATCCTGACAGCCTTTGCTTGCACCCTGCAGCCACCTGTCCAGCTGGCCCCATGGGGAAGGCTCCATGCTGGGGGTAGGTACCAACTGTTCCTTGCTTCCTGCCTAGGGGTCCAGCTCATCATGGGCATGCTGTCCGAAAAGCCAAGGTCTGGGACCCCTGCTGAGGTGGCAGCCTGTGAGCGAGTCCAGCAGAAAGCTGCAGTGACCCTGGCTCGTCTCAGCCGAGACCCAGATGTGGCACGGGAGGCTGTGCGGCTCAGCTGTGAGTGGTGCTTGCTGGCTGTGACTGGAGTGGAGTGGGGGGATTGGGGGCAGGAGCAGCTCTGATTTCATGGTGGCAACAGTGGACACAGGGCAAGGACTGGCTGGCATAAGCCCTATCTCTGGGGGCTAGAAAATGCTGGGATGGAGGCTCAGGGGTGCAGCCCCTAGTCTAGTTTGTAACCTGGGGCTGAAGCAAGAGGGAGAAAGGACCTAGAGTGGTAAAAGTTGGCCAGAATAGTGACTCACCTGCAGACTGTTAATAAGAACCCCATTATTTCATTCACTCATTCATTTATTCACTTGCTTAGTTATTCATATACTCGTTTGTTTACTTATCTACACGTTCATTTACTCATTAATTTATCCTTTAGTTCATTTATTCATTAACCCATTCATGACTTCATTATTCACTATTAACTCCTCCATTAATTCACTCATTAACATGCTCATTCATTCAGTTAGTCACTTATTTACCCAACAAATATTTTCAGAGCACCCACCCTACGCTAAGCTCTGTTCTGAGTGCTGGGCATGTGACACTGGATGTGACATTGTCCTGACCACAGGGGCTCACAGCCTCATGGAGGTGACAAATTAAAAAAGGGATATTCTCACTTCAGTATCATGGGAGTGACACTCAAAGCATGTCCATGGTGCATTTGGCATGCACAAGAAGTAGCCCATGTTTATCTGGGTGAGTCAAAGAATGTTTTAACAAGGGGGCAAGTCCTCTGCTGTGGTTTGAAAAAGTAAGTAAAAGTTACTCCCATGTGAAGACTGAGAAAGGGCTTTTCAGGAAGAAGCGTGAGAAAAGGTATGGCAGTGTCACCAATCCTCCAGGTACCCAGAGGGACAGCCTGGGGCAGCAGAGGGTTCCTGCTCCTTCAAGACCTTACAGAGGATGGACACGCAGACTGCATTTGCATACCTTCTACTGCTATCGTATAATGAGGGTTTTTTTTTTTTTTCTTAAAGTTTGAAAGAAGTCAGTCTGCATTGCAAAGCTAAGTCATTCACTTAACTCTGCTCAGTAAAGCCCTAGGAAATATTAGTAGAGTCTATAGTTTTATGTTATTTTAGCCACAGTATATTTTCTGGCTAAAATTGGCACTTGAGAAAAAAAGACACAGCTAGGAATTTTGTCTGGTAAAGATTCAAATGTTAACCCACATCTGTGGATTTGACTTGGATGCTTCAGCTTGGCCTGACCCTAACCAGGCTCTGCTCACCACTGAGGGAGTAGAAAGTTTCCACCACAGACTCCCCGAGTTGGGTTCAGCCCCCTTCTCTGGCAGATTGGGTGTGCAAGGGAGGCCCAGAACCTCTGGGTCAGGCCCGACTGGGCCCCGTCCTGGGCTTGAGGCTCTCCCTGTGTCTCCTACAGGCATGTCCCGTCTCATCGAGCTCTGCAGATCCCCATCAGAAAGGAACAGCAGTGATGCCGTGCTCGTGGCCTGCCTGGTGAGTTCTCAGTCTTCCCCCAGCTTTTCCCCTGGCCTTCAGGATGCAGACAAGGGGGCCAGGAGAACTGGCTGTGCTGTGGCTGGCTTCAGTAAGCCATAAAACCTCTCTGGGCTTTAGCTTTTCTCTTTAGGATTGTGATCATTATAATATTTGTTTCACTTAATTCATAAAATCGTGATGAAAATTTTATGAGGTAATATGTGTGAAAGATGATGGCTGAGAAACTCCCTCTTCCCTCTGTTCTACCACTACAGTTTTAGGAACAGGAACCTTTGAGGTTCCCGTGGAACGCCAGTTGGTGTTGTCTATGTCATGGTGCCTGCAGAACATGGGAGCTAGGATAAGGATATCCCCTTCCTATTCCAAAGGGTATAAAGGGAGAAAAGCGTCCACTTATCCCTACAGGGAGCCCATCTGGTGGCACCCTTCCAGCATTGTAGCTCCCTCCACCTTTGTGGAACAGAACGAGAAGGAACACAACAAGATAGAGTGGACTATTCAGCAGCAACCTGGATCCTCACCTTGAACACAAGCAAGTGTATCCTAGGAAGTCCCCACCCAACTTCTTTTTGCTAGGGGTCCATCATGAAATAATCAATAGTACCAGACAGAGAATGCACACTTCGTCTATATATTCTTCCCTACTAGGGCTGTAAGGACTCCCAAAGTAGAGTATCTTCCATTTGAAAACATTTAGGAGCAGGGAAGCCACTCTATAAACAGAACCCTTAAGTTCCAGAAGAAAGTGCTGGCTCTTGTGATCAAAGAACACAAGGGGGAAGTGATGGATTTAAAGATCCTTCAAGCTGTCTCACAGTAAAGTCCTCTCCTCAGCCCATTTTGAGCTGAGCTTGTCTCTTTTCTGGGAGTTTCTGATGGGCGTTTCGCAGTTGTAGAAACAGTAGGGCATTACAGTCAATCAGACCTGTCTTGGTCGTACCATTAATGAGCTGTGTGACATTTGATAAGTCACTCAATGCTATACATTTTATTCAATAAATGTTTATGGAATGATTCTGTGTTCCATTCACTGTTCTAGGCTATGGGGATACAGCTGCAGGTAAAAAAGACAAAAATCTCTGCCCTTCTGTGGCTTTTATTTTGGTACGTTCAAGGCAATCTTAATCTTCTTGTGCCTTTGGTGGTCTGGTGAAGCTTACAGACCCCTTTTCAGAATAATCTTTTAAATGCAAAAATAAAAATAAAATGTATAGAATTAAAACCAAAACCAATTATATTTAAAATTATTAAACTATTAAAATATGTGATATATTAATATATTTGCTTTTTAGTCAACACATTAAATAAGACCTAGCAGTAAGTCTAGTAAGTATTGTCATCTTGACTCGTGCAGACCATAAATGGTATTTGAAAATATTTTCAACAACTTTCATGGGCTGTGAAAGTATCTGTAATTTCTACTGGGAAATCACAAGTCACAGGGATTGCGAAGACGCCATGGTTTGTTGCTGTATTCACATTGCAATAGAAGGAAATGCTAAGTTTCAGTTACAGGTTGGTGAAAATAAAGATGTAACTTTTTCTCATTCAAATTCACAGATCCTCTTAATTCCGCCTGTTCTAGCAAGTGAAGTGAGAGGAAATTAACATGTAATGATTGACCCCAACTACCACTGCCTGACTCTGAATAGACCCGGAGGAAATGTTGGTAGCATTGAAATCACTTGGGAAACTATAAAGCTCCATTCAAATATGAGGGCTTGTGATTATTACTGCTATCATTTTTATTAGTGTGAAGGAGAGCACACAGAAGAGCTTGGCTACTATCTTTAATCACTTTAAGGACTTTCAAGCCGAAAAGGGATTATATTTGTTCTGTGGATGAGTTGGTGGATGCTGAAGAGAACCCCTCCCTCCCTAATCCATTCTCCGTGTGGCTTCTGAGTTAATTTTCCTAAGGACAGTTTATAATCATGACACTTTCATGAAATCTCCATCGAACCTTTTCATGGTTCCCCATTATTTCTGGGCCACTGTCCGTCTGTTCAGCCCTTCTCAGTCTGGCTCCGACCATCCCTGGGGCCTGCAGACCTCCCACTGTCTCCAGGCCCTGTCCACCTGGGTTAAGCCAGAGCACCCTGAACTGTGTGCCTTGACCCTTGCTCCCAGCAAATGTTTTCTCTATAACTCTGTTTATTAAAATTCTGCCAATCCTTCCAAGCTTAGATGTAAATCTCTCTCCTTCACAAAATTTTCCAGGAGCTCTGTGTGGTGCAAAGCCAGAGAATAAACAGCATGAACCTGAGCCTCCTGTCTTGGATTTTGTTTCACTCAGTCCAAGGCAGGTTACATTATCTTTGTCCCAGGTGTTGTAAGGGGAGGCTCTTGGAATTCAGACACAGGCCTGCCTGATTCTAGAGGCCTGCACTTTTCAACCAGACCGTCTTGTTCCAAGCCATGCTCTTTCTCTCCCCATCTCTTATGGCACTGGTCTCCAGCATTGACTCATGGAGGAGGATTTGTATTTTTCCCCCTCTAGCCTGGAACCTTCCCAGGGCAGGGGACTTTTTCCAGCTTTTTGTATATCCATGGGACGTTGAGTTTGGTGACTATGTATTAATTGACTTGGGGACTGATAGACTTGCTTCCCCTTTTCCTAGCTCCCAGTCTTGGGGGTGTCTATAGTTTGTCCCTAGGAATGTTCCAACATTTGAGTGTGGTCTCCTGGCTGGTGAGATTCACTTGGAGTCTAGCCTGGCAGGTGTAGTTAGAAGCCACCATTCCTGTTCTTCCCCAAGACCTTTCCAGCTTCAAAGGCTCCCTTCAGGTGGAGGGAAGAAGGTTCACTTATTGTCTCCCCTGTCTGGGAAGGTGGCAGTGCAGATCATCTCTCCCAAACAGAATGGTTTTTTCCTGAATGAAGCAGCTGTCAGTAGGTTGCCAGGCTTGTTTAATGCTTGGGTGCTTTCAGGCTATCTGGGAATGAGATTCTAGGATGACTAGCTGTTTAACCCTCCCAGAGAAGCAGAGGCTGAGAGAAGGGTTGGCAAGGGTGCAGGGTCCTTTGAGGCTGCTGCACACTGAGGAGGGGGTGCTCTGAGCTATGGTAGGGTTCATGTCCTGTAGACTTTCTGGGGACCGTGGGGAGGTAAGGGTGTCTCTTCTCTCTCTGTTGTTCTCTGCTGTGTTTTGGTTTCTGCTTTGCTCTCTTTCTAGGGTTTGCCTTCCTAGCAGTTTCTCTTTCTCCTTTCCCTCCCTCCCCTCTTTTTATCACCATAACTCCTTTCTGTTCCTCTCTACTCCTTCCTTTTTCTCTCTGCCTCCTTACCTCACCCTACCTCTCTCCTATTATCTCCCCTCCTCCTAAGGGCTCTCTCTTTTATTTTCTTTGCCACGATTTCTCTTTTTTTCTCCATCTCTTTTTTATACTTGGTCTTATTTCTCCACCAAGTTCATCTCTGTCTGTTTTAATATTTCCTTCTTGTTCTTTTTTCTCTGTTGTCTCTTTTTCTCTGGTTTTTTTTTTTTTTTGGCTATTTCCCTTTTCTGTCTTATTTGCTCTCTTGATAAGTCTATGTTCTATTTCTCTGTGTCTCCTTGTCTCCCTTCTTGCTTTATTTTTTATCCCTAATGATGCAAAAATGCACTGGTGGCCTTATTTCTTCATCTTCAGAAAATCCCTGATTCTGTTTTCATGGTGAAAACTCAAGGGCAATGGGGTTATCTTTCCCTGTTGGAGCCAAGAAGAATCAGAAAGTGCTATGAAGTTTACCCTCATTAGCCCATGGGGTAAACCATGCCCCATGAGAGTCAAGATGTGCTAGTTGGAGGCAGTTCTGGGGAGTCTATTGCTAGAGTCACAGACCCTGCTCATTAATGCACAGAGACACACGCTCCTTCTCTTTGACCCTGCCTGGACATGACAGCACCTGTGACTCCCAGCAACCAGCTCAAACTATCCTCTCTTTTCACTTTGTTGGCCTGATTTCTCAGCAACAGGCTACCTGCCATGTCCAGGTAATGAGCGGTACCCCAGCCTTATGCTCAATATAACCTTGTATCCTGGGGTTGCAGCATCCTACCTGTGTGTGTAGGTCTGAGTGCCCTGGAGTCGGACTCCTGTGTGATGTCTGGAAGGCCACTTTCCCCCTCTGAGCCCTAGTTTCCTTATTTCCAAAATGGAGATCATGACACTTAGCTTGCAACATCATGTAGGGATTAAGTGAGGTGCTATGGGGAGATCCTCAGTGTTTGCATTCCCTCCTTCTTTGCTTCTTTTGCCATTCTAGATATTCCCCCACTCTTTTTGCTTCCAGAGGTGGGAGAAGAGAGGTACCTTGTTCCCTGCTGTGTATATGCCCAGGAAGAGGGAAGAAATTAATATTTATTAAACACAACATGCATTGCCTCAGTTAACTGGTAAACAGGTCTAGGTAGGTGCACAGCTCACATTTGGTTTCAGGTTGCACTATCAGCAGATCTCAGTATTAAAGCACTTCGTTTATTCATTTCTTTTCAGTCAACATTTATTGAGCCCTGTGCCAGCCTCTGTGTTGTCTGCTACAGATACAGAGAAATAGAAAACAAGATCCTTACTCTCGAGGAGCTCAGAGTCTAGTGTGAGAGATAAATACCTAAAAGCTAGTTACAGTCAAGTGTGAGAAACTTGAGGTCCGCCCAGGGGCCCTGGTTGCACAGAGGAGGGAGGGATGGACTGTCTCTGCTTCAGGATAATTGGGGAAGGCTTCATGGGGGAGGTAACAATAGGCAAGAGCAGGAAGTCACTTCAAGTCACAAGTAAGAGTATGAGCAAGGAGGAGGGGGTATAGCTCAGAAGTAGAGCATTGGATTGCAGATTAAGAATATGAGCAAGGACACATGGACATAAAACAGAAATAGCATAGTCATTGCTTATTGTGTGGGGAGCTGGGGAGTGATTTTATTCTGCCAGCACCTCTCTTTCCTGTTCATCCCCCTTGCCAGATGTTGAATTTCTCAGTAGCAGAATCCCTATCTACTTTTACAATATGTTCTCCCTCTCTTTTCTTGTTTTTTCCATAGTGCTTTCCATAGGATCTTGCTGAATTTATGGATGAATGAATAGTTCTTGCTATTCTAAGTTTACTTTAGGGATCTGGAAACAGTAAAGACCATTACTAAGATTATTAACAGCTTTCAGATGACATCTATCTTAGTGATCAAGGTGTAAATAAAGCCAGGTGAACAAGAGATGTGGTTGCTATGTTGACCAGGGGACCAAGATGGTCGCTGGGGTGCCAAGTGGCCAACATGATGATCAGCCCAAATTGTCTGGTAAATGCACCACTTCCTGAAATGCACATTTCAGGGTAGGTGAAGGAAATACACGTACCTGACATGGCCCAGTCTGATATGTGTCACCTCTTCTGTCTTCTCCCCAGGCTGCTCTGCGTAGATTGGCTGGGGTCTGCCCCGAAGGCCTACAGGACTCTGACTTTCAGCAGTTGGTCCAGCCTCGGCTTGTGGATTCCTTCTTACTCTGCAGCAACATGGAGGAGAGTTTTGTGTAGTGGGTGTGGGAGAAGAAAGACATTTGGCTGTTCTCACGCCCCCTCTGAGTACGCACCAGTGAACACACCTGACTACACACAAGCTCTCCTCATTTATTTATACTTAACTTATTTTTGTGTGAAATAAACGGAGGGCGAAATCTTAGAGCAACATCATCAAACAGTCTGTGGTCCTTGGGAATCTTCTTTGTTTTTTATTTTTTGACTTCTGTAGCTTTTGAGTTGCAGATGTTGAAATTCATAATGGCTAATATGACAGATTGTCATGGGTGATTCCACTTCATCTTATTTTTTCTACTCTCACTATATAATCTTGCCTCATTTTTTAAAACTTCGGAACCAGAGTATTTCAACTGCCTAGCAGAGTTTTTTTTTTTAAGCTATATTTGCTCTTCCCAAAAATCTAACATGAATTCCATAATTGGGTAGAATATATTGGAAAAAAGTTTCTTTTTCTTCAATAAATGGAATTATATATATCCCAGATTTTCTTATTAAGTTGTGTTTTAAACTAAGTTCTTGCTTCCCAAGGTTTCATTCCCCCAAAACTTTTCCAACCATTAAAAGAATTGTCTTGTTTTCACAGGTGTATAAATAGGTTAAGCTCTGATTGATTTAGTGAGAAACCAAAGTGACTTTCAAAAATACTTCCAAAGGCACCAGAAACCCTGCTTCCTTTGGCTTCTTTTCTTTTGTGTAACCTCCTGTTCACCTCCTGGTGAATAGAATCTTCAGATGAGGCTTATTGAATGATTCCTCCTCAAAACTATACTTGAGGGCAGTGGTGTGCTGAAGCCAGCTCATGCCCACTCACAAGGGACAACTGTGGAAATTTCTTCCCAACTCTGCACTCAGTGACCTTGTGTTGGTAGCCATGAGCTACCCCATGAGCCCTCATGTTGAAATTGGCCATAGTGGGAGTATTTACACCACAGAAATTCGCAGATGCTATAAAGCACAGTTTTGCTTTTTTTTTTTTTTTCCTAGAGAGCTGGTTTACCAATATCACTGCTTGAAAATATCACAAAAATCTGGGGATCCTTCTGAAAATATTAATGCCATCATATTATGATATAATTTACACGATATAATTGTGTAAAATCATGATTATAATAATGTTTCAAGAAACATTTCTTAAATTCCCAATTACTAGTTTAAGTGAGTTAATCTAATGAACCAAGTCATGGGCGAAGCATGTAATGTGCATTATCTAATTTATTCCTCACAATAATCACGTAAGTATTAATTAGTGTATTCATACATGTTATTACCTATAATCAGATTAAATTATTTGTCCAAGGTCACTAGCTAGTAAGTGGTGCTAGGATTTGAATCTGGCAATATCTATTACCAAAGCCTTTGTGCTGAAGTCATATGCTGTATAGAAAGGTAATGTCTAGGTCCTCCCACCTAATGTGATGATGATGATTATTATTATGATAGAAAACCCTTGTGCAACATTAACCAGGTGCCATGGATTTGTTTTATATCATTCTCGGTATAGATATTAACATTTATTACTATATACCCATTTTACAGAGAAGAAACAGAGGAAACTCATTTTACAGACGCAGCAACGGAGCTGAAGTAGCAAGAAAATGGCAGACCCTGGATTCAAACCAAGGTCTTCTGAGTCCTTATACAAAGCTTCCATTTTTAGAAATAAGGTATATATATATCACTGAGTTATGCTAAGATATTGGCAGCTTTCATTATATGATATCAACAAATAACTTTTGTTAATATCATTATGATCTCATCAGAAAAGTTTTTCAATATTGGGAAGCTATCAAGCTTGGAAGCATAAATTTTGTCATTGGCAACAAACACTGTCAGTTGCTTCCCTTGAAGAGATGGACTCACTTTGTTCGTTTTTGAGAAAATGTCTGCCAAACACCTCAGTCTCAATAACCACAATTTGTTGACTATTCTTTCAAGTAAAGGTAGTGTTCCATAGAAAAAGCAACTAGTTCATACAGCAGGTCAGACAATCACACAAGTACCTTTCTCTTGAAACTGACATGCATTCTGCTTTGGCATACAGTAGAAATGCCTGAAGTGCAGTTTTCATATCACTCAGAATAGTTAAAATGGCATGTACCAGGGGTCAGAATTTAATACACTTAATAATTTTTACCGCTTCATCAAGGATATTCCTAAGTGGAATTGGCATTTTAAAAATTTAAGTGTGTGGCAGTGAAGAATACAATAACTATAAGTACAGTTTGGTGCCACTGCCTTGATCATATTAAGGTGCAATTTTACTTACCATTGCTTTTGCACCATTAGTGCAAATGTCAATAAGTGGAGAAACGTAAATAACTTCTTAGTATTTTTATAAAAATAGTTTTGACCTCACAGAGCTCCTGAATGTGTCTTAGGAATCCCCAGAGATCAGGGGCCCTACTTTGAGAATCACTGATGTAGTTTAATACTAATTTTATAGTGAGGAAACTGAGGCCTGTGTTGAGGGGAAGCACGTGATTTTTCCCCAAAGCATACAGAATGAAGACTAAATCGTAGCCTTTTGTGTTCAAGGTCAAAGTTCTGCCCATTCCTCAATATCAGGCTAGTTGGTCACTAATATCACAGAACTGGAAGAGATTAAAGGAGAGTAGCTCTTCTGATAATATATAACGTTGAACATTCCTACACTGCAACCTTTATTGTGAAAGTGCATATATATCAGCCAGGGGCCTAGTAGGAAACAGAGTTTAACTCGGGTGGTTCAAATAATAAAGTTTTAGTAAAGAGACTACTTGGAGACTTGAATGCAGAGTTAAGGGAGCTATTGAGGGATGCTGAGTCGCCCAGAGACTAACCACCAAGGTAAGCCCTTACCATGCTAAGGGCAGAAGGGTCAAGTGAGATAATAGTGTTACCAAAGTCCACTGAGAGCTGTAGTTGTGGCAGAGGGGCTTATCTGGTGGGAGCCATAGGGACTCAGCTGCTGTGAGGGACATGGAGTCTGGGCAGGGAGGAAGCAGGACAGAAATACCCAGACCATCTCTTCTCACCTTCTGACCTCCTTCCAGTGCTTCCCATTGGCTAGTACTCTGGTGAGAGCCAGTTATGAAATCCTCTGGAACCAGCCACTTGAGAAGACAGCAGGTTAGAGAAGAGTAGAGATTGGATCTGGGTAAGGTTAGGATGGGGCCAAACTGAGAATAATAGCACAGGTAGAAAAGTCTACATCCTTCCTTATTCCTCTGAAAAGCAACCAGTATTACTTTGGGCCTAAAGCAAACCATCAAGTAACAGGATTTATGAGACTTGTTTTAGAGAAGGGGAAAGTAAGGGGGTTATAAGTAGAGGTAAATAATATCCCTCCTTGGAGCCTTGTTTCAGAAAGAACCAGGTAGGGTGGAGTAGGAGATGGCAGCGCCTGGAGAAAGGGAAGTAGATTGTGTCCCAGGCCTCAGAGTAAGGAAGATAAAGATATTCGGGGAACTACCTGTCCCAGGCCTTAGAGGAAGGAAGACAGAGTTATTCAGAAGTTGGTGCAGAGCTGAATCAACTGCAGCAGACTGTTAAAATCACAGGAAGTCTATAAAGAGAGGAGTCAGCATAGTTGATGGTTCCTAGACATGGGACCAAAGGCTGTGGCCAGAAGTGTGCTCCAGGGAAAGGTAGAAGAGTCTCCACCTTCCACACCAGCCCTTGACTCTGCCCCATAGTTTTCCCATAGTAACTTTCACTCTGCTGACTCTCTACCTACACTCTGTACAAGACAACTACTATACTGGGCAGGACATTGACCAGCTATGTGGCCTTAGGCCTTCATGATTGAGGCCATGGGCATAAAGTCCTCACTAGTCAGGTGCAGCCACAAGTTAGCTCAGGTCACACAGATCAGGTTGGAATGGGGGTGGCTGACTGATTAAAAGTCAGGATTTTCTTGGCCTAAAGCACACATATTGCCTGCAATCTTCCTTTATCTCTAGGCCCTAGGATGGGCTTAAGGCTGGAACTGGGTTTTCAGGAAGCCCACAGGTTGAGTAGAGTCTACATCTATATACTGTGTCTAGATGGGGAAATCTGGACACCCAGATTCTTTAGGATACGTGGGCAGCATGCTATGGAGAAAGAGTCACCACCAGTTGGAATCAGGAGGATTCCTCCATGAGTTAAAAATCCTAGCTCTAAATTCCCTTTGAAAACTGGCACAAGACAGGGATGCCCTCTCTCACCACTCCTATTCAACATAGTGTTGGAAGTTCTGGCTAGGGCAATTAGGCAAGAGAAAGAAATCAAGGGTATTCAGTTAGGAAAAGAAGAAGTCAAATTGTCCCTGTTTGCAGATGACATGATTGTATATTTAGAAAACCCCATTGTCTCAGCCCAAAATCTCCTTAAGCTGATAAGCAACTTCAGCAAAGTCTCAGGATACAAAATTAATGTGCAAAAATCACAAGCATTCTTATACACCA